>NC_060281.1:30508200-30808200 GCF_021613505.1 Equus quagga
CCTCCTCGCCGTGGTTACTGCTGACACACTGCTGTCTGGGGCACGCTGCTCCCCTTTACACTTCGGATCTTAGTCCTGTCAAGACCCCATACTTCTTAAGTTTCTTTTTGTTACAAACAGCAAAATCTGATTCGAAACAGCTTAAGTCCCAAAGGAAATTTATTATAAAAATATCAGGGTACTCAGGATTTGAAGTAGGGAAGGGCAAACGCAGTCCTGGGAGCTCATGGGTTCACGGACTTTGTCCCTGGGACGTGGCCCCCAACACCACTTGGCTGATGCGCTCTCAGCCTCCCTATCCCCAGCCTCCAGCGGTCCACATTCCTGGAGTGCCAGTCTGGTTGGCCTAGCTTTGGGGCCAGCTGTCTCCCTGAGAACCCACTTTCTATGGCTGGGAACCTGGTGTAGCCATAAACAGATAATACATATGAAGCACTAGGGCGTGGGGGTAGAGGGGTGTTGGGGGCACTCTTCCTGCTAAAGGTGGGGTTACTGGGACTCCAAGAGGTGTCTGCTGTGTGTCCCTCTAAACAGACCCCTTTCTGTACCATTGACCAGCGTGATCCAAGCAGCCCCTTCATGACCACACTTGTACTCCCTCACTTGCCCTCTCCCCTTGGGCCAACCCAAGTCGTGTTCAGCTGTTGCAGCCGTGATGTCATGAGCTCTCTAACCACAGAGTCCAGCATCTCTGCTAGTTTGTATTTTGCCACTTTGCACACAAATGTTCCTGACCTTTATATCCGGGCTGCATATGACTTCTGTGGACACTTTTGGGTACTTTTGCCTTTCTGGACCCTTTGCTCAAAAAACAAAACAAAACAAAACAAAAAAAACCCAAACCACCAAACTATATCTTACGACTGTGTTGGTATACAGATAAATATGTTAATACTATATATTTATATATTAAGATATTTTATTCAACCTGAAAGTTCATTTTCTATTTTAAAAGAAATGTAAACATTTTCATATTCTCCCAAAATATCGTGGGCCCTACACACTGTGTCTACTGTGCCTACTAGACAAGTGTCTTCATTGAAGATTTATACTTTCCTAATAAAAAAAGATCCTTTTTCTTGTTTACTGAATTTTATCTTGATCAATACATTTTTGTCTAATGTTAGAAAACCCTGATTTTTTTCATGTGCTTTATCTGGATATATCTGCCTGTCATCTATTTTTAGAACTTTTTGTTATGGAAAATTTCAAACATACAAACATCTAGAGAATAGCAAAATGAGTCTTCCGATAACCATGAGCCATGAACTGATACAAATTCTCAGCTCATGACCAACGTCGCTTCGTGTCTACCTCAGCTGCTTCTCCTTCCTCAGCATCTGGGATACTTTGAAGCAATCCCAGGTCTCCTATGTGATTTCATCTGTAAACTTTTCAGGGTGTAGCACTGAAAGATAAGGACTCTTAAAAATATGATCAAAATTCTATTATCACGTCTAATAATTAATAATCATTCCTATTATCATCAAATATCCACTCAGTGTTCAGATTTCCTAGGTTGTTTTGTGTGGTTTTTTTGGGTGTGTGTGTTTGTTTGAATTACGATGGAAGTAGAGTTGATAAAAAGTCTTTTAAGTCCTTTTTTTCCTGAGGAAGATTCGCCCTGAGCTAACATCCATGCCAATCTTCCTCTGTTTTTCAGTATGTGGGCCACCAGCACAGCACAGCCACTAAGAGAGCAGTGTAGGTCCGTGCCCAGGAACGGAACCCAGGCCACTGAAGTGGAGAGTGCTGAACTCAATCACTAGGCCACTGGGGCTGGCTTATTAAGTCTTTAAAAATCTATTTCCCTATCTAAATTATTTTTGTTTACTTTTTATTATGGACAAATTTAAACATACACAAAAGTGGTTTATTATTTCTATTTTTATTTTTTAATTCTTTTTTTGTGTGTGAGGAAGATTGGCCCTGAGCTAACACCTGTGGCCAATCTTCCCCTTTTTGCTTGAGGAAGATTCACCCTGCGCTAACATCTGTGCCAATCTTCCTGTGTTTTGTGTATGGGACACTGCCACAGCATGGCTGCATAAGTGGCATGTAGGTCCATGCCTGGGATCCAAACCTGTGAACCATGGACTGCTGAAGTGGAGTGCGTGGACTTAACCACTACACCACCAGGCTGGCCCCTGTGGTTTCTATTTTTAAAAGAATTAATAAATGTTATTTGTTTCAGTTTCAGTTTTGAATACTGTAACACAATACCCGTGAGTAAAGATTTTTAGGGTCCTCAATAATTAATTAGGTTTCCTGAGGAAAAAAAATTGAGAATCACTCATCCAGAGGAACTCTCAAAAACTACTCATGCCCTGTCCCCATCCTCACGGATGTGTATTTGACTTGTCTGGTGTGGGTCCTGGGCAAAGGTACTTTTGAAAGATTTCCCCAGGGGATTCCAAAGTGCAGCCCAGGTTGAGAACCTCTGCTCAGAAACCTGTAAGAAATAAGCAAAGGAAAGAGTGAGGAAAATGCCTTAGGTCGGAAAGGGCCTCTTGGACCTCCTGTATCTGGTAGAAATGCCTGCGTGAGCGGGCACAGACACCTGAAAAACAGCAGCTGGAACAAATATGAATTAATTTTTCTCATATAACAGAAATCTGAGGAAGACAGTTGCTGGCGTTGGTTTGTCCATTCAGTGATGCTATCTAGGCCCCAGACTATATCTTTGTACTTCAACATCTCACAATGTTACCCTTACTTCCTCATGCTTGTCGCCTCATGTCCTCAAAGTGGCTGCTGTAACTCTAGACATCACTTCAACATTCAAGACAGAAGAGAGAAGTTATAGTGACAGCCACATCTATTTCTTCAGCAAACTTCTGCTTTTGGTTCTCACAGCCAGCCCTAAGTGCAAGGAAGGCTGGGAAGGGGAAAGGGAGCTCAGGATGCGTGTGGAGTCAGCCAAACCACAGAGTCTGCCACACATAGTTGAATCAGTAGGTGGGAAGTCAATGTCCAACTCCCTTTCCTGGGCAGGACCTGCCAAGCTGAACAATGGTGTTAATTTTGGGCTGAGTGGGCCATCAAATCAGCGAAGTATGGCTCTACAGGGTGAATTCTTACATATTTTCTTTGGCTAAACTATGAGCATATTTTTTGTTATAACTGTTGTTGTTCTATTTACGTCTCTGTCAAACATGAAATCCACCAACAAAGGAAAGATATGTTAGACACACCCGACATCACTTAACTGTAGAAATGCCCAATACTACTTTGCTGCCTCTTTAAAGAGCAATTTTATGGCTATTGCAAATGCCAGGAAGACACCAAGTCTTGCACCTGGCAGATATAGATGCAACATGGGGAACTGAAAGTATAGCCACCACTGACGTGTTGTCGACGTATTACCAAAAATAAGTCTATACCAAGTCCTTTCTGGAGTCTTTGGAGATGGCCCCAAACTCAACAAATGCCTCCTGGGACGCACAACAGTGTCTGGTACTCCTTTTCTATCCTGTCAGTCACAGTTTCCGGGGCTCACAGAACCACGCTTGCCCTTACTAATAAGCACTGTGGACGTGTGTGGTGCTGGACAAGGCACCATGTAAGGTGTGGTCACCCAGAAGTTCAACAGCTTGAGAGAGAACTGTTAGTGAGGGTCCTGTGCTGGGCTGGAGGCTCCACCATTTTTCTATAACTGATGCTTGAGGGTGATATGCACGTTGGGAGTTCTATTTTATATTTCCATGAGTTTACTCTTGTTCTGTTTTGGCTGTGAACTGGGAATGCTGTATGTATTGGTTAGGATTAGATTTAATTGTGAGAAACAGAAAATCCTGAAAACAATAGTGACGTAGCCAAGAT
The DNA here is from genome assembly GCF_021613505.1 of Equus quagga. Lineage (NCBI taxonomy): Eukaryota > Metazoa > Chordata > Mammalia > Perissodactyla > Equidae > Equus > Equus quagga. The sequence continues at coordinate 30,512,023 of NC_060281.1, forward strand.
AGACATTTATTTCTCTCTCTTGTCGAACTGCAGGGCCAGTACGATGTTCAACCGTGTCAGGGATTCAGACTCCTAGCTTGTTGTTTTTTCACCAGCCTCAACATGGTTCTTCCCGGGGCCGGCCCGGTAGCACAGCGGTTAAGTTTGCATGTTCCGCTTCTCAGCAGCCCAGGCTTCGCCGGTTTGGATCCTTGGTGCGGACATGGCACCGCTTGGCAAAAGTCATGCTGTGGTAGGTGTCCCACATACGCAGTAGAGGAAGGTGGGCATGGATGTTAGCTCAGGGCTAGTCTTCTTTAGCAAAAAGAGGAGGATTGGCAGCAGTTAGCTCAGGGCTAATCTTCTTCAAAAAAACAGACAAATAAAATGGGTCTTCCCTTTCAGCTCCAATATGACTGCTTGAGTTCCAGCTTTCATGTTTGCAATCCAATCAGCAGGAAGAAAGAAGGGGAAAGAAGGATTCATCCCCCTCTTTATATGGCCACTTTCTAGAAGCTGCACATAGCAGTTCTGACAATGAGCTCATTGGATAGAGTTTACATGTGGCCACACATAACTGGAAAGGAGTATGGGAAATTAGTACTTATTCTGGAAGTCCATGTGCCCAAGAAAAACGGAAAGTTCTGTTAGGGAATCGTTGGATTATGGATACTGGGGAACAGTTAGCATTCTCTGCCGTGCCATGCCTCTAGACAATTTCTTGAGTAAGACCTAGAAACGGGGGATTCTGCAGTGACTGCAGTCCCATAATTTCCACAAAAATTGTTTAAGAACACATTTTTTGCCCTGATGGGAGGGGGTTGCAATGTAATCTACTACTAGTGGGGACCTAAAGGCCAACATCTCTAGGCAAAGTATGAAGCAAGAGTTTAAAAACAAATGGGTTATTTATTTTGTTTTGCTGGCAAACCTCAGACCAGAGATTTCTTGAAGTGTTCCGAGGCTGTTATAGGCCTGTAGAACTTGTGCCCTTGTCACAGACACACGCTTCCCTCCATGACTCCTCCACGAGTTACCTCTATTTATATGCCTGCCTCTGAGTATCTGAGACGGTCATTGGCCTTGTTAGAGCCGCAGTAGGATAGTTACAATATGTAGCACGTCAAGATTATTTTAGTTTGTTAGCGATGCCAGCCAATTGCGTTCTCAGAAACGCGTGCCATATAGTATGGGTTCAATACCCGAATTACTAAACACCAGTGGTCTATATGCCTGTTTGGTCTCTAAAACAGTGCTGTCCAATGGAACTTTCTTTGATGATGCAAATATTCTACACCTGTGCAATCCAATATGGTGGCCACCAGCCATATGTGGCTACTGAGCACTTGAAATGTGGTTAATGCATCTACAGAACTTAATTTTAAATTTTATTTAATTTTGATTCATTCAAATAGCCACATGTAGCTAGTAGCTACCATATTAGACAGCACAGCTCCAAGGCATCTTGCTGTTTAAGGACTTCTATGAGTTTGACTCATTTTCCGTAATTTGATGAAGAGATGCATGTTTAATACAGATGTGGGATTTGCATTCTTCAGAATTCAACATGCCAATTAATTTCTGTTCCTCTTTTTTGGGTTGTGAGCTACAAGGACAAAAGTTTTTGCCTGATCTTGGACAGAGTTTTTCTCCCAAAAGTTAAATCTTTGCTGTTTAACGACCCATTCCCTTTTAATCATAAAATCAATAAAGGAAGACAGAGTTTTTGGGTGCAATTGGTTTTTTTAAAATGAGATTTAGTGAGATATAATATACATGCAGTAAAATCAATCCTTCTTAGTTGTATAGTTCTATGCATACATATTGCCAAGCATATTCATTGTGTAATCACCACCAAGATAAAGATAAAAGATATTTCCACCCCCCCCCAAAACTTCCTCATGGGCACAATTGTTTTCAAGTCACTCCTGGTTAATGTGTCATTAGCGTAATGAAGAATTTTAATGCTTGAATTGGATTTAGGTCATTTGTTTAACTTCTGCTTTATTGGATTATGCCTCTGGGTGGAAGAATTTACTGTGGTTATACGGTAAATGTGACTCATCGGGGCAGCCAAGTGAAAGCAGACTGCTGGTGGGGAACAGAATTTATTGGTGTTGAAAAAAATACCTCGGCCAGATGGATGCACGCGTGCTAATCAAGGGCTGATTGAGCAAGATCTTTTACTAAGGAAATGATATCAAGGACAGCGCTAACCGTATTTTACTTATTTTTTTTAATAATTAGATGAGTTAAATATATGTAAAGTACTTAGTCCCTGGCACTTAGTAAGTATTACTTAAGAATTAGCTATCCTTTTTTTTCAATTTTTAAAAATTGAAGTATAATGTCATAATATTATATTAGTTTCAGGTGTATAACAATTATTCAATTCAATATTTGTATATGTTGCAAAATGATCACAATAAGTCTAGTTAACGTCCGTCAACATACATGGTTACAAAATATTTTTTCCTTGAGATGAAGACTTCTAAGATCTACTCTGCCAGCAACTTTCACATATGCGGTACGGTATTATTAACTGTAGTCACCATGCTGTACCTTGTATTCTCATGACTTATTTATTTTGTAACTGGAAGTTTGTATTTGACCCCCTTCACCCATTTCGCCCCCTGCCTCTGGCAACCACCAACCTGTCCTCTGTGTCTATGAGTTTGTTTGTTTTTAATAGATTCCAGATAGAAGTGAGATCGTATGGTATTTGCTTTTCTCTGTCTTCTTTCTCTGAGCATGATGCCCTCAGGGTCCGTCGAGCTCTTCTTCCTAGTATTGCTGTAATTCACAGTTAGCTTCGAAGACCCACCTCCCTTTTGACTGGCCAAATGAGTTGTAGGGAGTTCCACTGGCGGGATGGATTATCTCTAGTTTCTCCAGCTATTTTATTCTAGCTATTATTTTACATACTCTCCTAGGGACTTGGCAGTGTTTCGTATTTACATTTTTTGGTGGGAAGTGGAATTCCAGAGGTTCAGAGTGGGAGCTTTTCCATTGCCCGGAGTTGCAGTAGTAAATTCAAACAACATACCCAGGGCAGGTGAATTCACCATAGCAACTGTTTTGGTTCTCTGTATCCTCCACAAATGTTATTACACCCTAACACCTTAGATGCTTCTTCTCCACATGCCCCAGTATTCAAAATAGCCCTCTTACTAGATTAAGTTTTCCTAATTAAAAGTTGCTGTTGACCTGTTATCCCAAAGTTCCTAGAATTCTGCCATAGTGTCCTTTGTCCACAGGGTTTTAATAGCGTATAGAGTGTCTCTGGACAGATCTGACATCGTAACAGATCTGCAGGGAAGGACCCTGGGGCTGTTTGTCCTGACCTGTGAGAGGGCTGGCTTGATCTTTAGGGCTAAGCTCTTTAAACTCAGAGGCTGAATCAAAGGAGGTGTGTGGAAGTGCCACCCTTCTGTATGTACTGAGACAAATGTGTTCCTAAAGTTGGTAAGCTCTTTGTCTTGGTGGTTCCCTTTGGCTTAGTTCCCAGCACTTTTAAACCACAAGAGTGGAGGGTTTGCAAGATTACTTCTAGGTCTATAGCTTCTGTATCAACTAGAATTCGACTGTTTTTGATGCTTTCTTAATCTCTCTTGTAATTTTATTAACTTGCTAGGGGGCCTATCGTTATTGGGATTCCGATAGCCCCAAATCTAATGAGCCATGACCGCACAAGACACTTTATCTCCAACCTCCTTGGCTTCTTAAATTCCTTTTCATTTTTCCATTCTCTAGCAGTTTCTCCTGCGGGTGGTCCTGCTCCATTAAAAGCTACTAAGAGAGGGCTTGCATTTTTTAGAGAAAGATTATAAGCTTTGCTCTGCCTGTCCAATATGGTAGCCACTAGTCACATGTGACTATGATAACTTAAATTTAAATAATTGAAAAGCAAATAAAAACTTCAGCCCCTTAGTTGCCCTGGCCACTAGCATTTTCAGTGCTCAAGAGTCACATGTGGCCGGTGGCTACAAGAGTGGCTCCATTGGACGGCTCAGATATGGAGCATTTCCATCATCACAGAGAGTTCTAGTGGACAGCCCCGCTCTGCATGTTCTGATGACCATGCTCACTTCATGGATATGAGGACTCTCTGTTTATATGGACCTTCTTCTTTCCAAAGTTGATGTTGAAGGGTTGCCTTCTGTTGGTATGTTTTCTTTATATACATTTACAGAAAATATAATTAGGGTTTGTTTGGCAACAGAGCAATGATTAGCATATTTTCATGGCTGCTGTTAAAGGCGTAGACGGACCACAGAAGCGCTGGTGCTGCCAAAGCCTCTGCATTTGGCCATATTTATCTTTTCTCTTTTTTTTTAAGATAGGCACCTGAGCTAACAACCGTTGCCAATCTTCCTTTTTTTTCTTTTTCTTTTTCTGATTTTTCTCCCCAAATCCACCCAATACATAGCTGTATGTTTTAGCTGTAGGTCCTTCTAGTTGTGGCATGTGGGACGCCGCCTCAATGTGGCCTGACGCGCGGTGCCACGTCCTCGCCCAGGATCCGAACCAGCGAAACCCTGGGCCACCGAAGCAGAACGCGCCAACTTAACCGCTTGGCCACGGGGCTGGCCCCTGCCATATTTATCCTAACTCACGTTCTTCTGTATGCCTAACTTTTCTTTAAGAATGGTGGAGTATTCCGTAATGGTTGACAAATTCCCTTATCGCTTGTTCCAAGTCCAGATTCCACTGTTGGCCACTAGATGGAGATAGGATCCTATTTAACATACTCTTGCTTTAAAGAAAGTTTTAAATTCAGATTCTCTGCAATGGGTAATCTGGCTTTTTCCTCAAAACCTTGGAACATGTCTCGTGATAATTAAAAACATGTACAGTTTTTAATTCTCTACAGTTGTTCAATAAAAAAGAAAGAAGTACTAAATAATTTAACTACTATATTTCCGTATGACAATCCTTTACCCCCAAGAGGGCAAGCTTCAAAATCCGACTCTGGTTAAAACTCTGAGTTCCCTCACAGCTTTATGACTGTACTCTGATGACAGCGTGTTAGGAGGAATTCTTGGCCAAACAGAAAATCAGGGAGACTTCGTTCTCCTTGTCAAACCCTAAATTACTCTAACGGTTCTGCTTTAACAAGCAGAAGTATTCAGAACACTAAGAGAACAGTCAAAATGGTTTTTAAACTAAATCCCTTTTAATTATGACTCAAGGTAATAATCAGTTAACTATCAGGCATTGTAAACACCGGTTTCTCAGTCCTCTGCTGACCAGGTTCGTTTGTTTGTTTCTTCTCAAAATCCCAGATAGTGAAGCCTCTCTCATCTGAGGCAGCGCAGGCAACGAGAGGCTCATTCGTAGTCCAACTCCGTGGGTGTGAAATTCTCTGGGCACAAAGTGGACTGCCTCTCTCTTTTTACCAAGCTGATTGACAGTGGATATATCACGTTACGACTTCTCTTTCCCGTTTGAGGCACTGAGAGACCGGCTGCCTCTACTCCCTACTAGAAACATCCCAAAATAGAAATATGTGCAATTTCTCATGGCAGTGAGCAAAAAGCAGAAATTTCATGGAACAGAATACTTTCATCTGCATCCTTGGCTTGCAACTTCAGATTTCAAAAACTGCTTCCATGCTAATAGGATTCATATAGCAGTTGAAACAACAATTTCACATAATAATAATGAAAAATAACTATATGGATTTAGCTCTGTGTCTTCTGCAATAATCAATGTTTCCAGAAAACTAGGATTTAAGAGTGTTTTCTGGGGCCTGGCCTGGTGGCATAGTGGTTAATTTCGTGCGCTCCACTTCGGCAGCCTGGGGTTTGTGGGTTTGTATGTCAGGCGAGGACCTACACACTGTTCGTCCAGCCATGCTGTGGCGGCATCCCACATACAAAATAGAGGAAGATTGGCACAGATTATGTTAGCTCAGGGACAATCTTGCTCAAGCAAAAAGAGGAAGATTGGCAACAGATGTTAGCTCAAGGCCAATCCCACTCACCAAAAAAAAAAAAGTGTTTTCTGTATCAATATATAATCTTCTTTGATGAAAAGGGACACTCATGTTATCTTGAAAATTGTCAACAAAATGGATGGTTTGCCCCCGTGCAGAAAAGAGTTGACAAAGCAGGCTTGACTGCCATCCTTTGAAAGGCCTACTTACAGGGTTGGCCCCTTGCTGGCATGCAGGATCCTGGGTTTTGGGGCGTCCCCCCATTCCAGAACAGGTAAGAGTGTGCCTAAACTGCCTGTACAAACAATATGGTTTCTGCTGAACACCTGCTTTCCTTCTGGGAGACTGGAATTTTGGTATGTCCTAGGAAGAGGTGGCCTACATGACCTGCCCCAATAAAAACCCTGAGTGCTGAGCCTCTTCTGAGCTGTCCTGGCAGACAGTATTTCACATGTGTGGTCATTGCTGGAGGAATTAAGTGCATCCTGTGACTCCAGTGGGAGGAGACCTTGTGGCTCCCATGGGAGAGGACCCTCGGGAGCTTGCACCTGGTTTCTCTTGGCTTCGCCCCACGTGCCTTTTCCCTAAGCTGATTTTGCCTCGTATCTTTGCCGTAGCAGATCACAGCCACGACTACAACTACATGACGACTCCTGTGAGTCCTGCCAGTATCATCTAACCTGCGGTGGTCTTGGAGACCCCCGACATAGCCCCTTATTTGGAATTGGTATCTTGTAATATTTAAAATAATAAAAACCCAATTTATAGTCATAATTTACGAATGTATTTCATCAAAATGATTTCCTGTAGTCACATGCAAGAAGATCGGTTAAGAAAGAAAAACTCCTTAAGCTTGGTTAAGGCCTTGCTGTTTTTGAAAATTGATAGTGATCTACGTATATTGTAGGAATTAGAAGTTTTCCTGACTACTATTATTTAAAATTTGGACTCAGGTGGCATGCCATACCATGAAATGGCTGAAGTGAGTATGACTTCTGTCTTGACGTCAAACGTACATTAAAATGATTTACAAAAATCATAATAAGCTGTGTTCTGAAAGCAGGTTTGAAAAAGCTGGTAAACACATATCTCTGACCCTTTTGAAACTGCAGATGTGCTTGTACTGGATACCTCGGAAGGAGGGAGGGAGGGCGGGGAGACTCGATGAACACAGAGTTACGGGATGAGTCTGCCTCTGTAACTTGATGCGAGTAACAGTACAAAAAGAGAACTATAATATGTGATGTTATTATACTGTTATTTACAATTCTGATCTTACGTTCACTTTTATCCTTGGAAAGCATATTCTTAACAATCCACATGCTCTATCTGTCTTGTGTAAATTTCTGTGGCAAAATCCAGGCTCAGGGTCTGTTCCATCTGGGATTGCTGGGAGTAATGGTTCCGCTCCTCACTGGTAAGAGTACAGCATGAATTTGAGCGTGTACAATGAAATAAAGCAAATTTGAGGAGGTCCGCTATCAGTTGCTCTCCTAATCAATAAGGAGAATTGATCACCATCAAGAGGTTTCCTTCTCCATGCCTGGGTAAGACAATGACTTGTCCCCAGGCTCTTAACTGGACCAAATGGTCACCAAACCCTTCAAGCATAAACATGGCCACATGATCATCTCCTTCCCCTCAAGAAGAAAGGCAGACAATAATATTGGATTTAGCTGGTGTGTGTGCCTCAGGAAAGGGCCCTCTGTAGACTGGAGAACCTGAGAAACAGGAAGTACATTGAATTGAATTTCAGAGACTCAGAAACCAGTGTTGGGGCACAATTCAGTCGTAATGTTTCCTTGGAGGTGGGAGGTGGCGGGACAACAGAAGTAGGAGTACCAGGTCCAAGGCTACACATGTGTTTGAGATCAGAGTGGGAGCCCTGTGAAGAAGAAGAAAAAGAAAAAACCCCACTCAAGCTCAGAGGCTGCATTTTCTGTCCCTCTAGAGTCCTAGGAGAGAAAAAAACTGTGGAGGGAGACTGAGTGTTGGCCTGAGGAAAAGTGGAAGAGCGTTCCTCAGATTTCCTTCAGCAGTGGGGAAAATAATGCTCCTTGCTTACACCCACCGGAAGATGAAAATGGAACAAAGAGGTGGGGGCAATTTGGCTCAACTTACAAAAAAAGCAACCGCCTCTGAGAGTTTCTCCTCATCCACAGGGTACTTCCCATGGTATTTCCTGAGCGCAATGTACTCGTTCAATGTTCCCAAACTCATGCTGCAATGAAATGAACTACATCCCAAGAGGGGAGAAGAGAGCCGAAATACCACCTATTGGCTGAGGTCCTCATCATCCTGAAATGGAAGCGAAAGAGAGGATGAATTCAGTCACAAGGGGAGTAAAAAGCACTGAGAGAGTAAATCTTAGAGAATTATTCAAATGTTTGCATCCCATTCCCTGTGTCCCTGGGAATTGAAGCAGGGCCCACTTTGCAGACCTAAGTGAACCCCAGGCTTAAAGGAACACCTGCAGAATAGGGTGGCCAACCGTCTCAGGTATCTTCCTGGACCAAGATCTCGGAGTAGGCGTCTTTCTTCCTACAGGGCTGTCTTTGCCTGATCAGAATCTGATTTCAGTGGCCTCTTTTGCTCTGTTGCTTTGCTTTTCTGTCTCAGTGTCATCACTGAAGAATAAGAGAGAGAGGCAGAGGAAGGGTAGTATCAACCACTTTCCAGAAGTTTCTTACCTCACTGGCCTCTAAAATGGAGAATGAAGCTCACCATGAGGGCAGTGAGCCTCAGCACAAAGTCCCCCACTCCAGTCAGCATCTTGCTCTGGGCAGAATTTGACTCACCTCAGGGAAGAATAGCCTCCGGGGTCAGTCTCGCCTCCACCTGCCCCAAGTCTGGGCCCTGTTTGACACCCACAGCCTGATCTCATATACCATAGAGAGAAAACGGAGGGCATGAGGTCAAGCCCAGAGCTACCATGGAGAAGGAGTAGAGGTGGAAATCACTCCAAAGTTCTGGGTCTCAGACTGGTGACTTCCACAGGCGGCAAATGCTGGTTTTAGGTCAGCCCATTAAGTCCAAGCTCATGAGCTGACGGGATAGGCCAGATCCCCTGTCAGAGGCACAATCGTGAAGGTGATTGCCTTTCTCCTGTTTTCTGACAAGGAGAGATTCTTTAGGATCCCCAGTTAGGGATAAACATGTGCTAGGATCACCAGATCCCCACCGCCCAGCCCAGGCCACAGTTAGGGGGCTGGTGAAGAAGAACACAGGGTGGTGTGAACCCAATGAGTAGAGAGCAGACCCTGGAGCCTGGAGTCTAGAGTAACTCCCTCCACTCCAGGGTGACAGGACTGTCCAGGCTGCAGTGCTCCACTTGGCAGGTGTAGATGTCTCCCTGCTGGGGGGTCATTTCCAGCATCATCAGGATCTGGAAGGTCCAGTCTGAGTTGTGCATCAGGTTGGTGGACACAGTCCCAGCTGTTTCCTCCTGTCCATACAGGAGCCAGTGGACTTGAAAGTTGCCAGGATAGAAGGCTGCCACATGGCAGACAAGCAGGTTGGGGCGCTGCAGGGGCCCTTCTGGGAGTGGGAGACACTCACTTTGGGTTGGACCAGGAGTGGGGAAAAGAATCTTGTTAGGACAAGTGAGACACCTAAAGCAGTGTATTTAGCGATCTTCTTGCCAGATTGACTCCTAGATGTTTAAAAATGAATATGTCATCTATTAAGCTATTTGGAGGGAGGAGATGCTAAACAGCATAGAAGAAACAGAATAAAATGTTCAAATGTTCCAAGAGAGATCTTGTCATACACAATAAAGAAAGAGCAGAGAATGATAGGAGAGGGTCAGCGTCAGCACTCTGTAACACTTGCCCCAGAAACGTATAACCTAGTAACTGATGTCCTTTTCACAGGAATGTTGAACCAGCCAGGAAGCTACCTAAATGTAGGTTTTCCTATTTTGCTTAAAATGATGTATAATCCTGCCAAATATTATCTTAGAATCAGAATATATTCAGCCAATAGCATTCCTTTGGTCAGTCATTCTGATATCCTCCTTAAAATAAGAGAAGAAGAAATGAAGTAGCTTGATTTGTTCTTTGTTTAACCTATATGTCTCCTGGTCTCTTCAAACCAAAAAAAAAGTTTGTAGCCGGATCCACAAACCCAATGCTCTTAGCTCTTTCGTGTTTGATTAGCAGATTAGGTAAAATTACTCCTGGATTAGCCAGTGAGTGATGTCATCTGATCTGTGCATGAGGAATGTCATCCTGGAGGGAGTGTGGGGAATGGATTGGATGGTCTACAAAAACAGACAAGAAGTGACGAGAGCATAGACTAGAATTAAGAATATGAGAGAGATTGTGAAGCAGAGTCTATAGGATGTAGGGAGAGGAAGGATCGCCTCTTTCCATATTCCCGATACAGAACCGAGAGGCAGTGAGTGTAGTGTTTGAGATCATGGACTCTGGGGACAGAGGACCTCACTCCTCTCCAATGACTTACTGACTGTGTGACCTCAGTGAGCTATCGTGTCCTCAGTAGTAAAATGGGGACAATGATGTTTCCCTGACAACATTGTGCGGGTTAACTGAGATCAGGAAGGTAAGATAGAACATTGGGTCTAGAACAAAGTGAGGTTCAGTTAACAACGGCTGTGATCTCATACAGGCTTTTATTTACAAAACTGGAGTGAGAACAGAGTGATGATATTCTTTCCTCACTACGTTCTTGCCTGGCCACCACCGCACGTCTCTCAGGTTTATTCACTTGCAAGCTCCTTAAGAGTGTTGGACATATGCTAGTTCCGCTTCCTCTTTCTGGACCCGTCCCTCTTCAAACCCACACAGTGTATAGTGTGCACTCCCCACCGCTCCCTCTCTCAAAATTGCCCTGGCAAAGGCCAATGTCTGCCGCATCTTGTGATCTGCCCACACCCGCCTCGGATGTTGGTGCGTCCTCATGCTGTGTTCCTGACACACTTCTGGACATTCTCAACTGGGGTTATTTCACTCACATCACGCCTTAAATATCGACCATAATTAGTAGCTCATATGACTATATTTCCACCCCATCCTCGTTTCTGAGTTCTCCACCTGTCCATCCACATGGCTGCCGGGCACCTCCAGGTGGACAGTGCAGGAGCTGCAACATCAGCCCGTCCAAACAAAGCTCACGCTTCCTCCCTCACTCCTGCTCCTCCCCAAGTTCTTGGTGAACGATATTATTATTCACCCCATCCTGTAGCTAAGAGCTTGTGGTCACCTGGAACTTATTCTCTTCCTCACTTTCTACTTCTGATCAGGTAATAAGACCTGTCACTTTGCCTCTTAAATGTCTTCCTGTTCCCACTTTGTCCCTCCCCTCCACTGTTATAGTTAACTCAGACTGCCATCCTTCCTAACCTGGATTACTGCCGTGGCCCCTTAATGCTTCTCCCTGACTCGGTTTTGCCTCCTCCAATTATCCTCTGCCGAAGCCTGATATATTTACATTCACGCATTGCCTCGGGATGCTGTCCAGTCTTCCTAACATGATGAGCAAGGCTTTTTACAATCTGACCCCTGCTTACCTAACCAGTCCTCTCCTGCCCCCTCTGCCCTTCTAGTCAGCCATTCTTACGGTTTTGTCTTTGTGATTTCTTTGCATTTTTTGTGTTGCATATTTCATGTTGCATTATATTGGCATATTACACAAATAAAAATAAATAAATAATATTTTTTTGGTTCTAACGCCCAAACTAAAAGTGCTTAATTCCATCTTATCCTTCAAGACTAAGCTGGGTGTTAACTTTTCAGAGTGATTTTTCCAGACTTTTCTGCTCCCGCACCCGTGTTAACTCCTCTTATGTGTTATAAATGTTCTCTGTGTATTACTTAAACATCATGTTTCTCACACTATTTACAGACCGAACCTGTAATTTTTATTCTCTCCCTCAAATTTACTCTCTTCCAGTGATCCCAAGCTGAGTAAAGCACCATCCATCAGGTTCAGTAAGCTGGAAATGTGGGGTTATTTTTTCTTTCCCCGCTGTAACCAGGTCCTGGGGAGTTTATACTCCATGTTGCCTGCCGTATGACTTGTGATAAAGCCTTTGTGAAGTATTGGCACGAAACTTACCAATAGTAAAGCCAAAGAGAACGGAGAGCTTAGAGTTTATGGATATATGGGATTTAGTACACGGCAAAAGGTGCCCCTCAGCATTCGGGGAGAGCAGGAGTTATTTAGTAGATGGGGTTGGGAAAACTGGCTCATTATATGGAGAAAAAAAGGCTAGATCTGTGCTTAACACCAGAAGTTGGACCCCAGATGAATTGAAGACCTAAATATGAAAAGTGAACTATAAGGTTAATATAATAATGTACAGGAGAATTTAATTATGAACAAGGGGGTGAGAAAGTATTTCTCAAGCAGCTATAAATCACAAGGCAAAAACATAATAAAGTGGGTTACATTAAAATTCAATACTTCTGTTAAGCAAAGGGCACCAGTAAGAAGTTCACAGACAGGGAATAGAAATAGACTCACCATGTCTAAAATTGACATGGGATTCATATCTAAAATATATAATAAACTCTAATAAAACAAGCAAAATAAAGGACAGTAATAGAAAAATGGATAAAGAGTGGGAATAGGAATTTATAGGAGGGGAAACTTGCAAGGTTAACTTCAATTCACCAGTGGAAAGAAAACTGCAAATTAAAAAAGAAATAGGGCTGAGATCTATTAGATTTAGAAAAATTAGAGAGCTGGATAATTCCAAATGCTGGTGGAGGGAGGTATGGAGAAATCTTCACGTATTTCTGGTGGAGTGTAGACCATCTCGTATGGTCAGAATAGCATTCAGAATACTTGGTCAAATTGAGCAGACATATGCCGAATGACCCAGTATTTCCACAATTTGTTCACTCAGGTCCATAAAGGGCTAGGTGGGGATAGTCCTGGCTGTGGCATTATTTGTGAAACTGAAGAGCTGGAAGTAATCGATCTGTTTGATCATCACTAGGATGATAAATAACTAAACTACTGTCAATGTGCACCATGGAATATTATGCAACAGTTAGAAGAAATCAAATGATTCTATTCTGGTCAGATCTTAAAAACATTACGCTGAGTGAGAAAAAAAAGAGAAAACAGTATACTTTATAATATTATGTAGGAACATCAAAAATACAGGCACGTGAAAAATACGTATTTTGAAAGAGCACATGCAAACAAAAACTATGTAGGAAACCCATTAGAATGGGTGGGTGTGATCTCTATCTGTGTGTCTCTGAATTTCATCACAAAGGTCACACTGGGGACACTGAAACAATGTGATTTTTTTCATGTCTGTCTTATTCTCTATACTTGAACATTTTAAGGCAAGTTACTCGTTCATATTTGTATACAGCACCTTACCTAAGCCTTAGTAAATACTTACGAATCAAACAGAGGGAGCAGAAAATTGATTTTATTTTATTTAATTTATTTTTTTTGTGAAGAAGATTGGCCCTGAGCTAACACCTGTTGACAATCTTCCTCTTTTTGTTTGAGGAAGATTGTCGCTGTGCTAATATCTGTGTCAATGCTCCTCTATTTTGTGTGGGACGCCACCACAGTGTGGCTTGACGTGTGGTACTAGGTCTGCACCGGGGATCCCGGCCTACAAACCCTGGCCCACTGAAGCGGAGCCCGCGAACCTAACCACTACGCCACTGGGCCAGCCCCCTAATTTGATTTCTTAATGGTAATGGTAAAACATGCTCCTAATAAGTTATATGTTGAATTGGTGCTGTGTGAACATGGGTCATATAACCCAGAATTCACAGTCTGCTCATTTTTGAATAACTGAGAATAATGGTCCCCGACCTACATGGATGAAGGTAGCAACCATGAATATGGGGCAGCCAACAATATACAGCAAGTTCAGAGGAGGTCCTGTCCATTTGGCCACCTTACCCAATAGTGAGGATATCCCCATTTTCACATTTTTCTTCTTACCTCTGGATAAGCACCAATGAACTTCTTCATTAACTCCAACTGTTTACCAAAATCCTCAACAAAAACAATGGCAGAGGTGACTTAGTTCATGTTCTTAAGAGAAAAGAGACAATGACACTGGATTCTATTAATTATTGAGCTAACGAGAAGGGAACTTGGTTGGAGGCCCCATGAGAGAAACTGTGCATGGAATCACAGAGAAGAACTCTAGGAAGTAGTTTCAGAGCAAGTACTTGGCAGTAGCATCCTCCTGGGAGGTTGAGGGTCTATCCCAGAGCCAGCCTCTGGGACTGAAGAAACAGAAACATACTTGTTGCAAAGCACATATAGTCTTTCTGGTCAGATCAGGAACCCTGTGCAGGTAAAATGAAAAGTTATCCTAGTTTACTGACCTCTCTTCCTCTAAGTCTCAGGAAAGAAAAATCGTGGTGAGAGATTGAGTCTTAGCCTGACGAAAGACAAGAATTTTTCTGGGTTTCCTTCATCAGTGGAGCAAAGTAATGCTCATTTCCCACACTCACCCAAGGGCTGAGGTTGAAGAAGTTCAGCCCGAGACTCTCTTCCCCAGTAGGTGCCTCAGAGTCACAATGCAACGAAAGGACTTACATTTGTTTGCAATCCCCTCAAGAAAAACAAAGCAGGAATACTACCTGTATTTCAAAATCTTCATTGAACTAAAATGAAAGGGGGAAAGGGGGTGTATTTAGCCATTAAAAACACCTTAGACAATTAGATAAACTTCTCCATCCCATCTCCATTGCCATGATCCTGTCATTGGGAATTAAGGCAGGGGCTGCTGGAAGACGACTCCATCACTAAGTGAACTCAGGCATGAGCCTGAGCACCTGGAGACCTCATGCATCTGGATGGGACAAAATTCCAGCCTGGGAATTCTTCTCTCCCTACAGGCTGTCTTTGTTCCCAGACAATCTGATTTCAGTGGCCTCTAGAACTCTCGGGAATTGCTTTCCTGTGTCAGTCCCTTATCACGGAAGATGGGTGAGTTAGTCGGGGAAAAGGCAAACCTCAGCCACCTCTCAGGCTTTCTGACCTTTCTTGCTCCTCATGTGCACAGAGATGCCCACTACAAGGAAGATGAACCCAAGCACAAAGCCAAGGATTCCAGCCAGCATCTTTCTCCAGGAAGAATCAGACTGTCTCTGGGAAGAACAGACCCCACGGTCAGTCTCATCTCCACCTGCCACACCCGCCTCAGGTTACTGTCTGAGAGTCTGGAGCCTGATGCAGAATATCAGCATGAGGACAGTGAGAGATAGACACCTTTGAGAAAGAGGAAGTTTAGAAAGGACCGTGAGTTCTGGAACTTAGGGTGTGACTTCAAAAATGGCACACACGTTGATTCTGGTAGTTGCCTCTCAAAATAACTCAGAATAGGCTGAAAGGCTGAAGGAAGAATAGAGTTCCCATGTGTGAGGGCAGTGCAGAAGGTATCTGAGTTTCCTAGATTTTCTGACAAGGGCAGAGATCTCTGAATCCTTAGCATCCCCCAGGCCAGAGACAGGCAAGGCTTCATTGTCCCCAGCTCTGAACTATTCCCAGGAGCTTTTATAGGAAAAAGATGGGGGTAGATATGACCCCAGTATATAGACACATAAGACAGGATGAGTGGACCAACAGACCAAAGAGTCCTCTGCTCTTCAGAATGTGGTGTCTAGATGGTTATCAGGATTATGCTACTCCATGGTGACAGGACTGTCCAGGCTGGAGTGCTCCACATGGCAGGTGTGGGTGTCTCCCTGCTTGGGGGTAATTTCAGCATCACCAGAATCTGGAACGTCCAGTCTCCATTATGGGTCATGTTGGTGGACACAATCCCAGCTGTTTCCTCCTGTCCATTCAGAAACCAGCGGACTTGAAAGTTGCCCAGATAGAAGTCCGTCACATGGCAGACAAGCAGGTTGGGGCGCTGCAGGGGCCCTTCTGGGAGCGGGAGACACTCACTTTAGGCTGGAGTAGGAATTGGAAAGAAAAAAAAGGTAATGGCATTTGAGATTATTATTTCTTAGATGTTTTCATTATAGAATTAATTTCTAGAGGTTTAAAATATAAATGATATAATTAGGCTAGTAGATAAGGTTGGTGCTGAAAAGACAGAAATAGACTTTCAAATAGAATATGCATGACCTTGAATTATATAACAAAGATTGAGAAGAATGGAAAGAGACAAAGGTAGCACTTTGTGGCACATTTAGAAGAAATTTTAACTACAAGCCATTGATTAATAGTCTTTGGACAAAGAATGTTTAACCCAGCTGTGAACCTACCTATTTTTTCAATGCTCTATCTTGATTAAAAAGAAGCAAAATTCACTCAAATAATTTCTTAAAATTAAAGATACAGACAATGGCATTCTCTTGTCATATCAATTAATAACTTTATTAAAAAATAAATGAAATTAAACAGTTTTGACATGACTTATTCTTTAAATAACTTAAATATTTTCTGGCCTCCCTTACAAAAGCCCCAAATTTTCATATTTACAAATTTTCTGAGCCCTACATGCTTTCAGTGCGTTTCTTAAGTTCCTCCTCTGCAATATGTCTTCTCAGATCCCTTGAGGGACCCTACAAATAATCAGGTGTTCCCTGTACCTCTGCATCTCTCTATTTGATGTCCCCTTTTCTCCTTGTCCATCTTTCATGCTGCTCATAGGTCAATTGTAAGCTGCTGCCTACTTCTTGTGATCTCCAAACACCCAGTGCAGCTTCTTCTTTTGATCATCTGCCATGAGAAAGCTTCTTCCCTCCTAAGGGCAAAAAATTATCCATGTGCCCCTAGAGAACAGCCTATTCAGAAAAATTTCTCAAGTCACAGCTTCTAGGTTCATAATAATTCCATTCTTTTCTTTATACTTTCTTTGTAGACAAATGCCCAAGGATAGGGCTGGGTAAAAGCACAACCCTAAACTATACCCACACCCATTGCTTCCTATAGTAGTGTTGCCTTGTGCCCAGATTTTCCCAAAGTGACTACCTTCTTCACTCATGGTGATTTTCATTTAGGGACACTTTTTATCTAACCCTACCTCAACTACTTACATAAACTCACAGGCCATCAGCCAGTTCAATCCATGTTTGAATCCCAATTGTGGATTAGGTTCAATTTCTTTCCCACAGGGCACCTGAGCACCATGTAAATCAAGGGATATACCTTGATGTCAATTTTAAGGTTCCAGAACATTCCATGATTAGGTACTTTGCCTGGACTACACAACTGACCTCTAGGAGGTGCTGGAGCTAAGTCTAGAGGCCAAATAGTTACATCTCTGAAATATGAAATACATTTCACAAAGGCAAAGGAGTCCTGTGCATTCTAAACCTGCCATGTTGAATTCCCACAAAACATCCGTTCAGTTGCTTCTAGAATTTTACTAGGCATCCACATTAGAATTTCCCACAGCCCCCCTTTCCCCTCTCCCCTGTTTTCTTCATCATTCTCATTCATGCTCTCACCATATTTCTCTAGAAAATAATAATAATTTCTTATCCCATATCCTTGATTCCAGTTTCTACTCTCCCCAACTCAGTTCACATTTTTCTGAAAACACAGCTTTGACTTGTCATTTTCCTATTTTAAAAAACCCTCAGGGGTGATATCAGCAAGATGGTGGAAGAGGAACTCTGAGCTCTCCCTCCCCCTAAAGACACACCAAACTAATAGTTATACACGGATCAGTTTTCTTTGTGAGAAATCCAGAAACTGGTTGAGAGACTCTTGCACACCAAGCAAGTGAGAAAATACCCACAATGAAACTGGTAGGAAAATCTGAGAAACAGGCTTACCATAAACTCCATGCACAGCACCATACAACCAGGAGGGGACCCACAACTCTGTTTTACTTTGAGGAGCAAAGAGTTTGGACCACACATCTAGCCCCCAAACTTTTCTAGCTGCTGCCTGAGAGTCTGTTTCTAACTCATCTGTCTCTGGGAGTCAGCAGGCTCAGTATTTTCTAGTTCCTTGGGGACAACGGAGAGCAAAGAGGCAGTTTGGTGTTTGCTTTTTTAAAAAAATTTTTTATTGTGGTAACATTGGTTTATAACATTATAAAAATTTCAGGTGTACATCATCATATTTCGATTTCTTTGTAGACTACATCATGTTCACCACTCAAAGATTAATTACAATCCATCACCATACACATGTGTCTACACACCCCTTTCACCCCCCTCCCTCCCCCCTTCCCTCTGGTAACCAGCAATCCAATCTCTGTCTCTATGTGTTTGTTTGTTGTTGTTGTTATCATCTATTTATGAATGAGATCATATGGTCTTTGGCTTTCTTCCTCTGTCTTATTTCATTTAGTATAATACCTTCAAGGCCCTTCCATGTTGTCACAAATGGCCACACAAAGAGGCAGTTTTGAATGGGTGTGTGAGCACTTCTCATGGCTCCTCTCCCTAGCTCAGCACAGAGTGAGCAGGCGATAGAGCCCCGTTCCTAGATTCTCCCTGGAAGAAATTAGACTGCACACCTAGAAAAAGAACAAACTAAACCCTAAGTGAGCAGAAGGAATGAAATAATAAAGATTAGAGCAGAAATAAACTAAATAGAAAATAGAAAAACAATAGAAAAAAACAACAGAGTTAATTTTTTGAAAAGACAAACAAAATCAACAAACCCTTGGCTAGACTAAGAAAAAAAGAGAAGACATAGAAATAAAATCAGAAATGAAAGAGGAGACATTAAGTGGATGCCACATAAACAAAAAGAATCATAAGGCACTATTATGAACAATTATGTGCCAACAAATTGGATAACCTAGAAGAAATGGACAAGTTCCTAGAAACATACACAAGATGATATCAAGAAGAAATAGAAAACCTGAACAGACCAATAACAAATAAGTAAACTGAAGGAGTAATCAAAAACCTCCCAAGAAAGAAAAGCCCAGGACCAGACGGCTTTGTGGGCAAATTCTATCAAACATTCAAAGTAGAATTAATACTAATCCTTCTAAAACTCCTCCAAAAAACAGAAGAAGAAGGAACACTTCCAAACCATTTATGAGCTCATATTCACTCTGATACCAAAGCCAGACAAAGACAACATAGAAAACTACAGACCAATATCTCTAATGAGCACAGATGCTAAAATCCTCAGTAAAATATTAGCAAGCCTAAGTCAACAGCATTTTAAAAGGATTATACACCATGACCAAGTGGGATTTATCCCTGGGATGAAAAGATGACTCAACATATGCAAATCAATCACTGTGACACACCATTTTAACAGAATGAAAGAAAAACATGATCATCTCAACAGACACAGAAAAAGCACTTGACAAAATTCAACATCCATTTGTCATAAACACTCTCAACAAAACACATACAGAGGAAGTTACCTCAACACAGTAAAGGCCGTATATGAAAAGCCCACAGCTAACATCATAATCACCAAGGAAAACCTGAAAGCTTTTCTTCTAAAGTCTGGTACAAGGCAAGGATGCGCACTCTCACCACTTCTATTCAACATAGTACTGGAAGTGCTAGCCAGAGCAATTAGACAAGAAAAAGAAATAAAAGGCATCCAAATCAGAAAGGAAGAAGTAAAATTATCTCTGTTTGCAGATAACATGATCATATATGTAGAAAACTCCAAGGACTCAACAAAAAAAACCCTTAAAACTAATAAAGAATCCAGTGAAGTTGCAGGATACAAAATCAACATACAAAAACCAGTGGTGTTTCTATACACTAACAATGAACTATCTGAACAGGAAATTAAGAAAACAATCTCATTCACAACAGCAACAAAAAGAATAAGATACTTAGGAATAAACTTACCCAAAGATATGAAAACTTGTACAGTGAAAATTATAAAACACTGATGAAGGAAATGAAAGCAGATACAGATAAATAAAAAAATCCATGTTCATATTGGAAGAATTAATATTGTTAAAATGTCCATACTACTCAAAGTGAGCTACAGATTCCATGCTATCTATCCCTATCAAAATCCCAATGGCATTCTTTACAGAAATAGAGCAAAACAACCTTAATCATACGGAACCACAAAAGACTCCAAGTAGCCAAAGCAATCTTAAGCAAGAAGAACAAAGTTGGTGGCATCACACTTTCTGACTTCAAAATATATTACAAAGCTACAGTCATCAAAACAGTGTGGTACTGGCACAAAAACAGATACACGGACCAATGGAACAGAACAGAGAGCCCAGAAATAAATCCATGCATTTATAGTCAATTGGTCTTTGGCAAGAGTTTCAAAAATACACAATGGGGGAAAGGATAGTCTCTTCAATAAATGTTGTTAGGAAAATTAGATATCCACATGCAGAAGAATGAAACTGGACCCTTATCTTGCACCATATACAAAAATTGACTCAAAATGGATCAAACACTCGAACATAAGATCTGAAACTATAAAATTCCTTGAAGAAAACGTAGGGGAAAAGCTCCTTGACATTGGTTTTGACAATGATTTTTTGGATATGGCACCAAAAGCAAAAAGAGACAAATAGAATTGCATCAAACTAAAAACTTCTGCACAGCAAAGGAAACAATCAACATAGTGAAAAGGCAATTTATGGAATAGGAGAAAATATTTGCAAACCATCTATCTGATGAGGGGTTAATATCCAAAATATATAAGGAACTCATACAACTCAGCAAAAATGGAAGTATCTGGATGAAAAAATGGGAAAGGACTTGTATAGACATTTCTCCAAGACATACAAATGGCCAACAGGCATATGAAAAGGTGCTCAACTTTACTAGTCATCAGGGAAATACAAATCAAAACCACAAGGAGAAGAGAGATCATCTCACACCTGTTAGAATGGCTATTATCAAAAGACAAAAGATAATAAGTGTTGATAAGCATGTGGAGAAAAGGGAATTCTTGTAGACTGTCGTGGAAATGTAAATTGGTACGGCTATTATGGAAAACAGCATGAAGGTCCCTCAAAAAATTAAAACTAGAACTACCATATGATCCAGCAACCCCGCTTCTGAGTCTATATCCAAAGGAAAAGGAAATCTGGATCTTGAGAAGACATCTGCACTTTCGTGTTCACTGCAGCATTACTCACAGTAGCCAAGATATGGAAACAACCTAAGTGTCCATTGATGGATGAATGGATAAAGACTCAGCCTTAAAAAGGGAAGGAAATCCTGCCATTTGTGACAATATAGATGAATCTGGAAGACGTTATGCTCAGTGAAATAAGCCAGACACAGAAAGACAAATACTGCATGATTTCACTTATATGTGGAATCTAAGTCAAACTGTCTGAAACAGAGAGTAGAATAGTGGTTACTGGGGGCTGGGAGGAGGTGGAAATGGGGAGATATTGGCCAAAGAGTACCAAGTTTCAGTTATGCAAAATGAGTATCTTCTTGAGATCTAATGTACAGCATGGTGCCTGTAGGTGACAATACTGCATTGCACACTTGAAATATGTTACTATGTGAGGTGAGGATATTTTAATTAGCTTGATTGTGGCAATCATTTCACAATGAACACATATATTAAAACATCAAGTTGTATACTGTAAATATATATAATCCTTATTTGTCAATTATACCTCAATAAAGCTGAAAATATCTTCAGGCTCTACCAACACTTCGTTGGCTACATAGGAATCACTGGGGTGCTAATTAAAAATGTAGATTTCCAGAGCTCACTATCCAATGAATCTTAATCTCTGGGCAAAGATTCTGGGGAATCTGTGCTATTTAAGAAAGATCTCCAGGAGATTCTGGGAAGCAGGGCTAGTTTGGGACCCATTGGCCTAGAAGATAAACCCAAACTCCTTAGGCTGGCATTCAGGGCTTTCTGCAATCTGGCCGCTGTGGGAAATGATGCCATGTAGTAGACCTGTGACCCGACAAAATCTTGGTAAGGCCCTCAATGATTTTTGCCATTCCTATCGCTTGTCTTTGGGCATTTCTCGTACCTAATTCCCTCGCATCTTGCCTAAACACATGTCACTCTCTTAATTCTTATCCAGTGAGTATATTATCTCACTCTTAGCAGATGACCTGTCTTCCACTTTCTCAAGAAAAGAGGGAACAAACGCTGTGACCTTCCACAGCCTCTCCCTTCTCCCACCTCTCATCCTCTCCTTTGACGCTGTGACAAGGGTCCTTGTTTTTCTTCACTGCTCACTCCTCCACCCTTGATGTTATTCCCTTTGCTCTCCTCACTCTGGTGCACCCGGTCTCCCCACCGTACAAGGTGACAGGAAGAAGCCTTGAAAAGTCCTCTTGACTCTGCACACCCCTCACTTCTCTTCTTCCCTTTACATTCAGACTTCCTGAAAGAATAGTGCAGTTCAGCTCAAGCACTACTCTGTACCAGAGACGGGGAATCAAAGACAAATAAAATGCCATCTCAGGCCCCACGGATGTTATGCTCCACACTGTTCTCAGCCCTCCACGGTCTGGCTCCTGCTGCCCCTGCTGCAGCCCACCTGCTCTCCCAAGGTCTCCCTGGTTCCCAAACCCACATTTCAACCTGTGTTTACTGCATCTTCCTAAATCACGGGGACCACTGTCAACTGTGCTGTTTTGGTCACCCTCTCAAGCTCGTCTTCTGTGACACTTCTCTGCCCAGATTCTCCTAACACCAGCTCTGTGCTTTCTGGTTTCCTTCACAGGCTTTTCTCTCTTAGCCAACATCACAAGTGCCCACGTTCCCAGGGTTCAGTCCTTTGCTCTCTTCTCATCCCATCTCCTCTCCTTCATCATCTCCTCCAGCTGAGCCTTCTGCTCAGCTCTAGACCCTTTACTGTAAGTGTCCATCAGACAGTCCACTGGTGTCCGTCAAGCATCTCAAACCCGACTGTCTTCCCAAGTGTCTCCACACCGCCTGCTGTGCTTGGAGGTACCATCACCACCTCCGTCTCCCACCCTACGCCCCTGGAAGTCATCCTGTCTCCTCCTTTCCTCACCCCCACAACCCATCCGTTGCCAGGGCTGATAAACTCCTCAGGATCTCATCCGCTCTCATTTCACGCTCAGTCCACTCAGGTCCTCACCCTCACTCTCCAGGCGGGACAAGCCTCCGGACTAGCTCCCCTCCGCCACCAATCGCCATCTCCAAAGTCCCCCTTCGCGCCCCACGCGACAGCCTGATGGTCGCCCGGCCGCCCCCTGCTCTCCGGGCTGAGCCCGAGCTGCTCCGGGCCGGCCGGCAGCCCTCCCCCCCGCGGTAGGACTAAGCCTCCGCCCGGCTCGCAGCGGGGTCCGCACCCCTGTCCTCCGCGGCCCGCCCGCCTCTGCTCCCACCGCTCCCGCCCGTCCGGGTCCTCGGGGTCCCGCTCGGTGGCCGCCCGGTGCTCCCCGCGCCGCCGTGGCAGCGCGCGCTCCTCCGGGTTGTAGACGACCCTGTCCACTAAGCGCCCGTCCCGCTGGACCCCCTGCAGCCAAACGGCTCTGCGACACCGCGTCTCTGCGGGGAGCGGGCGGCGCTGGGCCGGGGCGCCGCGACCCCACCGCCCGCACACCCGCCGAGCTCCCCGCGCGGCCCCTGGGGCGGCAGCCGCGACGGTCCCCGCGTCCCCCCTCCTCGCCCGCCCCTGCTCCTGGCTCCGCTCCCCGCCGGGACTCAAACCTGCGGCATCCGGGACCTGCGGGCCTGTGAGCAATGACCCGGAGCCCCGTGGTCCTAGTGCCGCCCGACCATTGGCTCTGCTTTGTAGCTCGCGCTGTGTGTCTCTCTCGCAGTTTTTGAGGGATACACGTTATATTTAATATGCAAGGTTCTAGCTATCATCCCCCAAACTTCCCACCTCAGGGCTGGATTTTTAAATACTATCTTTTCTAATAGTGAGTTAGGCGCCCTTAGGCAGGTCACAGAACCTTTCTAGGCCTCGGTGTTCTCACCTATGGAAGGACAGGATTTAACTACATGTTATCTGAAATCCTTCACAGAAGGCCCTTCACAGAGAAAAGAAGTTAGTAAGTAAATAAAGAAACTGGCAAGCATATAGTACATGTTGTCGACTGAAATAAAGAGCAAAGGTTAACTAAAGGAGTCTATTTGATAATCAAAGTGAGGAACTCAAGTCCTGGAAAATAGTTCAACGGAGTATTCTGAGGGACTGCTCTGAGGTCTACAGATCCGAGTGCAGTTTATATAGTTTTTAACAAAGCAGTCTACATGTAGGAAAGGGCTTACACATCTAATAGTCATATACTTCAAGGATAACATAAACAAGAGCTTTTTGGTTATTCATCAAACAAGGCTTGTAATGTCAGTGTTATCTATGTGGGGAGGGAAGTGAGGACTAGGGTTGTTACTTTTTCCCTCCATCTCTAAGCAATGCAGCTGGGGAATGTGAGAGCAGGTACCCTCTATCTTCTGTTGTGGGTCTGTCCAGCAGGCATCCTCCCTCACGAGGTGTGGGGTTGCGGAGTGATTCTAACACAGGCTTGGGTTGGCCCCACGGCTGCTTCACAGCACAGCATGGATTTTGTACTGACTTTGAGCCTATGCAGCTCGCTTGCTGGATTCACCGGTTAGATCAGAGAGAGGGGTCCCAGTTTTGTTCACAATATGTAAAATGTGACAATGCTAAGGGGTGATTCAGTGGTCTTTAGAGAGGGTGGTCACACTGAGGAGAAAGCAATCACTTCTGCTGTGGCTGGAGGAGGAGTTGGACAGGAAGGCTTCAGAGGGAGGCGATAGTTCATGTGGGGTCCCAGGGAGGAGCAGAATCTCACCAGCGGGATGAGGGCTCGGACAGAGACATGGCAGGGACAGAGGAGCTGGGGAAATGGAGAGTGGTGCTGTTCTCTCTGACTCCCTTCCTCCATTGTCATCTTGGTGACAGTCTTGACTCAATGTCACCTCCTCCATGAAGACTTCCCTTCTTTCTTTCTCTTTTCCACAGTCAGCTGCCAGTATTACATCTTGGATATACCTACGTTTTGTTGTGTGGCATGCTGGAAATGTAGAAATAAATTTCTCAAAGCTTTCTTTCTTTCTTTCATTATTATTATTTTTTTGGTGAGGAAGATTCGCTCTCAGTCAACATCTGTGCCAGTCTTCCTCTATTTTGTATGTGGGATGCCTCCACAGCATGGCTGATGAGTGGAGTAGGTCCATGTCTGGGATCCAGACTCGTGAACCCAGGCTGCCGAAGCAGAGCAAGCGGAACTTTAACCACTCAGCCACGGGGCGGCCCGTCAAAGCATTCTTAAAGCTTGGTACAACAAAGACTTCCTAGCTTGAAAGTTAATGTATCTTTTCCCTTTTCAAGCACGGTTGTGGAGAAACTTGACCTTAAAAGGTGTGGAATGTACCTTGATCAATGAAAATCACCACAACTTCCAGAGACCTATGGGGGTGGACACCATCTTCCTAGAGGCATTGATGATGTAATTTCTAATATAAAGAAATGTGGCCATCTTTACCACATGCTGTTCTTCCAAGGGCTTGCCACCAGCAGAGTTCTGGCAGGTGCATATCTACACAGAAATAATGACTTAGCACGTTTCTGTTTGCTTCTGTCTGAGTCCCTGTGAGCCTGCTCTGTTCTTGGTCACATGGGGGAAATCCAGGTGGTGTGATTGTTTTGCATATTTGTTTCATCCTCTTCAACTTCTCAAGGCAAATATCTACTGTCTTTTTTTTTTTGGTGAGGAAGATTGTTGCTGAACTAACATCTGTGGTGATCTTCCTCTGTTTTGTATGTGGGACCTTGCCACAGCGTGGCTTGATGAGTGGGTGTGTAAGTCCGGTACCAGGACTCTGAACCCTGAAGCAGAGCATGAGAACTTAACCACTATGCCACCGGGCTCGCCCCTCTATTGTCTTTTTTTCCTGAGCTTCTATCAAAGTATTTGTGTATTAGTGAGTGAGTGAACCAAGCAATAAAATGAACTATGTTCCTGGAACATAGGAGGGAACTCTAACATATTTATTAAAAAATTTTTTAAAATAGCCATCTCTGTTAACTCATTAAAAAGAATATCTCAAATTTAAACACCAGAGCTAATGTATCACACACCTGTAGAGACATTGAGTTATAAGAGTGGTGGGCTGCAAACGTGTTTTTAAGCAGGATGCTCACGTAATTTTCACTGTCAGGGCGAGGCTGAGGAGAGCTGGGAAAGGGTGAAGCCCAACTGAGGAGCCCAAAGCCCAGAAGAAGCTGCACTGCCAGCTTCAGCCCTAAACACTGGGAGCCTTCCTGAGGGTAGAGGAAAATAGGGTGGAGGTTCAAGGAGCAATAAGGGGGCTGTTTTAGGGGTAATCTGACTGCTCCCTCTGTCACCATAGTGATGGCCAGAATAACTTTGGTTTATCTGGTGAGTTCTGACCTACCTCACCGCTCACCAGAATCTGCACAACTGGTGGCAGAGGACAGGAGGAGGGGTGGGGCTAGCCTCAGGGGCCACCATAAAAGCCTTTTGTCCACCGTGTCATTGCTAAGGCAGGGTCCGTCTCCTTGGCTCAGATATCCTGACCTGCCCCCTTTCCTGGTGCCTTGTGCCCCAAGACCCTGAACCCACAGCCCGCTTTCAGTCCAGAAATCTTCCTCATTCTGCCAGCCGTTTGCCTCGCCCCACCCGACTGCCCCAGTTCTGAATCTGTTTCTTGTAATCTTAACTGATTAGTCCTTGTTTCTCCTTCTCATTTATCAATCAGGGGACATTTGTCAGTCTAGGGAAATAATTTTGAAACTTTTTTGGGGCGACATGTATCTTCTTTTAAGTGGAATTTTACCTGCAAAGTAGACATAAGTGATGAGTAGGTTCTTTGGGCAACTTAAAATCTTGACTTTTTTGTATATGAGCAATTTTATACTGTTTGTGGAACCCTTGAAGCAACTCTGAGTTACCAAAACACACTTTGAAAACTATTGATCTAAGTGAAGTCAGCTCTTGTTCAGAACAGAATATTAAAAAAAAAAATTACAGGGGTACATAATGGAGGCGATATGTTGTAAGACAAGAATATGTTACAGGTATGGCTCAAGTCCCCGCTCTGGTACTCATTAGCCATGTGATCTTGAGCAGGAGAACCTCTCTAAGTTTCCAGTTCTGGAAATGTAAAATAGTAACGATGCCATTTACCTTGAAGAAATGCTGTGAGAACTGGATAAGTTAACATGTGTGAAGTTAACATGTTTAAAATATGTAGCATTGTGTCTGGTACTGCTCAATACCTGTCAGTTCCCTCCCCCTTTTCAGTATGTGATGTTTTAACATGTGAAAAATTCTAAAGACATCATAAGAGCGATGGAGCAGGCAGCCCACAGGCTGCTGGAAAACCTCAAGAGGAGTTACCATTTGTACCAGACCTTAATGGTCGTTTGTTGGCTATTTGCTGACTAAATCTTCCCACCTCCCATTTTTCCTAGTGGTTTTATTTACCTGGGGGATAAAAATGACAAAAGAGTAAATACACAAAGACTCAAATCCACAGTCGTTTTCTGCAACCGTCCAGGTGATGTGACAGGATGGACTTGGGAGTGCAGCTGTAAAGCCCTGGGGTAGTGGGTGTGGTGAAGGGGGAGCTCCAGTCAGGAAAGCTCGTTTGAAAGTGTCAGAGCTGAAAGGATGTCACCTCCCTGAGTCTGGTTTCTTTAAACCCATCTCCTGCCTCACCTCATGCTCACTAGGGGTTGTCTCAACCAAGCTCTTCCTCCCTGGGCCCCGTTAACCCAGAGTCTGTCTTCTCAGGCTCTTTTCTTCTGCTGTTTGCGGTTGGAGAATCTGTATGGAGTTGGAAGAGTATGAGAGGAATTAGACTCTGCCCTATCCACTCTTCCCACATCCCCCATGACTCCAGCTCCTCCCCCAGCAGGCTTTTATGAACATTTGTTCTGGACAGAGTGCTTTACCCTTATCCCTTCCACATACTTACACATTCTCATCTCATTCTTCCTACAAATCTCAACCTACCCTAAGAGTACTCTGATCAAGTTCTGGAAAGGTTGGAGAATAACCCTCAATAAAAATGTGGTTAAGGGCTAGAACTATAGCCCGTCTCATGCTTCCCTCATCTTGCCATCGCTGTCCAACAGTGATGCCCCATGCTTGATGAGTGGTGCGCAGCTCTGTGCCCAGGATCCAAACCAGTGAATCCCAGGCAGCCAAAGCAGAGTAAGCGAAACCAACCACTTGGCCAAGGGGTGGACCCCAGAGCTGGTTCTTTGAGAAGATAAACAAAATTGACAAACCCTTAGCCAAACTCACTAAGAAAAAAAAGAGACAAGGCTCAAATAAATAAAATTAGAAATGAAAGAGGATAAATTAGAACGAATACTACAGAAATACAAAGGTTTATAAGAGAATAATATGAAAAACTATATGCCAACAAATTGCATAAACTGGAAGAAATGGATGAATGCTTAGAAGCATACAACCTCCCAAAACTGAATCAAGAGGAAATAGACACTCTGAATAGATCAATCACAAATAAAGAAATTGAAACAGTAATGAAAAACTTCCCAAAAAACAGAAGTCCAGGACAAGGTGGTATCTCTGGAGAATTCTACCAAATATTCAAGGAAGATTTAGTACCTATCCTTCTCAAACTATTCCAAAAAATTGAAGGAGATAGAATGCTTCCAAACTCATTCTATGAGGCTAACATCACCCTGATACCAAAACCAGACAAGGACAACACAAGGAAGGAAAAATTATAGGCCAATATCTCTGATGAACGTAGATGCAAAAATCCTCGACAGAATATTTGCAAACCGAATACACCAATACATTAAAAGGATCATACACTATGATCAAGTTGGATTTATACCAGGGATGCAGGGATGGTTCAACATCTGCAAATCAATCAACATAATAGACCACATTAACAAAATGAGGAATAAAAATCACATGATCATCTCAATAGATGCAGAGAAAGCATTTGACAAGATCCAACGTGCATTTATGATAAAAACTCTCAATAAAATGGGTATAGAAGGAAAATATCTTAACATAATAAAGGCCGTATATGACAAATCCACAGCCAATATCATGCCTAATGCTGAAAAACTGAAAGCCATTCCTCTGAGAACAGGAACAAGATAAGAGTGTCCACTCTCACCACTTCTATTCAACATAGTGCTGAAAGTTTTGGCCAGAGAAATTAGGCAAGAAAAAGAAACAAAAGGTATCCAAATTGGAAAGGAAGCAGTAAAGCTCTTGCTGTTTGTGGAAGACATGATTCTATATATAGAAAACCCTGAAGAATCCACCAGAAAACTGTTAGAAATAATCAACAACTACAGCAAAGTTTCAGTGTACAAAATCAACTTACGAAAATCAGCTGCATTTCTACTCACTAAAATCAAACTAGCAGAGAGATAAGTCAAGAATACAATCTCAAGGGGCTGGCCCCGTGGCTGAGTGGTTAAGTTCGTGTGCTCTGCTGCAGGCGGCCCAGTGTTTCGTTGGTTCGAATCCTGGGCGCGGACATGGCACTGCTCATCAAACCACGCTGAGGCAGCGTCCCACATGCCACAACTAGAAGGACCCACAACGAAGAATATACAGCTATGTACCGGGGGGCTTTGGGAAGAAAAAGGAAAAAAATAAAAAATCTTTAAAAAAAAAAAAAAGAATACAATCTCATTACAATCGCAACAAAAAGAATAAAATATCTAGGAATAAATTTAACCAAGGAGGTAAAAGACCTATACAATGAAAACTATCAGACTTTATTGAAGAAGACACAAAGAAGTAGAAAGATATTCCATGCTCATGGATTGGAGACTAAACATAGGTAAAATGTCCATATTACCTAAAGTAATCTACAGGTTCAGTGCAATCCCAATCAGAATCCCAAAGACATTCTTCATGGAAATAGAACAAAGAATACTAAAATTTATACGTAACAACAAAAGACACTGAATAGCCAAAGCAATCCTGAGAAAAAAGAACAAAGCTGGAGGAATCATAATCTCTGACTTCAAAATATACTACAAAGCTACAGTAATCAAAACAGCATGGTACTGGCACAAAAATAGACACACTGATCAATGGAACAGAATTGAAAGCCAAGAAATAAAAACACACATCTCTGGACAGCTAACCTTTGACAAAGGAGCCAAGAACATTCAATGGAGAAAGGAAAGTCTCTTCAACAAATGGTGTTGGGAAAACTGGACCGCCACATGCAAAAGAATGAATGTAGACCGTTATCTTAACCCATACACAAAAATTAACTCAAAGTGGATTAAAGACTTGAATGTAAGATCTGAAACCATAGAACTCCCAGAAGAAAACATAGGCAGTACACTCTTTGACATTGGTCTTAGCAGCATCTTTTCAAATACCATGTCTACTCAGGCAAGGGAAACAAGAAAAATCAACAAATGGGACTGCATCAGACTAAAATCTTCTGCAAGGCAAAGGAAACCGTGAACAAAACGAAAAGACATCCCACCAACTGGGAAAAATTATTTGCAAATTGTATATCCAAAAAGAGGTTAATTTCCAAAATATGTAAAGAACTCATACAATTGAACAACAAAAAAATAAGTGACCCAATCAAAAAACAGGCAGAGGATATCAATAGGTATTTTTCCAAAGAAGATATGCAGGTGGACAACAGGCACATGAAAAGATGTTCCACATCACTAATTATTATGGAAATGCAAATCAAAACTACAATGAAATATCACCTTACACCTGTCAGAATGGCTATAATTACCAAGACAGAAAGTAACAAATGTTGGAGAGGATGTGGAGAAAAGGGAACCCTCATACACTGCTGGTGGAAATGCAAACTGGTGCAGTCACTATGGAAAACAGTATGGAGATTTCTCAAAAAATAACAAATAGAAATACCATAATGATTCAGCTATCCCACTACTGAGCATTTATCCAAAGAACATAAAATCAACAACTCAAAGAAATTTATACATCCCATGTTCATTGTAGCATTATTCACAATAGCCAAGATGTGAAAGCAACCCAAGTGCTCACCAACTGATGAATGGATAAAGAAGATGTGGTATATATACACAAGGGAATACTACTTAACTATAAAAAAAAGACAAAATCGTCCCATTTGCAACAACATGGATGGAACTTGCGGGTATTATGTTAAACGAAATAAGCCAGACAGAGAAAGACAAACACTGTATGATTTCACTCATATGTGGAAGAGAAATAAACACATGAATAAAGAGAAGCTAGGTGGTTACCAGAGGGGAAGGGGTGGGGGATGGGCAACAGGGGTAAAGAGGCATATATATATGGTGACAGATAAAACTTAGACTATTGGTGGTGAGCACGATGCAGTCTATACAGAAACTGATACATAATAATGTACACCTGAAATTACACAATGTTATAAACCAGTATGACCTCCATAAAATAATTGAAAAAAAAGAAGGAAGACTTCAAATCAATTACCTACTTTACAACCTGAGGAACTAGCAAAAGCAGAACAAACTAACACAAAGCCAGCACGTGGACGTAAACACTAAAGATTAGAACAGAGATAAATAAAATAGAGAATAGAAAAATATACTGAAAATAAACAAAAGCAAAAGTTGTTTCTTCAAAAAGATTAACAAAATTGAGTAACCATTATATGTGTTTGCTAAGAAAAAAACAAGGAAGATTCAAATTACTAATATCAGAAATTAATTGAGGACATTACTGCCAATTCCACAGAAATAAAACAGAGTAAAAGAGAGTACTATGAACAATTGAATGACCAATGAATTGGACAACCTAGATGCAACGGACAAATTCCTCGAAAAAAAAAACCTACCAAGACTGAATCAACACGAAATAGAAAATCTGAGTAGATTTATAACCAGTAAGGAGATTGAATCAGTAATCAAGAACCTTCTGATAAAGAAAAGCCCTGGAGCTGATGGCTTCAAATAACTAAACATTAAAGAACTAACACCCAACCTCCTCAAACTCTTCTAAAGAATTGAAGAGGAGGGAACACATCCTGACTCATCCTATGAAGCTACTGTTGCCCTGATACCAAAGCCGGACAAAGACATCACAAGAAAAGAAAACTACAGACCAACATCCCTAGGAATATTGATGCAAAATTCCTCATCAGAATACTAGCAAGTGAATCCAGCAGCATATTAAAAGAGTTGTACACCTAGTGCGATTCATTCCTGGTATGCAACCATGATTCAACATGTGAAAATTGATCCATGTCATACATTACATTAACAAAGTAAATGAAAAAACCCAAATGATCATCTCGATAGATGCAGAAAAAGCATTTGACAAAATCTGACACCCTTTTATGGTAAAAACACTCAACAAACAAGGAGTAGAAGGAAATTACCTCAACATAATAAAAGCCATATATAAAAAACCCACAGCTAACAGCATAATCAATGGTAAAAGACAGGAAATTTTTCCTGTAATTTCAGGAACAAGACAAGGTTACCTGCTTTTGCCACTCCTATTCAAAATAGTATTAGAAATTCTAGCCAGAGCAATTAGGCAACAACAAGAAAAGACATCCAAATTGGAAAGGAAGAAGTACAATTATATCTATTCAAAGATGCATAATCTTATAAGTGGAAAACCCTGAAGAACACACCAAAAAACCTGTTAGAATAAATAAATGAATTCAGCAGAATAGCAAGATACACAATCAACACACAAAAATCAATTACGTTTCTATACAATAACAATGAACAATCCAAAAAAGAAAGTAAGAAAATAACTCCATATGTAAGAGCATCAAAAAGAATAAAATTCTTAGGATTTAACTTAACCAAGATTGTGAACACTATATGCACTGAAAACTAAAAAACATTGCTGAAAGAAATTAAAGACATAAATAACGGAAAGACATTCCATGTTTATGGATTGGAAGACAGTGTTATTAAAATGTCAATAAAATCCAAAAGAATCTACAGATTCAATGCAATTCCTATCAAAATCCTAATGATTTTTTTTTTGCAGAAATAGAAATATCCATCCTAAAATTCATATAGAATCTCAAGGGACCTCAAATTGCCAAAACAATCTTGAAAAGGAAGAAAAAAGTTGAGAGTCTTGTTCCAAAATTTACTTCAAAGCTACAGTAATTGAAACAGTGTGGTACTGGCATAAAGACAGACGTATAGACCAATGGAATAAAATAGAGAACCCCAAAATAAACTCTTGCCTATAGGGTCAAATGATTTTCAACAAGAGTGCCAGGACAATTCAGTGGGAGAAAGTGGGACAGTCTTTTCAACAAATGGTGCTGGGAAAACTGGATATTCACATGCAAAAGAATGCAGTTGGATTATTATTATTATTTTTTTTTTGAGAAAGATTAGCCCTGAGCTAACTACTGCCAGTCCTCCTCTTTTTGCTGAGACTGGCCCTGAGCTCACATCCATGCCCATCTTCCTCTACTTTCTGTGTGGGATGCCTACCACAGCATGGTGTGCCAAGCAGTGTCATGTTCGCACCCGGGATCTGAACCAGCAAACCCCAGGCTGCCGAGAAGCAGAACGTGCGAACTTAACGGCTGTGCCACCGGGCCGGCCCTGCAGTTGGATTCTTATCTAACACCCTTTACAAAAATTAACTCAAAATGGATCAAAGTCTAAATGTAAGAGCTAAAACTATAAAAGATTACTATTTCAAATACACAGTGCTGCTTTCATGTTCTAGAGATGTAATTAATCTCAAGGAGAAAATTGACCTTTGATTTAAGAAAACATATTCATATGCTTTTTCATTATTAATGAAATATCCAGAGTTAGTAGAGGTAGGCAGAAGTTATGTGTCTCTGTGCAGCATATGGGGATATTTTATTATAAAAATATTAATTTACTAAAGGTCAATGTTTTCTTTTTCACTCTTCTTTGGATGTGATCTTATGCCTATTCACCCAGAGATACTCATTGTCTTAGGGAAAAATAGGATTTTTATCACAGAAGATCAAATAGAAACAATATTCCGAAACAGAATACTGACAGCTCTAGCAAAGTCATAGTCTTGAAAGTCGGACACTGGTAAGAGAAAGAGGGATTTCTGAAATTCCAAAAGGCTCGGTTCTTAGAGTTTTTTGCTGAATATGCATTTAGTCTGGGACCATCTCCTTTAGGAGGTGAGCATTCATTGGCCATTTCTGTGGTCCTGAGAACCTCAAAACATCAAAACTCTCCTTTTCATCCCCCTACTACCTCCACCCAGCGCTAGAACCTACAGAATCGCGTGAGGTTGTTTGGACCTACCCACTCCTATTCTAGAGTTTCAGGGGCTGCCTCGTCTCTAGTTTGTTAAAGACGTCGTCTCTGGGTACTTTCCTTTGCTACCCCATCGCTCCCTCTGGTTTTGTGAGGACTCTTGGAGAGATTAAAAAACTCTTCCGCCGTTATCATCTTCTTGTTTTCTTAAGATTTGGCAAACTGAACATTACTTTAAAATCTACAATGCAGACAAAAAGGAAAACTAAATTAACTAAAATTTTTTAAAAACCTTCAAAAGCTGTAAAACCATTTGATTCAACATAAAGTGACAAAAACTTTACAGAGTTAAAGAATCAAGCTTTTGGTAAATGGGTAAAATTGGAAAATTGATGATTTGGTGAGTTAATTTCTGATTGGTTGGCCATTTGGTGGTGAGTTGATTTTTAGAAAGTTGATGTTCAGTAAATTGATTTTCAGGGTGGCCATGGAGAGAGCAGGATTGGCCTGGGTTCAAGGGCCACTGTCCTGACCACACAGGCCCAGGATCAGGTGGCAGCCACATCAAGATCTAATGGATATGCACCAAGAGCTGAGCAGTGCTGGGGCACATCAGCAGGGCAAATGGCT
This sequence comes from Equus quagga, assembly GCF_021613505.1. Classification (NCBI taxonomy): domain Eukaryota; kingdom Metazoa; phylum Chordata; class Mammalia; order Perissodactyla; family Equidae; genus Equus; species Equus quagga. The sequence continues at coordinate 30,546,627 of NC_060281.1, forward strand.
GAGCTCTGTTGCCTTTGCCAAGAAGAATCGATCACAAATTAGACCAGCCACAGAAACCTTGGCAAATGAAGGAGAGAGGGCAGAGGCCAATGGCCAAGGTGATACTAGAAGCAGAAAACCATCAGAAAAGAGAAAAAAGCCACCCAAACACAGCTTCCCACAGCCATAATGTTTCGTAAGTTTACCCTCTGTCCCAGGATGTCGCTCCACACAAAAAGGAGAAGGGGGAGGAGCAGAAACCGTAAAAGACTTGGCCTTTCCCAAAAGAGAGACGAATCTTCTCAAAAACATCTCTTTTAGGGGCTGGCCCCGTGGCCGAGTGGTTAAGTTCGCGCACTCTGCTGCAGGCGGCCCAGTGTTTCGTTGGTTCGAATCCTGGGCGCAGACATGGCACTGCTCATCAAACCACGCTGAGGCAGCGTCCCACATGCCACAACTAGAAGGACTCACAACTAAGAATGTGCAACTATGTACCTGGGGGCTTTGGGGAGAAAAAAAGGAAAAAAATAAAATCTTAAAAAAAAAAAAAAAACAAACATCTCTTTTAAACAAGAAGAGCTGCATCTATACCTTTAAATGGCCACTCTGGGGGTTTTCCTATGATTACGTGAAATTGTTGCTCTAGAGTGTAATGAGACCAGTTATATATTTTTTAAATGTTACTTTTTAATTTTTTTTTTACATATAATACATTAATTTCAAACTGCAGATATACAGGAAGAGTGATTTTAGCTTAAAATTTTCAGTTTCTTCCCAGGAGGTAGAGGTTGGGGCTCTGGGATTTAGAGAAGTCAGGAAATGGGAGGGGAACGTTCCAGGGGAAGCAAGCAGCTTCCAGCAACACGACAGAAGTTCAGAGCCTGAGAAAGTGATGACCAGTAAGAAATCTGCTATGGTAGAGAGCTGTTTCAAAATGACTGAAACAGTGTGCCTGGAGCAAGAGATGACATGGACCACCTGGCATACGCAAGCACACACCTGCATCACTTCTTTGTCCAGGAAATTCTGGGGAGAGAACCGGATCACTTGAATTCCTGCAGTTATGTGGGTTGGAGCTATTTAATTAATTACCAAGAAAGGATCACCCCAGAAAGTCGAAGATCATATAAGCATCCTTATTTCACGTTAATATAATGGGCTTTCTTTTTCCTGTTTTCACATCTTACTTAGGTCTGTGTACAGCATTCCATAATAGACTGAAAGATCGTTGATGGCAGAAATCAGTGTGTTCCCAGAGTCTAGCACAGTGCCTGAAGCAAAATAGATTGAGTAGTTAAATACATATATACACACACAAAATAGATCTAAGGTCCAGAATTGAAACATTGAGAGATAACATCGCCCCTTAGTGGAAGCTCTAGGGGTAACAGGAAAGGACGCACGGACCCTGGCAAGTAGGCTGCTTAAACGGAAGAATCTAAGAAAAGAGTGAATGGCCAACTGGTAGCAAACCAAGAACAACCAGAGCAGCCGTGTCCAATAGAAATAGAGTGAGAGTTACATATTCAATGTCAAGTTTTCTAGGAGCCACATTAAAAAAGCAGTAAGAAATAGGTGAAATTAATTTGATAATATATTTAAAAACTAACAGGCAAAATATTGTCAATTAAACATTAATCAGTATAAAAATTATTGAGATTATATTTATTTATATATCATATATTTAAACATTTATGTTATATGTTTATAAATGTATAAATTATATATATATGTTTACAAAGTCTTTGAAATCCAGTGTTTTTATCCTTATAGTATATCGTAATTCAGACTGGCCATATTGCAAGCGCCCAATAGCCACATGTGGTGGTGGCCACTGTATTGGACAGCACCATCCTAGAAGGAAGGGGCCACGCCCTGCTCCTCTCTGTGTTCCCACTGCAGGACACAGTGCCCGGGACACAGTAGGTGTCCCACAGATATTTAATGAATAATATCTCCTAACACTACCTCGACTTATGCCCCAGAGCACATGATAGAATCAACTACCTTTACCTCAAACTCAGTGTTTTAGACAATTTAGAGTAACTGAATTTATGTCATATTCAAACTTTAAAATTTATGTTATAGTCAACTTTACTCAGTTTTTTGTTGAGCCTGTATTTGTTCCCAGTATTGGAATGTCTCTCTGTAGAACCTCTGGTACTTACTTTTATTTGTTATCATCTATTTGTTTATTTGACAAGCATTTATTTAATACTGTGCTAGCAGTTGGAGGAGAGGGGTGATTGCGTAAGAAAGAACCAATAAACCATGATCCCTTGACTTTTCTATCTAGGAGGGACAGAGGTTCTTATATAAATATTACAAGAAAATAATGGAGAGACCTGCTTCCTGCCAGGATAAACTAGCGTGTGTTATTGGTTTCCACTCCTACAAACCAACCCTGGAGGAACCATAGAGGGAAAATAGTGGGGAATGCCTAGTGAGACTGAAAGGTGTTTTGAACTAGTGGGCTGGGTTGCTTGCTGGGAGAAGGTTCATTAGAGGTGGTCTGTTCCTGCCTCTCTCCATTGTTGGCCTTGAACAACCATTGCCTGCCCCATGCTGCAGAAACAGTGAGAGATCCTGAGTGCTCGTGCAGCTGTTGAGGGTTGGGGAGAAAATCAAGGCTGAAACCCCTGCTGGAGTGGGGAGGAGACGGGACAGTAGTCACAACTGACTGCTGATAGATTAGAATGACAAAATTAACATGCTTGATCTAAGAAACATGTATAAAATTCTGCATCCAACAATTAGAGCCCATGTGAAACATTTACAAATATGGACCACATTCCAAACCATAAAGCAGGTCTCGATAAATTTCTAAGATGCATCATACTCACAAGATTCTTGGATTATAATGCAATTAAATTAGAAGTTAATAACAAAAAAACCCAATACATTAAAAAATCCCCATATATTTTGAAATAAAAAACACTTAATTGCTACTAAACAAAGAAGCAACATTCTTTATCATGAACTTTCCATGATTCATCAATCTACTATCCCATTGTCCCATGGTTCCAGCTCCCAATCCAAAGGAGAAAGTGGGAGGGACCTAACCAGGGCAGAACCCAAGCTGTGCCCATTCATTCGTGCAAAAATATCTATCAAGCACCCAATATGTGCGAGGCTGGGGAATGGAAACAAAAAGAACTAAGGTTAGGGTTCCCCATAAACTGTGCCACCCAAATTCATTAGCAGTTGTAATTTGGTTAATTGCAGTCACAAGCCATGATCTGCTCCACTCAATGCAGGAATCCCTTATTCTTCGAGGAAAGAGCATCAGAGCAGTTTTTGCCAGAAGGCAGTCCACAGGCTGGCTGCCCAAGAATCACCTAGGGAGCATGCAAACACACAGCACCCCTGGCTCCCCTTGGAAAGGCTAATCCAACTCAGGTTGGGATGGAACCCAGGAATTTGTATTTTCAATAAGTTCCCCAGATGATTCTCCTGTATAGCCACATTTGGAACCACAGAACAAGAGGATTTCTTAGATCCCTTTCAAATTGAAAATAATTTATTTTCATGATCTTTTACAATGGCCTTTAGATATTTGAATAGACTTCTCTTCACCTGGATAGACAGTTATCCTTATACGTATATTTTATATTAGACTAATTCTGCCAATGCCTCCTGTTGGTTGAGTCCAACCAGAAGCCAAAGGCAAGGGTGATGTGTCCGCACTGGGCAGCCCCCAGACAGCGTGGAGAAGGGTGTCCAGGGAACCTGCAGGGACAGCTGGAGGTTACCCCGCACCCTCTGTGCTCCTCAGAACAACCCATTGCGGCTCCCTACATCCAAACCACTAAACATCTCCAACCACTAAACATCTCCAACAATTATGCATTTTTCTCACACAATGAAATAAAGTAATATTTTCTAAAGTAATTTAAAGGTTTCAAGGATTTTTATTCTACTGCATAGCGAATGTTTCCCTTTTCAAATTTCTCAGTAAAATTTATTGTATTTTTTTAACTCCAAATTTGTCCACAGAAACTTATAGGGAGTGTAGGATTCTCTACACGACGGATCAGATAGAGGATTTGTCTCAGCTCAGCTGTGCGGTGCTCCAACAGCCTTTTCTCTGCCTTCGGAGGGTCGCCTCTTGGCGGATGTAGTCACAGTTGATCTAAGCCCCTCCCATCCCCCCAAACAGAGACTTTCTTTTGACTCCCCCGTGGACCAAGTGTCCCAGGTGCTCGTGGGCCCGATGCATTCGTCCATCTTCTCACCCAGGCTCGTTACTCTACTTCTTTACCCAGCAACAGCTACATTAACTCAAAGAATTTCTCTGATTGGCTGAATGCAGCAGGGGTCTCCCCATCCTAGAATCTGTTTTCTTCCTCTTTACCTCCGCCTTCTTCCTTTACCCCCGACACCGACAAACCGAGACTTATTTTAAAGCACCAGAGGGCAATGGTCTTCAGTGGGGGGCTGGTCCTGGGACTTCACACCTTGATGACCCTCCTGAGCCCCCAGGAAGCTGAGGCCATCAAGGGTGAGTGCTGAGGGCGACTGGGTGAGGAGAGGAGATGTAGCGCATCAGCTTACGCGCAAGACAGTACAGAGCATGAATTGTTCCTCCCCCCTCTGGTTTACGGGCAACTCCTTTTACTAAGAGACCCTGATCCCTCTCACTCTGTCGTGTCCATTCTGGACCTAAGATACAGGTGCAGCTTAGTCCAGAGGTGTCAGTGTCAGGCTCAGGTTCAGGTTCCTGCCCAATTCTGTCTTCCTTTCTGAGACCCAAACCTCCATGCTACTGCCCAGCACCCTGATTTCTCTACCACATCCTGGCTTGGAGTGTGCCCGTTCAAGTCGGGTTCTGTTGCAGTATACATCACCAGGTCAGCAGTCAACTGTTTATCTGTCTTTATCCCGCACTGGACACGAGGGACTTGTGTCGTGGGGTCCACAGCTGGTTCTTCTTTATTTCCTCTTGCTCTGGCATTGTGCTGGGCACACAGTAGTCTCTCAATGACTGTTGAACAAATAATTTCATAGAATTCTAAAAGAATCTTACCAATTAAAACCTAATCCTTAATTTCCACAAAACTGAGCCTCAGTTCTGGGAAAAGACATGTTCAGTCATAATGCTGTGAGATGGAGGAGTTGGGACACGAACTTCTGGCTCCTTTTCTGCTGCTCTCTGCAATACCCTGGGCTGCCTTTTTTGGTCTCTGTGTCATAAATCTTAATTCTTACTCCTGCCAGCCATAGCCCCTTTCCCCTCACAACCCCCCTACACTGCACGTCTGTGCCCAGATCTCCACTTATGCTCCTATCCTTAATCATTTCCTGCTTGTCGCACCCCCACACACCCTCATCTCACACACAGGGCCTGATTGCACAGCTAGAGCAGAGGATCATAGCCAAGATTTAATGTTGGGAATCCCCAACATGATTTTTGGCAGCCTCTCCTCTTCCCAACCTGGAATGCAGGCTGCACCCATGTCTCTGTGCAGCCAGTGTGCTGGGCATGTGCCTATTTCCCTCCATCCTTTCCCTTCCGTCCCCCAGCAAACAATTCCACTCACCAAGGACCAGCTCAAGTCGGAAAGGACTCTGCCCTCGACAAAACCCAGGATAGAGCACAGACTTAGAGACTCAACACAACACAAGTCATGCATGACATTGATACAGTTTCTTCTCTCTCCCTGGCCCTGAACTCACCCAATGCAGCCGACCACATGGCCTCCTATGGACCAGCCTTCTACCAGTCCTATGGCGCCTCGGGTCAGTTCTCCCATGAGTTTGATGGGGAGCAGCTGTTCTCTGTGGAGCTGAAGAAGAGGGAGGCTGCCTGGCGTCTGCCTGAGTTTGGCGACCTCACCCGCTTTGACCCGCAGAATGGCCTGGCCAGCATCGCGATGATCAGAGTCCATCTGGACGTATTGGTGGAACGCTCCAACCGCACCAGAGCCATCAACGGTACCCGGCCCTTCCTCTGCCCCGCTCCTCCCAGGTCAGACGAGGAGGTCCAGAGAAGCCTCCTTCCCACCTCACAGGCCTCTCTCCGCACTCAGAATCTGTGACTGTTGTGCGCAGACCTTTTCTTTCCCAGGAGGTCCTAGATCTTCTCAGACCCCTTCAGTACCCTCTTCCTTCTTGAGCAATGACCCCTCCCACCTAGACTCCCCGTTCAGGGGCCTGTCAGGTACAGGAGCCCTTGGCTGCCCTCCCAGAGCATCTCCTGCCTGCAGATGGCTAAATATGGGATGACCCTCTGGGATTCAGGGCCTCATTCCTCCTAGTGCCTCCAAGAGTGACCATACTCCCCAAGTCTCGAGTGGAGCTGGGCCAGCCCAACGTCCTCATCTGCATTGTGGAAAACATCTTCCCCCCTGTGATCAACATCACCTGGCTGCGTAATGGTCAAACAATCACCGAGGGGGTGGCCCAGACCAGCTTCTATTCCCAGCCTGACCACATGTTCCGCAAGTTCCACTACCTGACCTTCATTCCCTCAGCTGATGACTTCTATGACTGCAAGGTGGAGCACTGGGGCCTGGCAGAGCCGCTCCTCAGGCACTGGGGTATGGAGTCCCCTCCCCAGCCCACCCTTCCCAGACCTGTGCTTCCTTTACTCTAGAACCTTTGCTCTACCCCACACTCTTCCTTTCCCCCGCAGAGCCTCAGGTGCCTATCCTGCCGCCAGACATCACAGAGACTCTGATCTGTGTCCTTGGCCTGGCCATTGGCCTGGTGAGCTTCCTCGTGGGCACCATCCTCCTCATCATAAGCACATGCTTGTCCGGTGCCCCCAGGCGCAGAGGCCCTGGGCGTCTGGGGAAGGAAAGTAGGTGAGTCTGACCAGGATCGGGGTGGAGAATAAGAGATTCTGTGGGGAGGAATGGGGTCAGGGAAGGTGATACTATAGACAAGCAGTGGGCAGGGAATAGAAGAGCAGAGGTGAGGTGAGGGGTAAGGTTTGGGGGATGTGGGCAGTCAGAGATTGGATCCCAGAATTGTGAGCTTGAACAGCCTGGGTCATACGGTTTTTGCTCCTTTAGGTAATGACGATTCTGAGAGAAACGGATAGTGGGAGACACCCTAAGGATTCCTCGCAAGTTTCTGACAGCCTTTGCATGTTCAGTGCCACAGTCTACTAAGTACATCCCCACTGTGCTAACTTTGAATGGGATTAACCTCTGTCCCTTTGTGGCCCCAGTACTCATGGCAGGACTTGGGGTGGGGAAACCAACCATCTCCCCTTCACACTCCTAACACAGACACTCATGTTTTCTTGCTCTACTCAAAGTTCTGGCTAACAGCAGTAACTTCTTTAAGTGTTTTTCACTGTATCCTTTTTGCCAGGTCTTGGCCAATTCTCCCAGGGTGTGAGGGATGCTGGAATCTCGAAGAGGGGATCCTGGGTGATGACCACTAAGAGTGACCACCTGGTACTTGGGATTGGCAGTCATCCTCAGGCCAGTCCAGCTATGGCTTGCTCCATTTGACTCAGCAATTTGGTGCCCACTGTGTGTTACTTGTGCATGGGCCATTTCACAAGGAATTCATGAGATTTGCCTCCTGAAATCAGATTTTCCCTGAAAGGGATACAGAGTACCCTCTTAGTTGCAACTCCCCTCAACCAACAGCAGTTTTCTGCAGGGCTCCAGGAGAGGAGAGGAGAGGAGAGGTTCATGGGAATTCCACTCTTGTCTAGATTTACTCCGTAATGAAGAGGTCATTGGTGTCCAGCTGTGATCTATGCCATCATCTCTTTTATCTACATTCCTTAGAGTCTCGTGCATGACAAAGAGTGGTCCAAGGCTTAGACAAAACCTCCCTCAACCTGGGGTCAAATGTATTAGGTAGGAGGGTAGCAGAATAGATCTGCAAGCCGTCTGGTGAGAGGGGAGGTCTGAGAGATCCATCTGAGTGCTCTCTGAATACGTGGCCTGGAAGATTTTAGTTTACTGTGAACAAAATTTTAAAAACACACAAAGAGACAAGTAACCGTACAAAATAGTTTATATCAAGTACCAAATGAGTGGTGTACAGATTAGTAGTTTTCAATCAGAGATGCACATAAGAATCACTTGGGAGTTTTAAAAAAGTACAGGCGTGCTTCACCCAGATCTACTGAATCAGAATCTTGGGGGTCGGGGGAGTGGTGACAGGGAGTCTGTAATTTTTAACACGCTCCAGATGATGCTGACGCAGCCATCCTGGACCCAGTCTGGTAACTGGGACCCACTGACATAATCTGTGCTATTAGGACTCATTGGAAGAAGGGATCTGGAAGGTCTGAGGGGGTCTAGGAAGGCTTTCCAGAGAACCTGGCTCTTTTAGGGCATAGAATTTGAGCAAGACACAAGTAAGTAGGGGCAAGATTGGAGTTTGTATTGTGAGCATTTGGTCCTGGAAAAGAAAGACACCAAGATATTATGGGGTCTCTGTGGACTTCCCAGGAGAGAGTAAGTTGGGAGAAATCAATGGCCAGAAGACTCTGCTGGAAATGAGGGAGGACCGTCTAGTCAAGGTTTTTGTTTGCCAGTAATGGAAACCCTCTTAAAATGGTCACAGACAAAAGGAGAGGATATTTACAATAAAGACACAGGAGTGGTCTTTACCCAGAACACAAGAGTAGGTTTTAGCCAGGCCTCAGAGGGAGCAGAACTCAGAGCTGAAAAGCCAGCAGAACCTAGAGCAGCCTCTCTCGCTTTCTCTCTGGGCTATGTGGTCTGTGTTCTCTAGGTCCCTCTGCATGTTTGCCGTATTTTTCTCTCTGGGACTGACTGTCCTTTTCAGCTCGTGTGTCCACCATACAGCTCCTGAGTTTGACTATCACCTCAGCTCTAGCCACCCACAGAGACTGCCAATCACAATTTTAAATTCTTGGAAAAATAAATGACTGGCCAAACTTGGGGCAGATGTCCATCCCAGACCAATGTTCTGTGACTGTGGGACAATGTACATGTCCCATAATGTAATCATGGCTGCCAAGCACCCACCCCTGAGGTGAGGGGTCAGGTTGTTCTCAGAGAAAGAAGAATGGGTTGGTTCTCAGAAGACACCATGAGATTTGTCTGTCCCCGTAGCGCCCTGCTTTCTGCTGATCTTTTGCTTAAAAGTTTTCACTTGCAAGCTTGGAAAGGCATTTCTCTGATCTCTGTCCTAAGGTTTAATAAAGTCATTAAAAGTGTCTTCTTTTGACTAGAAGTGTGCTTTGTTCACTATGCATACATTACCCTGGAAGTGGAACTTCTAGGAACAATTCCAAATCTCTTAGATTTATGTGTCTGCCTTCATACTCACATTTGTTTCTTCTAGTCTCAATATCGTCTATCATTACAAAAAAAATTGTCCTCCTGCATTCTTGATCTGACTCCATTCTCTTTTAGGACAGAGTTCAATAGTCACCTCCTCTTCTGTATTGTCAAACTCCCTTCTTTGCGGGGTCCCCCCTACACACAATAAACATGTCATCTCTCCTGTATAATGAGAACATCAAATCCCCTCTCTGTCCTGTACCCCAGCCTCGCCCATCCCCACGAGTTCCTCCCAGTCACTCTCTCTGAAAGTCTTCTTCGTGGGCTGCCTCCAGATCCCGTCTTCCAATCCTCTCGCTCTCTTTTAATTTTTAACAAAGTTATGTTATACACATAAAGAGTCAAATACTCCTACAAGATTTGCTTAAAAAATTCCAGGCTCCAGCCCTCTCTCCTACCATGTCCTCAGCCCTAGAGGCAGTAACTTTCAACTGTTTTAACCAATTTTATTGGTATTGACCTCCCTCCCGTCTCTAAATAACACGTTTGTGTGGCTACATCTTGATCTTTCAGCTTTAGGCTGTATTCTTTACTTCCTGCTATGGGAGAGGAGGTTTAGATATTTTTTTCATCCTCACTTTATGCACATTCCTCTTCCCACGTTCCCTTCCTTTGATACTTTTGTATCAAAAGGATTTTGTATTGTCACTTAGGCTAGCTTGATGTTCAGTGTTTATATTATCATGATCACGTGAATGCTGCTCACAGCCAAACTACAGAGTAAACGATGCTTGCTCTTCCTTTCCAAGGCAACTTTTTGTGTTCCCTGGAGTTAATAATTGTCCTTTTTTCCCTTTGCTTGCTTTTATTTGTACCTAACATTAATGAACCAGAAATTCATTAATACAAAATTCATTCTCACAATACAGTCAGACACAGCAGATATTCTGTCAAATTTATCATCGGATAAAACTCTTCTGGGATCTTCTGTCTGCTCCAGTCTTAACTAGTTGCCCTCAGTGACACAGCTGTCATCCTGAGATCGCCTTTCACCATCTTTGTCAGGATTTACCTGTCCTCTGTGTTGGATCTTCTGTTTCTTATATCTAGTAATTATATCCAGTGTTGTGGTTACTGCCTTATTTTAGAGAGGCACATCCTCTTTTTTTTTTTGGTGAGGAAGATTGGCCCTGTGCTAACATCTGTACCATTCTTCCACTATTTTGTATCTGGGACACTGCCACAGCATGGCTTGATGAGTGGTGTGTAGGTCTGTCCCCATGATCAGAATTCACAAACCCAGGGCTGCTGAAGTGGAGCACTTGAACTTACCCACTATGCCACTGGGCTGGCCCTGAGGCACATCCTCTTTTGGCTTCCTGAGAAAGAGTGCACATGAGGCAAACTTTTATGCTTTGTATGTCAGAAAATGTGTTTATTCTACCCTCACACTTGAATGATAGCTCAGTTGGGTATAAAATTCAAGGTTGGAAATAATTTTCGTCAGAATTTTTAAAGCATTTCTTCATAGTCTCTTAGCTTTCAGTGTTATAATTGAGAAGCCAAAAGGTATTCAGAGTCCTGAAACTCAGTTGTGATTTGTTGTTTTTTCTCTCTGGAAGCTTGTAGGATGTTTTCTCTTCCCTTCCTCCAACTTTAAATTCCTGTAGGGGCTCCATTACCTGCAGGGTGAAGATATTTCTCAAACTGTCCTCAATCTACCCTTTTAACCTTATTGCTAATAGCTCCCTGAAGATAGTCAACGCTGAAGTCACACAAAATTCTCAGTGTATGTTTACTCCACCTGCCTTTGCACATACAACCAACCAGCAGCAGTTCTGCAGGGCTCCAGGAGAGGAGAGGAGAGGTTCATGGGAATTCCACTCTTGTCTAGATTTACTCCATAATGAAGAGGTCATTGGTGTCCTTCAACAGAAGTTAACTTCTGTTGAGGCTTCTGTGTAGTAGGAAATGGGGTGAGCTGAAGAATGACCAGTTTGGCAAATTACTAAAGAGATTTTACTTCTTCCACCAGCAACATTCATGTTGCTCCCCTTGTTCAGACCTTTCTCACCTAGAATAGAATCTAAATTCCTTACTGGCTAAGGCTCTTACTGGCCTTGTGTGTCTCTTCAATCTCACCTTCTTCCACTTTTCCTTCTTTCTTTAAGCTACAGCCACCCTATATTGCCTTGGAATCCCCCTCCCCAAGATCTTAACATCAATGCCTCCAGCTGGTCATCCATTCACAACTCATTGTGGTAAAAATTCAGAGGCTTCCCTGATCAGCTTTGCTACACAAACCTCCTACCTACCTCCTCCCTCCCTCCCTCCCTCCTACCCCCAGGCCTCTCTGTCACTTTACCCTCTTACCTTTACAGAGGGATGCCTCTCCTGGAGTGTGGCCCCTCCCCTCAGGCTGCCTTTCCTCCTTTAACCTCCTGGAAAGACTTCCTGATCTCCTGTAGATAAGCAGAGTCACTTCCTCACTTCTCTCTTCACCAAGTCTTCAGTCATTACCACTAACCATGATTTGGCCCCTCTTGTGGTTTGACTCCACCTCAAGCAGAGGCTCCAAATCTGAACAGTCCTCGAATCTCCCAAAGAGAGAACTCCCCAGTGTTTCTTCCCCCTGAAAACTTTCTGCTGCCTCATCCCTTGAGCCCCAACATCACTCCTGAGCCCTGGTTGGATTCCCAGTTGCCCCTCATTCCTTCCCTCAGGCCAAGTTCTTACCACAATGTCTGGAACGTGGTGGTTAATAAATGTTGAAACAACTGACTGACGAAAGAGTGAACTGTAGTCACTCTGCTCTCAAATTCCTTGATGACATGCCCAAATAAAGAAAAACAAACAAAAACTTTCTGCTGTTATTAACTATTGCTTTTATTGTCATTATTCTCTTTCATTTATTGAGCACTTCCAATGTGCCACATACTAAACACCTTACATTTGTCAAATCTATTAGTCTGCACACATCATGAATCACACTTGGCATTTCCTGCATTGTTCTATGAAACCTGAATGGTCCTAACTTAACTAAAAATGAATCAATCAAAGGATATTTTTCTTCTAAAACATATTTTAATATGGGTAAATAAACGCCAAACATACGTATGTAGCTTTTATTATAGAGTAATCTCTCTTTTAAGAATGATATATCATTTTTGGTAACATCAAAAAGATTGGCAACATGCCCAGTAAGGTGGAATAGTTGAAAAAGTTGTGGTACAGCCACACAGGGAACAGCATAAAGCTGTTAGAAGGAGTGAGGGGGCGCTCTGAGCTGATGCGGAGGGAACTCTAGGATGCAGGGGAAAATGCAAGATACAAAAGAATGTGTATAGTATGTGCTACATTTACAGTAAGAAAGAGGGGAAATACACATTTCCAAAAAGCCACACTGGAAGGATAAATTGTCAAATTGTTAAAAACGAAATTGTTAAAAATGGGGGAAAGGAGACTAGAATTTAGGGAATGAGTTTGAGGCAACAGGAATAGTAGTGAATATTGACATTTGAAACATATAAATGCTTTACAACTTTTATAAAAATTAAACAAAAACCCTAAAATCTAAACCAAACAGAAACAACTGAACCATACAGAGAAAAGAATTATTTTAACTGACATTGGAAGACAGTACTGTATATTCTCACTGGAATATATTCTACGAATAAAAAGAACTACTAAAAACTGAACATTATTAGTCATTTTATCATCAATAGCAATATTGTATTATTATTTTGAAACTATATTATGTAAATTATAAGATAAAGCAAATCAATAATTACCGATGTAATGTAATCAGGAACCAAGATTTTTAGTGTATAAAAAGGAAGAAAAAAGTAGCTGAATTAAAAACACTAATATTAAATTTGAATTAGAAATGTCGATTTAGACTAATGATTTATAAATATATATATATATATATCCCCTTGCTCTAGCAACTGGAAGCAACGTTACGTCAGTAGCAATGAGCATCCCCAGTGCACAGGTTGTAGTTTCTAAATTCCATTACCCAGTAAAAGGAAAAAGAGCTTTTTGGAGAAGTGACTCATTTCAGGTCTGGGTTAGGGAAAATACAAAGCAAGCTTGTTTCAGAAAACAAAGAAGTGCTCAAAGACCATAGAGTCATCTCAAAAGAGAAGAGCAGCCAGCTTGAAGGGGCTCCCATTGGCCAAATTTGGGACAATTTGAGCATCAAAAAAGTTATTATAATCAACTGAAACACACTAAATATATAAAAATCCATGAGTCCCTAATAATTATGAAACAAAAGTAAAACAAACAAGCAACAACAACAATACTTTTCTATCACCGCTGGATGTGACAATCTAATTCTAACACAGAAAATTGGTACTTAAGAAAACAAGCATAGGGGCTAGCCCTGTGGCCTAGTGGTTAAGTTTGGTGCATTCTGCTTTGGCGGCTTGGGTTTGGTTCCTACACTACTCATTGGCGGCCATGCTGTGGCAGTGACCCACATACAAAGTAGAGGAAGACTGGCACAGGGGTTAGCTCAGGGCAAATCTTCCTCAGGCAAAAGAGGAGGATTGGCAACAGATGTTAACTCAGGGCAACTCTTCCTCAGGTAAAAAAAAAAAGAAAGAAAAGAAAACAAGCATACATCCTGACTTTTCAGAGGAACTATAGTTCCATTGATGAGAAAAGTCATTCCTTTCAGATGACTGCTGGCTAATAAATGTAGAAGAAATAACAGAATTACAAAATCAGCATTTTGCAACCTTAATGTGATCATTGATTTAAGGAAGACATGGTAGATGTTAAAACCATTAGGAAATAGATGATGGGGAACTGGAGAGTCACATCATGCCAAAATATCATGCCCATAGGCTGTTTGCTGTTGACCAAAGGGGAGAAGATATCTTTATAGAGGAGAGAGATCTGGCTGTCACCACCTCGACTCAGTGATCAACCTTGGTCGCACCAAAAACGGGACAACAAGACAGTAGCCATATGCTTCCTGAGGAGATGAAAGTGAAGTATGGAGCATCAACTACGAAGAATTATTGTCAGGAAATCTTTAATCTGAATCTAATCAAGCCTTCAGATCAAAGTTCTAGTTAACAGTTCAAAGTTCTAGTTACATTGGAAAGAGGAATAAGTCAAATGAAACCATGAAGAAATAACCACATACATTTAGAATTCTGCAAGACAGCTGGCTTGGTCTCTTTAAAAAGACAATGTAAAAAAAGTGGGAGGGGGAGATTAAAAGAGACTAAATATCACAATCAAATTTAGTGGGTGATTCTTGGCAATACCTTTGGAAGAAAACAGATATAAAAACACTTCTGAGACAAATGCGAAAATCTGAATACGGACTGGGTAATCAGCGATATTAGGAAATTATTTTCAGTTTGTTCAGGATTGGTTATGGGACTGTGGTTATGTTACAAGACATCTTTATGCAAAAGAATCTAGGGATGAACTGCCATGCTGTCTTTATTTTGAAATGGATTCAGATACATACACACACATACACACTTGAAACAAATATGGCAAAATCTTGACAATTGTTGAATCTACGTTATGGGTATTCAAGTATTCTTTGTACTTTTTCCACCTTGTCTGTATGTTTGGAATTTTCTTGATAAAAAGTGTGTGTGTTTATTTATAGTGCTATGCCACAGTTGAAAATACCAGGAAATTAAATGAGAGATTACTAGATTCCTGAATCTATGAGTTGATGTATGTTACCTATTGAATATTTACTCTTCTATAATAGTTATTTTATAATTTAAATATAAAATAATTTTAATACTTTATTCTTTTGTTTTAATTAAAATAAAATAAGCATGACGCAATGCCTTTGATTTTTGGCTCCATTACATGGTTATTAAACACACATAAAATTTAGCCATGTCTTCCAGCAACTTTTTCATCCCCAAGTTCAAAGTGCAGCCTCATTTTATCTTGGGAGTCCTACAATTGCTTCGCCAATAGCTTATCCTTTGAAAAAAATGTTCTGGGGCCGGCCCCGTGGCCAAGTGGTTAAGTTCCCGAGCTCTGCTACGGTGGCCCAGGGTTTTGCTGGTTTGGATCCTGGGCGTGGACACGGCACCACTCATCAGGCCAGTTGAGGCAGCGTCCCATGTGTCACAATTAGGGGGACCCACAACTAAAATATACAACTATGTACTGGGGGGACTTGGGGAGAAAAAGCAGAAAGAAAAAAAAAGAAAAAGAAAAAAGAAGATAGGCAACAGTTGTTAGCTCAGGTGCCAATCTTTAAAAAAAAAAAAGGAAGATTGGCAAGTTGTTAGCTCAAGGTGCCAATCTTTAAAAAAAAAAAATGTTCTGTAGTCACAAGTTACTGCAACACTGCCTATAGTCATCTCAGGAACACCCAGAATAAGTTCAACTATAAAAATATTAAGATGGTTTGTAATTTTGTACATTCTCCCATGTTTGAGATTTTATTGTCAATCCCAATCAGAAAACAGATAAGACTGTAAAAATAGCAAAAATGGAGAAGGTATTAGGTTTCCAAAATCTTAGAAAGTTCTTGTAATTTTTATTCCTGGTCTATAATTTTTGTCATCCTTTTCTTCTCCTCCCTACATGATCGGTGCAAACCTTGGTGTCGCCTCCTCCCCCCCTTTCCTTTCCTGGACCTGTCCACCTGGTCACAGCCATCTCCTTCACCATCCACCTCCGACACCCTTGTTCCCATAGCCCTCTTCCTTCATAAAGGTCCCAGTCTCTAAGCCAAGCCTGAAGGGATGGTTAGGAGGGACAGTATGTATAAACAGTCACCATTCAGACATTACTCAGTCCAAAGTGAATATCTTCCACCCTGGGGCCAGCCCTGTGGTGCAGCAGTTAAGTGTGCACATCCCGCTTTGGCGGCCTGGAGTTCGCAGGCCGGATCCGGGGTGCAGATGTGGCACCGCTCGGCAGGCCATGCTGTGGCGGGTGTCCCACACATAAGGTAGAGGAAGATGGGCACGGATGTTAGCTCAGGGCCAGTCTTCCTCAGCAAAAAGAGGAGGATTGGCAGCAGATGTTAGCTCAGGACTGATCTTCCTCAAAGACAAAAAACAAAAACCAAAAAAAACCTTCCACCCAGTCTTGTTCCTCTTCACACAGCAAAGGCCATCATTGGGAATTCCCTCACCTATACTTGCGGGGCGAGGTCGTTTCATTTCTTCTTTGTGTCTTCGCACTTCCTAATAGCTCTTCAGCTAAGCTCAATTTAATCGGCTTGGTGAAGAAAAATTAATTTTCTCCAGCATGGTGGAATCTTGGGCAGAAGCTACATTTAAAAAGACAAAGATAGATGATAGATAGATAGATAGAGGTGTGTGTGTGTGTGTGCATGCGTGCACGTGTGTATATGGATCTCCAGCCTTAGTCTTCAGTTCAGGTTGATGGAATTAACAATATCTGGATGTTTTTTCTAAATTTCACTTCTGAATTCCTTTTTTATCTAGAATATAACTAGAAACTTTTGGCATAGAAAAAAGAATATAAACTTTGCAATGAGCCTTATCCTGTCCCACTAGCTCTATGATCTTATGCACATTAAGTTAGAGTCTCTTCATCTCTAAAACAGGAATAATAATACATATGTGATAGGGATGTTCTGTGACTGAAAGAGATAACTATGAAAATGCCCATCAAAACGCCTGGCCCATAGCAAGGGCTTAGTGTCAATTCCATTTCCCTGACTTTTTCCTTCTCTCTCCGCTTCCCCAGCCTCTGCAGAAACAGCATTCTTTCTGGATTGTTTTCCACCTTACTCTGAAGCAAGCCTTCCCCACCACTCCCACTCACAGAACTGCTCTCTGAAACAGCCTCTCAACCCCAAACTGCTCCTTCTTTTGCTCATCATTATTTCCTTCACTTGATTTTTTCCTCCTGGCCAAATCATTAGCTAAGTCACTGTGGGGCTCTGCAGGGTCTGTTTGTGAGGCCAAAGGTAGTGACGGAAGAACATAATACTGGGGATCAGCCTGAGGGGCGGGAGATGGCGTCCAGAACAGCAAATCAGTGGTTTGGGTCACTGTGGCTGGAATTAGGTCCAGAACAGATGCAAAATTTTAAGGGGAAGTCTAAGCAAAGGTTCATGACCAGTCTCAGCACCAGGTCACTGACCAGACCCCTGGAAAGTGGGGGCCAAGTAAGGAGAGTCCCCTCTGGAAGGTGGCAGGCACGACCAGAAACCTGAAACAGGAACGGGAGGGAGTGGGGGATCCAGCTTGTTCTTTCTCAAATCCAGAACAGCGAACAACGCGCTGAGGTGACCACAGACCTGGGTTCCCATCAAAGAGCACTAAGGTTCGCTCTGACGGAGACGTTGGACTTCCTGGCCTTTTACAACTATGAGTCTGTGAGGAACTTGTTACCTTTCATTTCCCTGGGTATACTTAGAGTTAAAAGCATACAAGCAAACTTAGCAAACTGCTTTTTTTTTTTTTTTTTTTTTTGTAGAGGGAGAAGAAAAAGGATGAGAGAAACTGTGAAACTGTCTCCTTTTTTGCAGCAACTCTGGATGGGAAACGAAAACGAGGCAAGGAGACAGGGAGATAGGTAATAGCCATTTCTGGAGGAACTCGCGGTGTCTCTACAGCCTGCCTTTCTGGGGAAGCCAGTTCCAATACAACATTGCCAGGGCAGAAAGGAAAGTGTTCATCGAGTAGCCAGTATTACATTCTCATCGTCTCAGAAATTATAACAGCAACTGACTCTCTGAGGTCCGACAGTTGCAACTGATACAAGAGCACTTTAGTAACATTCTTTTTTCAAACGAACACCTGGCAAAAACTCTTTTTCTTATTTTTTAAGATCGGCACCTGAGCTAACATCTGTTGCCAATCTTTTTTCTTCTTCTTCTTCTCCCCAAAGCCCCCCAGTGCATAGTTGTATATTCTAGTTGGTCCTTCTAGTTCTGCTATGTGCGACGCCGCCTCAGCATGGCTTGATGAGTGGTGCCATGTCCGCACCCAGGATCTGAACTGTCGAAACCCCGTGCCGCCGAAGCAGAGCGCATGAACTCAACCACTCGGCCACGGGCCCGGCCCTCCCGGCAAAAATTCTTACTGCTGGAGAATAAATCCCTTTTCTCCTCCAACCTTAAATGAAACATTAGCTTACCTGACAAGATTAGCAATGTCCTCATTTGGCAAACACACGTGAGAAATACTTTATTATGTATAAACATCTATTTGCCATACAAGGACACAAAAACGCTTGAAGTTTGGGAAGGATGATGGGTTCATCTGACTTGCACAAGGAGCAATTCTTACCTAGGCCACCTTGGGTTGAGGTGAGGCCTCACTGGAGGTGACAAGCCTGGTACCCCAAGGAGGGAGTCTACTGGCATGGTGAGGAGGGGGCAGGGCATGAGGGAAGAAGGTGGTGGGTGGACCCTGAGACAACGTGGTATAGCAGAAAGACATGGACTCTGGAAGCGTTGATTCAGTTCAGGTTAATACACTTCTCTGAGCCTCTGTTTTCTCTTCTATTAAGTGGGCATAATAGAATCTAATGATCAGGAGTTGAATGTTGCAAGAATCACTAGATGAAGTGTATAAAGTGACAAGCATAGGGAGGGCCTGGACAATAATAAAGCCTAGTGTACGTTAGCTTTCACCATCTCCCTACATGGCCGAAGAGGTAACATCTCCCATTCACAAGGTGACCACTCATCCCAATTTGCCCAGGACTTTCCCAGTTTTATTGCTAAAAGTCCCATGTCTGGGAAAACTCTTCAGCCCCTGGCAAACCTGAGACAGTTGGTTTACTCTGCATTTCCCACACCTTGATGAGACACCTTGTCCAAACCTCAGCTCTGGGCCTGCCAGCCCTAGGGCAGGGCTGACGAGCCTCCTTCTGGGATCTGTGCTGGGGTACCCGGGTGGGTGCAAATGCCAAGAGGTGTCTTAACCATCATTTATGCTTATATTTAAACTGTTTCCCCAGGCACTGGGAAGGTTAAGGATAGAAAGAACAAGACAGTCCTTACCTCACAAAGGAGCCGTGGGAGACATGCACAAGGGGGCAAAATTAAGGAGGAAGGAAGTTATGTGTGAACTGATAATGGAAGTTGTCAGTCTAATTGTTCACTGGGAGAGTCCTCAAAGGCTGGTGAGCAGAACAGCCACAACAGAGAGGCCACTTTAACTCAATGCTAGGCACTCCCGCTGG
The DNA here is from genome assembly GCF_021613505.1 of Equus quagga. Lineage (NCBI taxonomy): Eukaryota > Metazoa > Chordata > Mammalia > Perissodactyla > Equidae > Equus > Equus quagga. The sequence continues at coordinate 30,565,997 of NC_060281.1, forward strand.
ACTCTGGAGACAGGGGAGTGGTGGAATGGAGAGGGCCTGGTACATAGAGAGAAGCTCGCTGAGGTCCCTTGGGAGGTGTGTGTGCATGTGTCGTGGGAGACACAAGGACGGTCAGAAAAGTCTTTATAGTGGAGATAACAATTGTTCTTGGAGATTGTGTAGGATTTCTTGATGGGGGAGAGGAGATTCTAGGCAGAGAGAACAGCATGTGGCCAGAACCAGTGGGAACGAGCAGCATGGGAGAATCTGGGAAGGCCTATTTTCTGCTCTGAGTCGAGCACAGAGTTCAAGGAAGGGTGAATGAGGGGTATAACTTTGTAGCGGTAACAAAGGCTGGATCCAGGCCTGGTAGGCCTTGCAAAGGGGTTTAAACCTTAAGGGTAATAAGCAACATGATCAGATTTATTTTCTAAAGGAACTTTCTGGCAGCTACCGTATGGGGGATGGGTTAGATGGAATTAAGACTGTAGATAGAAGACTAGTAAGAGAGTTGTGACAGTCCAGCCTGAGGGGGCACGATAGGAGAGCAGTGATAGGGGAAGGCTCAGTGGGCTTCGGTGGCTGAACAGAGGGGAAGGAGGTGTGGATAGTGACGGGGACGACTCCGGGCAGATGTCCCGGCTCTGGCTCAGGTGACTGGGAGTGTGATGATACATTAATGATACTGGCTCTGGGCCTCAGCTTCCTCGTCTATAAAAGGGTGATGAGTATCTAACTACCTCGTGGAGTTATTACGAGGACTTACTTGTAAAGGGGTTCATTAATGTCTGGCACATTAGAGAGTTCTGTATGAGCGCTTGACACATAAACAGATAACCCACGGAGGGACATGTTTGGGAAAAGAGATAGGATCTTTTATGGACATGTATTGAGCGCCAGAAGTCTATGGGACATTGCCATTAGGCAGTTGAAAAACAGACTTGGAACTTTGGAGCAAGGTCTGGACAGAAACATTTTATGGATGGGAGTTGCCTCCAGAGGAATGGGTAAAATTGCTTATAAATACTGTGCAAATAAGGAGAAGCGGACCAAGGAAGGTAACATGAGTGACAACATCTCACAGAAGGCTGAGGCAGAGACTTCAGAGAAGCTAAGAGGGGCTGTCCCAAAACGATGAGAGCTAGGAAGAGTGGTGTCAAGGAGGCTGGGGGAAGCCGCAGGAGACGCTTCAGAGGTAAAGGAAGATGAAGACCTCTGGTCATGAAAGTGAAGGCTCATGTTTCAAGAACAGAATTACAGGAAAGGAAAGAAAACCTAAAGATGGGAGGCTGGGAGCAAAAATATTTAGAACTGAGATTCAGGAGGAAGTCATGGGTAACATGCTCACCAGGTGGCGCCAAAGATCCTCTGTGGCTATCAATGAGCGCCTCAGAACTCCCGCCTCTTAGGCAAGCCTTGTTGGAGTTTCATTCTAAACTGCCAGCCAGATGGCACGCCTTTAGTCCCCAAACTATCAAACTTCCACTTCCACTACTGGAAAGCTCAGGGACTCTGACGGATAGAGAGATATATATACAACTCTGCTCTTCCTTTGGTATGTGGAGATAAGAATTTTCGGGGGCTAGTCCCATGTATTCTATCTCCTACACAGTTTTCAAATCTCTCCACATCTCTTCATCTGTGTTGCTGCCTGTCCATCCCAGACCGCCGTCCTCATTGGCTGGGACTGACCACTGTAGCTGCTCTCTCAATTATCACTCTGCATCCATTCTCAATGCCCCACAAACCCAACATGATTCTCCTTACTGCAACTTCTTCCAAGCATGTGTGTCTCCTAGCTCCCCATTAGCCCACAGAATGGGAATTCTGGTGTAATAGTTCCTGGAGCCAGACTGCTGGGTTCAAATCCCACCTCCAGCACTCACTGGCTGTTAGGACCTTGGGCAAGTTCCTTAACCTTTTTCTACCTCATTTCTTCAGCTGTTAACTGGAGATAAAGACAATTTACCTCATAGGACTATGATGAGGACCGAATGAGTTTACAGGTTGTTTTTATCTTGGCATATAGTCTTCAGGATAAAATTCAAATTCTTGTGGCCTACATGCCCTCCTTGATCTAGCTCTGCCTGCCTCTCTGGCGGTCTCTGGAAGCACTCACTTTCATCTTGCTGCTTCAGCACCACCTGCATTCAGGCCGTTACCATCACTGGTTCTTCTGCAGGCAATGTTCACTTCCCCTCCTCCCTCATACAAACACTGCTCATCTTTCTCTCATCTGTCTGAACAGATCTCCGGTTAGAGATCTCTCAGATCAGAACCCTCTCCTAAATTCTTTATAGATCTTTGCATGGTGTCTAATGTTGTCCCTGTCCCTGCTCCCAGCACATAAACTAAGGTGACAGCAAGCTGTCTTATTCAGTGCTGGAGACCAGCTAGTAGAATCTTGCACCTTGAACTTGGGTGACGATCCAGGAAAGAGGAAAGAAGCAAAAATGTGAGATCACAGGGACATCAGATTAATTCCCTTTACCCTCCCCAGCTCTCTAGCAGTCCCTGTCCCATGGCTCAGGCAGACCTCCCTCGGGTTATTTTGGGCAAGCCCCAGAGATTAACTCCAACCTGCCCTGGTCCTTGGCCTGGGAGCCCCTCAGGCTGGTCCTTTAGGGTAACAAGGCTTTCCAATCTGGATAGTCCTGAGGGAACCTAAGAGCAAGGTTGGCAGGGCTGCAACTGGGGTCCGTACATTGGGTGTCATAAAGATGAAGAGTCTGGGAAGACCAAGTCATGCCTTTATCTTGGAGCCCATCAGCACAATCACTGCACTGTGATAGCCAATAATTGCACTCTTTTCTGATGGGGAGGCTTCACGAGGACAGGGCCTTTTCTTTGTATCTTCACCTCCACCCCTCCTGACTTAGCAGTTTGCCAGTGTCTAGGTCTACTGACACAACAGTAATAGCGTTTGTTGAAAAAAAGGCAATCCAGAGAACTCACGAAAACGTGTTGACTGAATAAAAGCTTCCTATAGAAGCACTAAAGAGAAACAAATGGCATGAGAGGAAGAAAAGCAGAGGGAGGGGAACCCACGATTCCAAGAGCTGGGAAGACCATGGGAGTAAATCATGTAGGACTCCAGTTGTGTTCTTTCAGTGCTGGAGATCATGCTTGTTTCTTTGGAGGGCAGTAATTCCAACCAAGATGGCTCTCTATCGGACTCCTGAAACTATTACAATGCCTAAAGAGGATGGGATGGGGTAGAGCTGGGGTTTGGACCAGTAAATTCAAGTAAAGAGTAAATCCAAGGACAAACTGAAACCCCAAGGGTCAGGGACCAGGGCAAGGACTCTTTACCGAAAGATTGTCAGGAAATCCACGAACCTCTGTAAACTGCCTACTAACTGACATGGCAGGGCGGGAGGCATGACACAGGCCCAGAACCACTGGTTCCCAGTCTCAGCCTGTTCTGCAGAGGGATGAGCCAGGTCTCCTCCTCTTACAGCATTCAGGGTTGTTCTGGGTTCAGTTCATATGTTAATTACACTAAGGTGCCTCCAAAAGTAAATCAGAAACTTATCTTTTGATAACTGAAATTTTTATTTTTGTCAACTGTAATAAAAGTCTTAAAAGTACGTCAACAGGGGCCAGCCTGGTGCCTCAGTGGTTAAGTGCGCCTGTTCCCCTTTGGCAGACCAGGGTTCACCGGTTTGGATCCTGGGTGTGGACATGGCACTGCTTCGCAAGCCACGCCGTGGCAGGCATCCCACATAAAGAGTAGAGGAAGATGGGCACGGATGTTAGCTCAGGGCCAGTCTTCCTCAGCAAAAAGAGGAGGATTGGCAGCAGTTGACTTGGGGCTAATCTTCCTCAAAAAAAAAAAAAGTACATGAACAGAAAGGGGATGCAGCCAGATTATCTTAAGGTTCTCTAAGTAGCCTCCTCCCAAAAGTAATCCCACTCAAACCTTAAAATTCCCTCTGAAATGAGATGTAGTCCCAGACACATAGACATGCATCTAATTGAAATCTCAACTTCAATATTTACCCTTTTAAGACTTAATTAATTTCCATTTTACCCCCACAACTCCCGAGTTTTCAAAATCTTTCCTATCCCTCCTCTCAAGAGAACCCGAGACCAAAGGGGACCAAATTCCCTCACTGAGCTCCACAATTAAGTTGGCCAAAAAGCCCAACTAGGGGTCTCTTTTCCTTTAAACTAAGGGCCTTGCAAAACCATTAATAAGTGGTTCTCAACCTTGTTTGTGCGTTCTCATCTCTTCGAGCTTTTGAAAATTGTTACTCAGGCCCCTTTACAAATAACTCATTAAGGACAGAATCCAGAAATTGCTGTCGTTTTTAAAAGCTCTACTGGAGTAACAAGCATGCAAAGGTTGAGAAATCACTGCTAGAGTCTAATCCACCGCTCTTTCAGAATCTCCATTACCACCTCCACCCGATTCCACCCTACACCTTGTTTCCACCCTACACCTTGTTTCTGGCAACATTTATGGCAGAACAAGCCATTAGCTTTATTTACATCCCCAATTCTCATTTTCTTTCAAAACTCAGGTTTCCACCTATGTTCCATCACATTAAGCTGTTTTACTTTTGTAGTCTCTAACCTCCAAATTCCAGAACCAACACCACCCAGCTCCCTGAACTGCCCCCTCCCCTTAGCAAGACAAGGTGTTGGCCTTCCGGAAAGTCGTTTTTGTGATTTGAATTGGAGAGAATTGCTGTAATGCTCTGAATTGGCATTCTGATAAAATCAGCAATCTGAGGCCAAAGCAGCAAATTATAAAAGTAGACACAACTGCGTCCTCAGGGCAGATGCCCAATGCAAAACTCACCTGCTGTTGGCTACCTCCCATTCCTTTCACCGTTTTAAGTGTGTTCAGGAAACAATCCACACATCCAGCACCACAGAAAACCTCAGAGCGTACCTCAAATTTTGAATTCAAAACTCTTGGTCTCTTGGTTAAGGCATGAACAAGCCAGGTGTGCTTTTTCCATCTAAACCAGAGCAGATCTTGAACTGGTTATTCTGGAGGATCCATTTTACAAAGGGCACATTCATTTACTTTTCTCAGCACAACCACCACCTACTATAGTTTGTTTAAAAAGACACAATCCAACTACAGGATGGCGCTCTTCCTTTCTCTCACCCCAAGAATACTTTGCTCAGAATTCTCACTCAGTTAAATCTTATCATGTTCCTTTTGAAGCACTACAGAAACAAACGTTATTAAGATAACTCAAACCTTGAATAATATTTTCTTTATTTACAAGTTAGAATCAACAGACAAAGAAAAGACAATCCAGGGGACCAAATGGGGAGATGACTGAAACCCCCAGGGGCCCCAAATGGAGCAGAAGGAAAAGGGAAAAACAGAGTAGAAAAAAAAAGTCAACGTAAAAAAAGAGCTCTCCCTTCTTCCCTCCCCATGGAGGCCAAGGGGACCATGGCCCCACCCCCTCAGCCTTATCTAGCTTAAAATAAATTAGAACAAACAATCTCAAAACAGGGCCCTTACAAGTGCACAGGGCAGCTATGGCCTCAGGTAACCCCATTATCAGGGCCTTTGCCCACTCCCACCCTGTAGCCCTGCCCAGCCCCGTCATTCTGAATGGCGGCTCTATGCCCAGGAGGTCACTCTCAATGGGGTTGAGAACTCAATCTTATTATTTTGTCCATTTATATCCCCCCTTCAGTAAATGTCCCTGCACCCCTCCCCCCTGCAGAGCCAGCTCTCCTACAGTGGGGGGACGGGAGGTGAGATGAAGAAGTGTCACAGCAAGGGAGGGAAAAGGGTGGGGCAGGGTGGTCTAGGGGTCCGGTCCTGCGGAGCCTCCTGCCCCATCTGGCCTGGCCCCTTAGCCTGAGTCTGAGTCACTGGTGTCTGACGAAGAGGAAGATGAAGAGGAGGAGCTGGAATCTGAGCTGGAGCTGGAAGCGCTGAGGCGAGACACTGCTACCTGCTGTGCCGATGATGACTCTGTTTTCTCACTTGCTGCAGAACAAAGTTGGAAGTTAAAAGATAGTAAGTCTGATCTCCATTTCTCAACAAAATGCAGCTAAGAGGACAAGATGTAGTGAATTTGCAGTGGCTTATAGGTTACTCACCTTTCTTGGGGGGCTTTTTGGTGGAATTGAGCTGCCCACTAACATCTTGTAACCTCTTCTCTAGTTCCCGCTTCTTCTCCAAAGCCAGTTCCTCTTTTGTCTTTCCCACAGGTTTTTTAATGGCTAGAAAAAGAAACAAAGATTGTAGCAAGCACCCTAGTTTTAGTGCCCCCTATAGTTGCCAAGTTCCTTCTTCAACATTTGGAAGCAACTACTGCATTCCACCATCCTGGGAGCTAACATGAGTGCAGTAAGCATCCCCAATGACCCTCTTCTAAATTGTCCTCAGAACTATGAGGATTGCTGCGTGAACAGATAGACCTCATTTACTCACTGTAGGGCTTCCGCGGTTTCTTTCGTAGGCAGGAAAGGACGTAGCGTTCAAGCTCTCTCAGCGTCGATGGCTTGAGCGTTTCAAAATCAATCTCAATCTCTTCTGGGTTTGAGTCACGTAAAGAGGGCTCCCTGGCTTGTATTATGTGCACAACCCGACCCAGCTTCTCTCCAGGCAACTTGTTGATATCCAGGCTCAACTGCCGCTTCTCATCGTAACTCATGGGCCGACTTTCCTCTTCCTCCTCTGAATCATAGCCTGTAGGCAGGGCAGGTGGGGCTGTCTTTGTGGCCTTTTTGGGAAGTCTAAAGGCAAAAGAAAATTGTCAGCTGGGGAAACATCAATGACTTTTCCCAACACGCTTTCACTGTTCAACTCTGTAACTGGATTTCTTGCCTGGAGGAGCTTTTGTTTTCCATTAAGGCAGATGCGTGATCTAGAAGTGGACTACTGTGACACTGTATTATCTAAGTGGAGCTTCTCACATACAAGCATTTTACATTTATCTTGGGGTTCGAGAACTAGATACAGATACACTGACATGGGGCCATCTTTTTGCTCCCTAAAGTGCTAACCCAGCCTTAATCGTGGAAAACACTAAGACAGCATGGACTCATTAGTTTAGAAAAAGGATAGGCAAACTATGGCCAAGGAACAAATCTGGCCTGTCATTTGTTTTTGTAAATAAAGTCTCATTAGAACATAGCCATATTCATGATTCTATATTGCCTGTGGCTGCTTCCACACTACACTGGAAGACCTGAGCAGCTCTGAGACCCTATGGTCTTCAAAGTCTGTATCTGTCGCCTGCCTATTTACAAGTTCACTGATCTCTGCTTTAGAAAGAACTCTGCAAGGGGTGGGAGAAAGCATCCTCTCCCGAAGAAGCTATAGAAACAGCCAAGCTCATCTCTACCTCCTATCCTGTTAGAACTCACTTGGTGCCACTTCCGCCAGAAGAAGGTCCAAAGCCAGGAGGGCCTAGTGCAGCAGCACTGCCACTCCCAGTGCCACTTGCTTTCTTGGACTTCTTGGGCTGAGATGGGCGGGGTGCCCGAGGCCCTTTGTCATCTTCATCCACCCCAGCTCGGCCTCGATGCTTCTCTGCCTTCCGTTTCTTCTTTTTCTCTTTTTTTTCTCTCTTCCGCTTGGGCTTGGATATTGGGCCTTGGGATAGGGCAGCCAGCTGTTCATGTACTGCCCGAAGCTAGAAAAGGAAAAGAATCACACAAAATGGGAAAATAAAGTAGAATAAAAAGACCAAGAAAGAAAGAAAAGTTATGGTGTGAATCTCTTACTCAATAAACTGAACAGTGATAAAATAATACCTGTTCTTGTAATTCAGCCAAGCGATGAGCCCTTTCTTCTTCAGAGTCAGAGCTTTCACTCTCCTCCTCTTCCTCTTCCTCCTCCTCATCTTCATCCTCCTCTTCCTCAGAAGAGCTCTCACTGCTGCTTTCCTCACTGGAGGACTCTGAAGATGATTTGGCCAAGCCAGGGGGCAAGGCAGTAGAGACTGGTAAGGGCCCTGGTTCCAGCGGTTCATCTGGCATCTTGGCATAACGGAACTCAAATACATCCTAGAAACAGAGGGGGAGTGAAAACCATGCTGATGGATCGTGCCCTGATCATACTCAGTTGCCTGACGGTACAACTCTAATTTACAACTGTGAGATAGACTAGAGAGCCTCATGTCAAGGCTGTGCAGCACAGATGACAAAATCTCTCTCCCCAAATCCATTTTATTTTTTTCACACTCCAACCCTGACACTCACCTGTAATTTTCGTGCCATGGCTACAACATCGTGGTCTGGGGGGTTGTACTTATAGCAGTTGGAGAACATAAGCCGCACATCAGCAGCAAACTCCTGTGCATCCCGGTAATCACGATTCTCCATCTTCCGCTGCAGAAGGAGGCAGCATCAGAAGCTGCACAGGTAGGGAGACTCACCTTTCCCTGCCAACCCCAGACACTGCAAAAGTAGCCCTCTTGAGAGCACAGTGGGGATGACCTTAAGGATCTATGCCCTGGGGTTCAGGACTGAAGACAAAGGAATTTGGGTGGGTTGAAGAAGTATCTATGTCTAGAAAGACAAACCATTTCTTAAGTGAAAAAGGAGAGTGGATAGCCACTGACTATCCTTCTACCCCCTAACTTCCTTAACATTCCCAATAAGCAGAAGTTAACTGTACATTAATAGTGCTGTCCCAAAGACAAAACCCACAATACTGTTTCAAACTCCAGGAAATGGGGACTCTTATCAAGTACTTGACTTTTAGCCTAATAGGGTAAAACACTGTCGTGAAACTAAAATACCAATAACCAAAGATTGCTGTGTACCCTTAAGTGATTATTTTATTGATCCCTAGGCTCCAACCACTGCCTGATCATCCCATCTGCCCCATGCAGTGGGTACCTTGACAGTGCTGAGGTCCATGGGGTGCTTAATGATGTCATGGTAGTCATGTAGGCCAAGAGCAGAAGCATCCACTGGTTTATAGAAAGGCCAGGCATAGGCAGCATGCTTCTTAGAGAGTAACTCCTTCAAAATGCCATTGCAATGTTTTAACTGTTCTGACAGCTTTCCTTTCTTGGAGCTCTGGTGTTGCTGCTGAGAGTCAGGCAAGTCTTTGCGTGGGGGCTTGATGGGGCGGCCACTCTCTCTACGCGTAGGGGGAAGTCGTGCCGCCTTAGGTTCAAGACCCCCAGGAGGGCTAGCGGGGGAACCAGGAGCCAGGATGGCTGTTGGTGTAGGGGTGGTAGTATCTGCTTTCCGCTTTACCCCTTTTTTCTGCGGAGAAATACAAGATGGGTCCCTTTTACCCTGAGTCCACCTCAAGACCATTCCCTCCCCATTAACCAAAGGAAATCCATAAATCTCTACCTTGGCAAGGGGCTGTGCCGGCGGAGCTGCAGAGACAGCAAGTAGTGGGGGTCCAGCGGAGTGCAAGGACTTAAGAAGGGGAGAAGAGATGACCGACGGATGGGGAATGTTGAGGACAGTGGTAGGTATCTCAGGTGGTGGAGTATACAGGGCTGTATGAGACACAGAAGAGACAGCAGGCACCTGATGGGCACTGGTGATACTGCCCTGGAGCGCTAGGGGAAAAGAAAAAAAAGTTTAGCTTAATCATCTCTCCCGTCTTTCGGTCCCCATGAGCAAAACTCCCACTCTTCCTACCTGCCAATTTGGCCCCCTTCTTGTGGCTGTTCTTAGGGATGGTCACCACAAGCTCTTGTTCCTCTTGTGGCATCGATGCCACTTTCTGTAGAAAGATCTTTTCCAATGTTTGTGCCATCAGGACAATATCATCAGTGGGCTATAGGAAACACAAACAGGTTGAAACATGAGCAAAAAATAGACAAACCATTTTTCTCAGAGGAATTACTGACTCCAAGCATCACACCACCATCCCTTGTAGACAAATCTGTCATCAGGTATTGAATAATTACCTACACTGGGCCGCTAACTTCCCTTTTTTCTCCCAACTCTATCCCTCAAAATACAACAAAGGAAAAAAGTTCGGAAGAAAGAGCATGAGAACTGACAAGAAAAAATAGATCTTGTTCTACTCAGGTCTCTGGAGAGTTCTCTGAGAAACAGGGCCACTACACCCAAGTATGAAAACTGTTCTACTTAAATAACCTTTAATTCTGCATCTCTGAAACCACCTCGCTGTGTTCAGTGGTACCCTTTGAAGCTCAGATTTTCCAGATCCTGACTGTTGTGAGAACACTTTCCATAGAAAAAGACAAACTTTACGTGGACAAAACATCTAGCAATAATAGAAGCACTATCTCTCCTCATCTACTAATGAACAGAGAAACTCACCTTGTTGTAGATGTAACAGTTGGTGAACATGGTATTAAAATCCTGCATACACTCTGAGGCAGCCCAGTAATAGTTATTTTCAAGTCTCCTCTTAATAGTACCCATGTCCATAGGCTGCTTTATAATTTTGTGATAATCCTACAGAAAGAACAACTAGATCAGAGCTGCTTCAAGATAAATGCCTGTTCTCCTAAGCAAACTACTGACCCCCAACACACACACACACACATACACACCCCCTATGCCTTCAAGGAGTATATAGTCCCCTTAACTGCGGCCCCAATTAAACTACAGGACAGATAAAAATGGAGCAGGATTCTTAACACCCATAGGGAAGCACCTACTACCTTTCTCTAACCGCCCACCCCACCGCCCACTCTGCAAGGTTTCCCATCCTGTGACATTACCTCTGGGGCTGGCTATCCATGGGCTGCATGAGGGAGAGGAAGAAGCTAAGAATTTTGGCCACCGTGGTCCTCTCCCAACCTGGGGTGGGAATCTGTAAAATGGAGCCAGGGCACAAAAGTTAAGGAAGGACACATGGAGGGCACAATGAGAGATGTCAAGATAGCGAGAGATTGGATCAATCACAAGGGACCAAGAATGCAGAAAAATGGTAGCTATCTGCCCTACAGGGGAGAGACGGGAACTCCCTAGGGGCCGCAGCACCTATACCAGACAGCCCACCTCCACTCACACTCATTCTTCTTCATTTCGGTACCTGCCCCACTCCAATCTCTCTACTCACCGGCAGACCCAGTTTGACAGCATCCACAGGCTGCCGGAAAGGCCATGCAAACTGATGTTTCCACAGAGCCTTCATCACCACCTTGTGCAGGTACTGCAGCTGGTTGGTAACTCGTCCTGGCTTTTTGGGATTGGACACCTCTGGGGGTGGTGGGTTGGCAGGGGTCAGTTGCAAAGCTGGCACTGAAGCCATTGTGGGGCTCTCGAATCCCTCATACAACAGGGAGGGCTTCCGAATCCTTTTCCCTGGAGCTGCTGCCTCCGGGCCCAGCCCCAGTAACCCTGCATTCCCCTCCCCAGGGAGCCTGTGAAAACGGGAAACAAAATTAGATGTGGCAATCTCACGAAAATCGAGAGGCACTGCAGTTTACACTAAGTATTCAATAAATCCACGCTTGGGACCTGGTGAAAGGTGCTCAAGCTACAAAGTGCATCTTAGACAAAACCAGTATGCAAACAATCTGGGAGCTTTTGTTCTTGTCTCCCTTCTCCGACTTTTTTTTTGTTTCCATATTTTTAGTATACCTATCTGACCCCACCTTCTGGAATCTGATGGACTCTAACATTTTTTCATTCAGAATGGAGAAGCAGAAAAACCCCAAGATGGTTTCTGATAGAGCACAGCATCTGAGAACCATAGCCTTATGGGGATGGAACTTCAGCAAAATGGGTGGAGCTAAGAAACTCAAGGCCCAAGCTTCCTCCCCACTAGGGGCTTGGTGGTTGCCATGGTGGTTGAGCCTGAGGGAAGCGAATAAAAGAGGAAGGGAACAAAACAGGAGAAAAATTCCATACAATGCTAAAGAGACACCTAAGAATCCATCTGGGCAGAAGATCAGCATCCTCCAAAGCTGTGGATACTTAAATCCAAGACAGAAAACGGACCAAAAATCTAACGGGAAACCACATCAACTCTCAAAAAAAATTCACACTAGTGAGTATTTGTCAGACTTCCCAGCCTAGAATAACCCCACCTGCCAGCCCCCAGAATTTATTCGCAAATTCAGTCTCCTCCCTCCAAAGGACTCAAAAAAATAGAGGCGTCCAAACAGTCAAGGTCAGCAAGTTCCCTCCCAAGAATGATAGACGCCTCTCACCCTCCGCCAAAAAATACGATTCCAGTAACAGTTCCCATTGTAGCATCAACTCTGCACATCAAAGGCCAACAGGGGTTCAAGTTTACGTTCTCTCTGATGCTCCTCAGAACCAGGCGATTCCCAGGGCTCAAGACTAAAGACCCAAATCTCATTGTTTACATCCGCAAAACCAGACTAGAGGATCCTTAACTCCACCCTCCTCCCTGAGCGAAAACTCTCAATGCCACCCAAAACACATCCCCCCGACCAAACACACACGCCCCAACACAAAACCGATCCAGTCACCGAAACACGAGTTGTTCACTGACCCACCCTAAAGGGGCCCACAGACTCAGAAAGGGATCCCTCTACCCCACTCTGGGAATCCCGGTTGCCAATCCCTGAAGCTCCATCACCATGGCAACCTTATAAGGCACTAGATATGGTCACGAACCCCCCTCTCAAAGCCTGTAACAAACTGTCGCTAGACACCAGACCTACTACTACCTGCAGGACCCACTGCTCAATCAATGTCGACCCTGCCCATTACTTCCTGCCGCCACCCGTCTGCCCAACTCGGTTACGGCTGGACCACGGCGGGAAAAAGAACGTCTGAACTGACAACCTGCAGACCCTCCATACGCAGCATCTGCGCCGCTACCACCGTTCCCAAACCGTCGCTCAGCCCGCCCCGCGAGCCCCGAGAGCCAACAGTCGCGCCACCCAATAGGGACGCGCCCGAATCGGTTTCGCACTCTCTCCGAACCCAACGTCCCACACCCGCGCGCCGCAGCCTCCCAACGTCCCCTTCCCGCACGCGCCTCGCGGGGACGTACTTGTTGTGGGGTGTCACGTTTTGCAGCATCTTGACCGCGGGGACCCGGCGCTGCCCTCAGCCGCGGAAAGTCCGGGTGGCCTCGGTTCCCCTTACCGCCCGGGCCAGCATAACCCGGGAAGTGAGGGGGCCGTTGCCCTTGGTCCTCCAGGCGACAACCCCCCCCCCGCCGGGCCGGCACGGAAGCGGTCTCCTCCGCTACCTCTCGGAGAACTCCCGGCAGCTTGGCGCGCTCCGCGGGAGACGAACTGCGAGAAAATGGCGGCGGCCTCAGCTGAGGCGGGCGAGCGAAGGGGGACGGACTCTTCAAACCCTAGGACGGCCCCCGATCCCAGACACCGTCGTCAATATTGCCCGCTGTTGGTCTGCAAGGATCCCCTCTTCCTGCCAGGACCGTCCGGGGCGGACGAGGTCCCGTTTCGATCTTGGATGGAGGCGGATGAACACGAAAAGTGGTTTATGGAGCGGCCGCCTCCATCTTTGAAATCCTCTTGAGGGCGGAGTAGAGGGGGTGGATAGACTCCGAGGATTGGGCGGGGCCCGAAAAAGGGGAGCTTCGGGGGCTTCTATGGGGTCTGTACTGTCCGCCGGGACCGGTCATAGGCCGAGACGAAGGCCATTTCCAAGCGGATGGACGTGGATTGTAATGGCGGCCCCCGACGACTCGAAGGCTCTGTATCGGTAGGCAGAATCCTCCAGCTCGTTCTAGAGGCTGCTCCACTCCAGCGCGAAATGGCGCCGCCGAGCCCCGCGCCAGCCCTTTATATATAGGCAGGAGGGAGGAGCCTCGCCGCTCATGCGCGCCACCGTGCTCGAGATTTCCTCCACCCCCTTCGCGCGCGCACGCTCGCTCACGCGCGTGAAGAAGCAGAGTCGAAGGGGGAGGAACACCTCTCCGCGGGAGCGTTTCCTATTGGCCGGCTGAAGCGATGACGTCATAGGCTTCATTTCCAAGGTGTCAGTCACTAGGCAGAAGAGTGCCGCATAGACCCATAGGGAAGCGGCAACCCGCCACATCTCTGAGCCAATTGGCTGCGCTGTGGTTCGGCGACTCCAGGGAAACAGGGAGGTTGGCATGGATGCAGCACCCTCTCCCCGCCTCCCCTTCCAACAAAATCTTCCCAGGCGTCCAAACCCGGTGCGACTGGCGACTGCCAAGCTCGGGCAGGTCGTGCCATTCGTAGCTCCTCCATTGGGCAGAACGGCAGGAGGACTGGAGCGGCCGCGTGGGCGTAGCCAGCCTCGGCCCGCCAGGGTGTGGCTGCAGGATGCCCGGCGAGTTGGTGTTCTCGGCAGTGAGGCCGCTGCAGCCGAGAATCTGAAATGAGGAAGAAGACGCCATCTTAGAAGCCGCGGCCTGCTACTCTGGCAAACAGCTAAAGGCTCCCGAACGTAGCAAAGAAGGAACCTAACGTTCCTATGCTCCACAATATAAAAATACAGGCTTCCCAGAGTCTTAAAATCCTCCCCGTCCTTCCCCAGGTCAAACAATCGAAAGACAAAGGCAAAACACTTCTCAGAATCTATTATCTGTTAACTCCCAAAGGCTTCCTATCAACAAGATAACCAAACTAGAACACATTCCAAACACCTGCACCCCAAGCACCTCTCCAATCCCTCCCACTCATACGTCCAGTTAGCAATATAAACATCTGCCTGCTTGACAAAAGCTCCGCAGCTCAAAATTTCCAAACGCACCCACATACCCTATACGATGAAACCCACCTCCTCCCCAAACTTCATTCCGGTGTCTGGCTCGGAGCGGAAAAAACAAGTCGCGCCAGGGGCGAAGCAGGGTGAACACCCTCCCCGCTCCTGGCGAGCTCAGACCTATCCCCCCCCCCCCCCCCCCCCCGAGGGCAGGCCCGCACCCCGCCTTAGGGTCCCTCCGCCGCGGGGGCGGAAGGCTGCCCCCATCCCCCCACCAGGGTCCGGAGTCCTCCCCACGGAGCGGCTGGTCCATCGGTCAGCGCCAGGGAGGAGGGCGAGCGGAGGAGGCGGCGGCTGCGGCTCAGACTAGCCCTCCCCCTCCTACTCTCCCCTCCTCCCCTCCCCCCGGGCCGTCCGCCTCCGAGGAGGGGCAGGAGCCATTTTGGGAGCTCAGTTTCGCCCCCTCCCCCAACCTAGTCAACTAAGTCTTCCCCACAATCTAGTTATCTGGACTAGAGAAACAAACTACGTATGAAGAAAGAGCCAGAGCACAACAAGATCAGGATCTCTAAAGCCATCTCTGGGGCTCCCCCGCCCCCGTCCCCTTCTGGGAGAGTGAAAGAATTTCCCCTACCTGGGCTTTAGGCGGGGGGGGGTCTCCCCCCCTCCATTTCCCCTTTTCTGGCTACCAAGGAAGTAGTAGTTATGCGTATCTGAAAAAGGAAATTAACGTAACTCAACGAATATGAGGCCCCCTGCCAGGGGCTCGTGGGGGCCTAGGTCCTTGAGCTCCAACCATGTCACCCTCCCTCCTTCGCGGTAGCCTTTGAGCCCTAACCTCGGTTACTGCCTCTAAAATGGCCGTCAATCTCCCGTCTTCTCAATCACCCGAGTCGGGCAAACCCTGCGGGGGAAACTGCGCAGCGGGAAAGCAGAGTCTCTCCCCCACCAAGCCCCCACTAGGGATCAGGCCTCGGCCCCAAAAGTACATGCGGGCCCGCCCGAGTGGCTGCTGCAGGGAGCGCAATGACACAGCAACTTTGCCTTCTCCCCTCCCCCCCATCGCCCTCCCCCCTAGCGGCCCAGCCTCCCCAATCTGCTTTTCTCCACCCCGGGCCTTGCAAGTTTGTACAGAAGCCCATCGCGGGGGGAGGTCGGCCAGGGAAGAAACATCAGGCCGCCGAGAGAATACTGGGCCTTAGAAAGCGAAAGGGCAGCCAAACATTATTCTGGCTTATTTCCCTGCGTTCCGGAAAATCACTGCTCCCCGCTCTCTCCCAATCTTCCCTTCCCCCACATGAGTCACCGGGGAGGCCACTGCTACTCAGGAATTTGGAAAAGTAACTCTTCCCCCCTTTCCGTTGCCTCCCCCGCAGTACACAAGGAGACGACTGTTCAGGAATGGGGGAGGGGATGAAAGAGGCGAAAAACGCCACCCTGGAGAAACCCGAAACCTTGGGAGCTGTGAAATCACTCCAGGTCCGAAGCCTCACTCCCTCCTGTCTCAGACCACGATTTCTACTCCCTCCCAAAACCCTCCTCGGGCCTGGTTTCTGCTCCCAAGCATTCAGCCTGTGAGCCCTCCCTAGCCTGGGGTGGACACACGCTCAGCTAAGACCCCACCGGGGCAAAGAAGGTTTGTGCAGAAGGCTCCATAGGCCGTGTCCACGTGAATGCACAGAAATTCAATAAGCGACTCGAAGCGTAACCTCCACCACGCCATGTGATGACTGCCAGCTTCCTACCGCGGACACAAAGGAAGTACAGCAATGCTCCGTCCAATCTCTGGAGAGAAAGGGAGTGGGCGCCGGGAACAACCTCTGTTCATAGCCCAGGTTGCCAACTCTAAGCATTTACAGTCATGAGTAGAAACTCCAGTCGCCACACTCACTCCTCGGCCCACTAGGTCACCCCTCCCTCCAGCCGCCAGAAGGATCCCTTCTCACCTGGCTCCGGCCTCCTGTACCCCCAGGGAACGAATGGAACGAGGTGGGGGAACACACCGCCCCCACGCCCCTTTGCCCTCCAATTGGTACGGAAGCATGAGGTTGGCCATTCCCCTCCCCCATCACAGGGGCCCTCTCCCGCTCGCCCCCTCCCAAGCTCCCATTGGCTGTAAACTATTTGAAGGACAAATCCTCCCACCCTCAGGATTCTTCTATGAACCCCAAGAATCTCCTTCACGGACTCCCCACCATTGGTTAAGCACTTAAATGAATGACAACACCCCCGGCCCCCAAGGGCCCCTTCTCACCTGGATCCTGGAACCTTCCAGGGGGGCTCCAATCTTCCCCTCGGCTTGGTGCGGGGGGAGGATGTAATCCGGGGTGTCACCCCCCCGGAAGCCGAAGCTGTGTTGGGGGAGGGGGCGTAGCCCCCAGCCCCTCCCTTCCTGACCGATCGGGGGGTGGGGAGAACATCGGGGCCGCGCGGCCACGTCAGCAACACTCAGATTGGCTGACCCAGGTCACGTGCCAGCCGCCCCCCTTTCCCCCCCCCCCCCCCCCCGCCACGGGGGCCCTTTTTCCAAAGGTTCCCGGGGGTCGCTCATGGGCCAAGGGGGCCGCGTGGCCGAGGCCTATCTCCAGAGACCCAGCGCGCTCTAATGCCGCTGCTTCTTCACATGCCCGGCTTCCTATCCCGCTGTCGTCGACCCTGTCCCCCCCACTCGCCTCTCCGTACGGGTTCAGCATGGCTGCCGCAGCCCGGGAACGTGCACAGCGCAGGCGCAAGGGTGCGACCGGATTGGGGGAGGGGGAAGGAGCGCCGGAGGCCGCGAGCACAGCAGCAGTGCGCAGGCGTCTGGGTCTGTCCCGCGGCTCCGGTGGCGAGCCTGGGAGCGCGCGCTGTGGGTGGGGCGGAAGCGGGCGCGGCGCGCTGACCTCCCGCCTCAGCGGCCCTTCCTCCACTGTCCAGGGCCTGGCGGGGCGGCGGGGGAGGCCTGCCTCGGGTCGTTGTCCGCAGGTATAAGATGCAGCTTGGGACGTCCTGGCGGGAGTCCAGCGGAAACGCGCGCCACCGAGCTGTTGTCAGCTAAGGAGAATGGGGCCTGGACCTGGAGATGTGAGGGTTTGCGGGGGGGCCCTCCCCCGGTGTAGTGTGGTTCGACGACGGAGAGGGAGTTTATCACCCTCGCGGTGCCTGCCTCCGGGAGATGAGGTGCGGACGGTAGATGTGGGCGTTAGATGTGGGCGTTTTGTTCGTCTTCTTTGTCTTAGGCGGCTTTTCAACCTGTCATTTTCCGTGACCCTACCAAGACTTCATTGAGACCTGGCAGTCCCTGGACTCCTCTGCCTTCTACAAAACTTACCAGCCTTCTGATCACTTTTATTTCTTTACCGATCTCGTGCTCGACCATTTAAGTTAAAACTCTTCTGCTTTTCCCTAAGGGTTTGCCCTCTACTCTCAGTCTTGAATCAGTCCCATAAAAGTCTAATCTAGGGATGTGTATGGTGATTCAGTTGCCACCTAAAGCAGATCTTTTACTTGTTCATAGCCCGTAATCTCTCCCCTGACCCTCAGAGTATGGTTCAAATTTTCACCCCAGTCGATAAACCCCACTTCCCACCAACAGAACAGAAAGGCCAACTTGCGGGAGAACTCTTGGCTTTCCATCTCCCTCCTGTAAACTGGGCTATGTGTGTATCCTTTACCATTGTACGAGAAGTCCTCCCTTCACTTTAAGGAAATTTCCTTTTCTGTTGACCTGGTCAACCTTATCTATTACTCTGAAGCTATCCTCCATTTTCTATCAATTGACATTTTAAGATTCTCTCTCCTATGCGTTTCCCAGCCCTCAAAAAAAAGGAAAGACAGAAAATAACCTTGTCGGTATTGTATCCCCTTGTAGACTCTCCTCTACCTCTCAGCTCCCTTGCATAGTCAAGACCTGAAATTGTCATCTAAATTTTCCTCTCTCTGCCCCATCCCACTTTTCAGCCCATTTCTTCCACTACTGAAACTGTTTGGCAAATGTCACCAAGAACCTCCTAATTGGCAAAGTCAGGAAGCACTTTTCAGTTCTCACCTTATTTGACCTCTGGAGCATTTGACATTTGATCATGCTTCCTTCTTGAAATTCCCTACACCCTTGGTTTCTGTGACCAGCTCACTTGTTTCTTTTCCTACTTGTCCAACTGTTCCTCTCCAGTCTCCTTTGTCGGCTCTTCTTCAACCCCTTCTTACATGTTGATGTTTACCAGGATTTTGCTTCTAGTTTTGTTCATCCTCTCTAGGCAATCTCACTCCATGGCTCAAAACCTCTCAAATCTGTATCTTTAGTTCAGACAACTCTCCTGAGCTAAACTTGCTACTAAATATTACCACTTGGGTAGTCCTCAGACACTTCAACATGTTCAAAATTGATGCAGTTTGTATGCACGCTAGACCTTTCTCTATATTATCCTGGCTAATGGCAACTATTAAATCACGAAGTCTGCACTCTGGGAGCCCATTCTTGATTTCTTTTTCTCACGACTTTATATCCACTAGACTTATTATTTTGGCCCTAAAATGGCCATGAAGTCATACTCGGTTCTAGTCCTATCACCTGAGCTATAGCAACAGCCTCCTAACTGATTTCCCTCTCTCTAAAGCTGCACTGTCCCGTACAGTAGCCACTAGCCATATGTGGCTATTTCAATTCATATTAAATACAGTTTTAAATTTAGTTTCTCAGATGCACAAGCCACATTTCAAGTTCTCATTATGCACGTGTGGCTAGTGGCTGTGATATTAGACATCACAAATTCATTTCAGAAAATTCTGTTGAAAAGTGCTGCTCCACTTGCCCTCTCTGCCTCTGCCACAGTACTCCCAGGAGTGAGCTTCCTAAAATACAACTCTGGGCGTATGCTGCTGTTTAAACCCCTTTATAAATTCCTCATTGTCTGTGTGATAAAGTCCAAATTCCTGTGCTTGACAGAAAGGTTGGCTTACCTTTCCAGCCTCATGTCTAGCCACTTCTTGGGAGCTATACTCCAGCCATATTGAACTGTTCCCCAGGCACACCATTTTGTTTTGTGCCCCTGTATTTTACGTATACAGTCATGTGTCACTTAATGACAGCGATACATTCTACGAAATGTGGTGTTAGGTAATTTCTTCCTTGTGTGAACGTCATGAAGTGTACTTACACAAACCAAGGTGGTGTAGCCTACTACACATCTAGGCTTTATGGTACTGATCTTATGGGACCACTATTATATATGTAGTTCATCCTTGACTGTAGTGTTGTTAATATGGCACATGACTCTACGACTTTCTCTACACAGAATAGGTTTTCCTGCAATCCATCTAAGCCCAAATACCGCCATCTGAAAAGCCTTCTCTTGCCTCCCAAATTGAGCTAACTGCTCATTCCTTGATGTCCCTTCCTCTTACGATTGCACCTTTCACAGTGAATAGCATTTATGTGATTACGTGTTTGTCTCCTTTACTGGACTTCGATCTTGGGAACAGAACCGTGTTGTATTCTTTTTATTTTTTAAAAAAATATCCCCAGCTCCTGGCACAGCACCTGGCCACTATGGGGTGCCCACAAAGTGAACAAGTGTTGAAGGAAATTGATGCTTAAGTAAATATGTGACTAGGTAAGATTGTAATGTATATGTATTATGGGTCGTCATGCATAGTATTGGGGAAATAATCATAGTAAGACAAAATTATTGCCATCAATTATATATTTCAGATATTGGAATGGTGTGAGGAAAGACAGAAGCAGAAGAGCACAGGTCATTTTCACAGGGAGCGGTGCAGTCCAGTCTGCCCAGAATAGACTACAAGTAGAGCAGGAGGAGAAAAGGCTGGAAGGTAAATTTATTTGAGGCAATATTATGGGGAATTTTCAATGCTGTTAAGTTTGGACCCAGTGGGGAGCCACTGAAAGTTTTTGAGCAATGACTTGATTGGAATTATGTCATTAGATAGGAACTCGATCTTCATGCTCCCAGTGGCTAGCACTATACCTGTTAATAAGTGCCAGATACAAACGTTGGGCTGGAAGGAGATGAGACTGGTGATAGCTAACATTTATTGAGCTCTTGAAATGTGTCAGGCCCTGTTATAAGTGTTTAATAACATGTATTAACTCTTCTAGTCCTTATAACCCTGAGAAGTAGATACTATTGTTATCACCCCCATTTTTCAAATGAAGCAGCTGAAACAAGAGATGTTAAATAATTTACCCATGTCATACTTTTCGCAAGTGATCAGAGCTGGGATTTGAACCCAGGCAGTCGGCCTCTGGATGGTATGTTATTCTGGTTGGTTTGCAACCACAATAAAAGATTGGAGAGGTAAATTTGGGAGTCATCTTTGAGGTGATGTTTGAATCAGTCATGTAGGTAGGTGAGATTTATAAAGGAGGAAGTATAAAACAGTTTACTCGTGGGTTAGGGATTGAGCTTGGGTTAGATGCTCACGCAGGGAGTAGTAACAGGAAGCGGAACCAATGGAAGAGCATCAAACAAGAAGGAAAAGCAGAACAACATAATATGAGGAAGCCAGAACAAGAGAAGGCTCTGGTGAGGACTTCATGTTTGTTGAATGAATGACTAATCAAGAGTTTTTAAGCTTTTTTGTGCCGTGGACTTCTTTGGCAGTTTAGTGGAGCCTTTGGACCTTGACTGACAATAATATTTGTAAATGCATAAATAAAATATACAATTATCGAAATATTTAAAGAAATGTGTGATGATCTAGTAATCTGTGTTCCCTTATTAATACAATATGTGTTTCTTAACTAATACATTAAATAAAGTAATTTATTGGCAGGTCTAACAACTCTTATAATTGTAAAGGAGAGATATTTTGAGATGTCTCTGTACGTGATATGAAAATATTAATTGATGATGCTTTCTATTGATGACATTACAGGTACTGCTAGTACTACAAAGACTTATTTTCTACATTTATAAAATTAAATTTCAGATAGTTAGATGTTATTGAAAATAAAAGTGACTCTTTTTTGTTCCATCCAAGTTCATGGACCCCTGAATTGTATGGCTTGTGGACTGCAGTTTAAAAATCCTTGTTCTGACTGAATGAGGAATTGAGATCCTACAGATAGGTGTGAGAGAGTGAAGAAGGGGGAAAAACTCATTGGGTTGGTAATTGGGGTCATTACTGATATTGGAGAGCAGTTTCTGTAGTCTGGGAATAGAATTCAGAGTAGGAGGGACCTGAAAATTTGCTTTTGCAGGTTTGTATGTTTACTTGTTTAATGTCTCCCTATTTTCATTAGATTATGTGTTTGATGATGGTAGGTGTCTGGTGCCCAGCATGTGGCCAGGCACATAGAGGGTGGTCAATAAATATTTGCTAAATAAATAGTGAATGAACCTCTTTGAACCACAGTTTTCTTGTTACCTAATGGGAATAATAAATTCTGAGCTTGTAGAGTAGTTGAGAGGATTGCTATATCCTGATAACATAGCTAAAAGGGCCGATGAATATGGATATGAAGGGATATACTGAGCTGGGAATGAGGGTAAATGTGGGAGCTGGATGGCTAGGTTTGCTCACTGAAGTAGGATGTGGCAGAGAGTAGGAAGAAAGTGACAGGTGGGATCTTGAGTAGGGCCCAGAATGGAATGTGAAGAGTGGTGGGGTGCACAGGGGAGGCAGTAGGGGTGAAGGTGTTTGTAGGGTAGACCATAGCCATGCCTGGTAAGATTTACTGTTGAAATATCTGTTAGAAAGGACAGTCGATCATTCATCAAATGCTTGGAGGCTCTTCCAGGCTCACTTTCAACATCCTTAGTAACTAACAGCCCATTTATGCATCCCATGAGCAGTCATTTGGTAGGCCTTCTTGGTAGATGCTGAGAATGTAAAAGAATGGGACATGATCCCCTAAGGACCTTGCAGTGGGGTGAGGTGACTGTGAAGCAGATATATAAATCACAGAATAATACAGTAAAAATGATGCTAGTGGCAGGCACAGGGTGCTGTGGAACATACCGAAGAGGCTGTTAACCTCCACTCTGGGTTCCAAGGCTTCCTGAAGGAGGTGAGATTTCATCTCAAAAGACACATGGTGGTAGGGTAAGTGATTCCAGATCATTAAGGATCATGCCAAGGAGAGCAGATTACAGATAACTGTTTGAAGCTTTTCATATAAAAGTATGATGTGGGGCTGGCCTCGTGGCATAGTGGTTAAGTTTGGGCGCTCCACTTCAGCAGCCCAGGGTTCGCAGGTTCAGTTCCTGAGCACGGACCTACACACTGCTCATCAAGCCATGCTGTGGTGGCATCCCACATGCAAAATAGAGGAAGATTGGCACAGATGTTAGCTCAGCGACAATCTTCCTCAAGCAAAAAGAGGAAGACCGGCAACAGGTGTTAGCTCAGGGCTGATCTTCCTCACCAAAAGAAAAATTATGATGTGATCAAATATTTGTTATAAAAAGATCCTTTGGCAGCACTGGAAAATAAGATTGGAGACAGACCAATGATAAGAAAATTGCTGTAATCCAGGAAAAAACAAGCAAACCAGTGAAAGCCTGGACCAGTGGGAATGGGAAGAAAAGTGAGGACAGATCCGGGAGATATTAAAGAGGTAGAATTGATAGGACTTGGTCAACATGAGATGAGAAGATTTGAGGACCATCAAGTTGTGAAGATTGACTCCCACATTTGTTGCTCAGGCAATGGGGTGGGCAGTCAGGTTATTTATTGAGGTCTTGAATGCAGGAGTTGGAAGATGTTGGGACGGGAAGGTGATGAGTTTAGTTTTGTAAATCTTGAGATGGAGGAGCGTTCAGGGTAGTAATTCCTAAACTTCATCTGCCTGTTAGAATTCCTTATTGAACCGTCAATGGGTTTATGGGATATAATGCAAAATAGAAAACTCACCATTTGTTAAAAAATGGAAGTACAGTTTGAAAACTGTAAGACACTGCTTTTCATTTAAATCTTCTTTTCTCTTAGACATTTTGAGATAATTGAGGGGAAATGAACACAGATTGGGCTAAATGAAGTTGAGCAATTGTTTACATTTTTGTGGTTGTGGTGATAATGTTGTACTTATGTTAAAAGTTATCTATTATAGATACCCTTAGATTTCCTGATGAAATACTGTGACAGAATTTGTTTAAAACACTCCAGCAAAAAAAAAAAAAAAAATAAGTTTGGAACAGGAGAATAGATGAAACAAGAACGGGAGACCTTTAGAATGTTGAAAATTGTTGAAACTCATGAGACTACATGGGGATTTATTACATTCTTTTGTGTATGTTTGAAAATTTACATAGTAAAATGTTTTGGTTTTTAAAAAACTTTTTAAGTCACAGGTCCAAAGGAAATCAGTTAGTGGAATATAAGTATTTTTATTAATAAATCAACATTAAATCGTATCATGAAGTATATTTTGAATTTATAGCAAGACTTGTGGCAGACCAGAGATCTTCAGGTGGATGACACACATCACCATGGCAGATAGTTGGGTGATGCTTCTGAGCATTAATGCACAGATTTAACCTCATGCTTATGCCTTGCATGCTCTCATGCACTTGTCTGGGATGCCGTATGTTGAAGATAGCTGTATTGAAGTGATTGTTAGGGTCATGATGATTGTCCCTTCTCTGGGAATAGAGGTGACATTGTGCTTGGCCTCAGCTAATTGATCCAGAGGTACACACCTAGTACAAGCTGAGCCAGTCAGATGGTCTCTCCCAGCAATGTGAAACTTGAAAGATAGAGGCTGGAGGGCTTTGAAGGTGAAGCATATTAATGACAACTCAACCCCTGCTGCCAAAGGCCGTGTGGCTCCCCTTCTGGAATCTGGCTTAGTCCACTCTTCTTTTGATATCATGCACTAGCTCAGTATCTTTCCAATAAATCACCATTTTAAAAGTTAAGTCAGCCAAAATTGGTTTCTATTGCTTACACACAAAATAGCCTTATTAAATATAATAAATTGTTGCATAATAAAAATTATGTAAATGCATTTGGTGTTTTATTATATCTGTGTTGAAAATAAATTAAAAAATTAAAAATTGCTGCTATCAAGTTTGCATTTTTAAAAATTTCTTGAGGGATGCTTTTGTGTAGAATACAGTTTGAGAAATGCTGTTGCATGACATCCAAGTGGAGATGCCTAAAGGCATTTGGGTATATGGATGGTGTGAACTCAGAGCAAGATCTGAGCTGAAGGGGCAAATTTGGAAGATGTCAGCAAATAGGTGGTAACTGAAGGCATGTGGGAGTAAATGCCATCCAGGGCAAGTGTATAGTGTAAGAAGAGACAAGGTTAAGGGTAAAACTCCAGGGAACACCGACACTTAAAGGGTAGCTGAAAGAAAGGAGACCACAAAGGAAACAGGATGCCAGAAAAGTGGGAGGGAAAACTAGGAGAGAGTGGCATCAAGGATGCCAAAAAAAATAGACGGTTTTAGGAAGGAGGGCATGGCCAACAGTGTCAAATGTTGCAGAGACTGCGAAGAGTCCATTTGAGTTAGCAACACAAAAGTGTGGGTGAACACTTTAAGGATTAAATGATAAGTATGAAAATGTAGAGATGGTTGCCACAATTTTTTCAGGAAATTTGCTTCTTCCAGGAAAAACAATGGGGCAGTATTTAGAAAGGGGCTGGAGAGCTGAGTGTTAGAAAGCCCTGGCCTACTGTATTTTCAGGTGTTATGCCATTGTTTTCATAGACATTCATATCTAATGACCAAAATAGACAGTGAGTTACTGGGATGCAGAACAGGCTGCATTGCTCCTCTCTTGCCCACGTTTATCACTTCCCCAAACTGATTAGAGACTATTATTGAGAAATCTATTATGGAGGTTGTTAGAGGGTCCTGACAGGAAGGAATACATAGAGGGAAGGGTAGTTACAAGTGTTTGAACTTGTTACCCTTTATACCCAGAGAGGAGTTAACCACACCTGCCCTGGCCTTGATGTTGAGTGGCTACATTTCTCCTCTTGCCGGTCTTGTCCACACCCTACTCTCTATGGAGAACTTGGGCCCCTTTGCCTTGTTCCTCCCACCCAGAGTAGTTGCAGTGTCTGCTACACCTGTGCCCAGCCCTCCCACCCAGTCCTCTTCCTCCTGT
Source organism: Equus quagga (assembly GCF_021613505.1). Taxonomy (NCBI): domain Eukaryota; kingdom Metazoa; phylum Chordata; class Mammalia; order Perissodactyla; family Equidae; genus Equus; species Equus quagga. The sequence continues at coordinate 30,591,593 of NC_060281.1, forward strand.
TCCCCTCACCCCAAAGCTCCTTACAAACGATCTCTTGTATCTGGGGCACAATGTATTCCTAGCCAGTTGCCACCCCCAAGGGGGAATGAGGCCTCGCTTTGGAGGGCGGGTTTATTTTGGGTCCCCCATCCCAATTCTGACCACACGCGTAGGACAGTGTTCAGCAAACTATGGCCTGTGAGCAAAATCCAGTCCATTGTCTTTTCATATGGCCTGAGAAATAAGAGTGGTTTTTACATTTTTGAATGGTTGGAAAAAAGCGAAAGGAGAATTGTATTTTGTGACTCATGAAATTTAGATTTCAGTGTCCATAAAAAAAGGTTAAGAACCAAATTCCAGGGAACGCCAAATTTAAAGACTTGCTGAAAGAAAGTAGTCCACAAAGGAGACTGAGAAGGAGATGTCTGAGAAGTGGGAGGGAAAGCCAGGAGGAAACTAGGAGCACAGCCATGTGCTTTCATTTACATGTTTCCTGTGGTTGTCTGCATGCTGCAGCTCAGTACTCATGACAGAGACTGAGTGACCCACAAAGCGTACAACATTTACTATCTGGTGCTTCATGGAGAAAGTTTACCGACACCCTAGGTGGCTGTGTGTCATGTATCTCCCCCTACAGTCCTGGTGATGTCACAAACTTGCCTTCTATTTTCCTAACAGCCCAAATCTTTCCACCGCAGGAACTACTGATGAGTTAGTCCATAAAGAGTGGGACACAGGGAAAATGTTCTGTTTTTTGAAGTGTAACACAGTGATTTCCAAAACCTACACCGACCCTGGCACTCCTCCTGCCCTCACCACACACACACACACACACACATACTAGGGTTTCAGAATATCCAGGAGGTTGTGGGTGTTTTTTTTTTTTGTTTGGGGTTGTTATTGCTGCTGTTACTGGATTTTGAGAAGGGAGTGTGGATTTTGAAACTCAGAAACACTGTTGGACCATATTCACATAGATTAATTTCTAAGATTACTTAATTGCCACATTAGATGTTTCTCACTGCCTCTTCCCCCACCCCTTCTGTCTTTCTTTCTTCTTCTCTATCAAACTTGCAGCATATACACTGACAGTTTCTTCCTCACCTCCCACTTACTCCTCAGCCCACCACAATCTGGAGTTGACTCCCACTGCAACACTGAAACTGCTCTCAATAAATTTGTCAACCATCTTATAATTACCAAATATAAGGACACTTCCAGTTCTTCCTTGACTTCTGAGTAGCATTTGATAGTGTTGATCTTGCCCTTGTCCGTGGAACACCTTTATTTCTCTGATTCTACTTCTTCCTTGTTCTTCTCCTAGCCGAATGTTCCTGGTGGCACCCGCTTCTTACAAATTAGTGCATTTCAGTGTACTGGTTATTATCTAGTGCCAGTGCCAGGTCCACCCTCCTATACTGTGTTCTGGACTGCTCAGCCTAGGAGTCTGCAAGGTGTGTACTTCCCAGCCTTCCTGACTAGTTGGCTTCCTGTTAGATTCTCTCAATAGGAGGCTCTGGCAGGAGATCAGAAAGCAGGAGAAACCGAGAAGCTTCCAGCTTTAGTTTCTAGGAGAGTGGCAGTTGCTGGTAGATGTAGCAGCAGCAAGAATGGGTGATTCTGGACTCCTGCCTCCTGGGCAGAGGAAGTACCTTCTCAGTGATCCAGCCTTGATGGAGATGACACCTTTTCAGTAGATCCAGAACCAGCGATGACAGTGTCTCCCCCATGGCAACAGCAGCTGTAGACCTGGATTCTAGTTCAGGTGCAATAGCAGCTTCTGATTTCCAGATATTCCTCTTTCCTATTTGCTCCTTCAGCCACTCTTTTTCCCTTTTGCACTTATTGCCCTTTGAACCTCTTTGTAACTGATTCTTTGTAGTAAATTCTCTCAGTCTGAAATATCTAGAGTGGCTATATGTTCCTGGCTGGATCCTGGATGATAACTGATATGAGGTTTGGGGTTTGAATCCATGTAGACTTATCTCCTTGTGTTTCTTCCTGCTCTCTCTGCACAGTCTGCTTTGGTGATCTTAGCCACTGCCTCTGCTTCAACATTTGGGCTGATGAGTCCATTAAGGTTTTCGGCCCATACCTGAGACCCATACCCATGCACTTCACACCTCCCTGCATGGTTGTTCCACTGGCATCTCAAATTCAACACGCACAAAACTGAACTCGCTCTCTTCTTCATCAAACTGGCTTCTATGGCATTCTTTTCTATTTCATTTCAGTCCATCACTCACCACCCACCCAACTACCCAATATAGAGACCTTGATGTTATCCTCGATCCCTCTATCTCGCCTTCCCGCATCTGATCAGTAGCCAAGCCCTTTAGATTCTGCTTCCTAATGATCTCAGTATTTGATTTCCTCCATATCTTCCGTTGAAGACTTAATTCAGGCTCTTATTTCTCACCCAAATTATTGCTATATTGCTGCAAGAGGGTGGTGTGAGGTGTGTGGGCGCAATTTTTTATTTTGATGTAATATACTATAGACTCTTGACCAGCAGTTTTGCCTGAATTATTTCCAAGCTCCCATTGTTTGAAATATCAAAACAGTTTTTCTAAAATGTTAAAATGATTGTGTCACTCCTCAGTTTTAATATCTCTGTCATCTGCTAAGTAAAAGCCAGATCCTCCTTGGGGCATAACAGGACCTACGTGATTTGGCTCTTGCCTAAATTTCCAGCTCATCTTGACACTCCCTCACTCCTCCCCATTACCAAACAGGGACACACGAGCAGCCTGTGTAACATACACATCCAGCTACCCAGAGGTCTCCTAAGGAAGGAGCTCTGAGTGCCTCTGACCTTGCGCTGGAATGCTTTTCTCTTCCCTCGCGTTCTGCTGGTCAAAATGGTTTTCCTTCAAGACTGTTAGAAACCTTATGTCCCACTTATTCCTCCATCCTCATAAAATTACTATTTCCGAAACATTCTTATTTGAATATATTACATTGTCATGTAATTATTTATTCATTGACTCCCCTCCTGCTAGACTTTAAGCTCTTTGAAGGCAGGAATATGCCTTATTCACCTTTGTATTTCTAGCTGTGGGCCCAATACCTAGTACTTTCTAAAATTTCAGTATATTTCTGCAAAACGCATTGAAGCTAATGCCTGAAGGAGAATACCTCTCTGAGAAGAGGAGGGGAGTCGGGAGGGAGGAGGAGGCGTGGTCTGAAGAGCCCAGGGGGTTTGCTGTGGGAAGATGAGCTTCCCCACTGCAGCATTCTGCCACGGGGCGGTGCTGCGCCGAAGAGCCCGCTGGTCCGGTTACAGGCTGAGGCTGACAGCCTGATACTAAAGAGGGATCCCCAGCAGGAGGCAGACTCCTCCCTTGCCTACCAAGCCACTTACACAGCCTACTCTGGCCTGGTAAAAGAGCAAGGTCTTCAGGAGGTTGCTGGCCCCAGGTGTCTTCCCAGCGACTGATGACGTTAAACCCTACACTTCTGTGATTGGTTTAGCCAAAATGACAAGGGCGACTATTGGAAGTGAGCTGACACAACACCGTCTGGGGAGGGAGTTTGGGGACCTAGGTCAGCTGGTGGGTAGCTCCTAGCCCACTGTGTGGCGTGAAGCTATGGATCATGATCAGAGCCAGGGAGCTGCGCTGCTAAGACTGTTACCCTTTCTGTGGCTGCTGCCCCAGTCCTGGACGGCCCCTAGAGGTATGACAATACCTCCTCCCCTTTACTTCAATCCTGATGGATTAGAGCCTAGGGAGCCAACCCAGGACACTGAAGAAGAGCCCTGTGCTTTGTAAGTGGTGGGAAGTATTATGGGATAGTGGAAACAATAGCAGGATTGGGAAAGAGATGAACTATGGATGGTTGGCAAACAATGTCAGAGTGCTTTATATATTCCATTTAAGACCATCTCTTGAAGCAGAGATTATTATATCCATTTTACAGAGGAAGAAAATGAGACAGGGGGCTTAAGTAACTTGTGCAAGTTCATGTGGTTGGAAAGTGGTAGAGCTGGGATTTGAACAAAGCAAATGTTATTTCCACTCTTTTACCTAAGAGACTACTCTGCACTCTGTCATCGACTCAGCTTGTGATTCTTGAAAAGTCTCTTAGCTTTATTGGTCCTTAGTTTCCTTCTCTGTAAAGGGCGAGGCAGAATGGAAGAATAATCTGGAAGATCCCTCTTACTCTAAAGGTCTATTGTTCTGGGTATTGGGTGTTGGGTAGAAGGTTCCAGCTGGCCGGGGGGATTCCTCCAGGAGTTTCAAAGAATAGGGATTATTTCCTGCAGCTATGAGGTCACCTCCCCCAATCCTGTCATTGCAAGGCCAGAGGGTTGAGGGAGGGGAAGACAATTTCAGAGAGGCCTGGTGCTGATGAAGTGGCTGAAGAGAAGCCTGGAGACTGTTTTTTCAGTTTACCAGGTTGTCTGGGGATAGGAGGGGGCAGTGTCATCTATGGCTTGGGGAGACCATGACCATTCCTTCACCCTCCTGTCTGAGACTGGGGAACCCATCCAGGCCGTTCACAAGTCAGTCTGGTGGCCTTCTGTGAATTGGACTAAAACTATACCCTCCGGGAGAATGCAGCCTTGTGCCAGGATGCATGGCTTGGTGAGCAGGGTGCAGGCTAGATTTCAGCCTCCAGTTACCTCCACGGCTGAGTGCCTTTGTGCAGTGCACAAGCACACAACCAAGATTGTGACTCTGAATCTGTCACTTTAGACAGTAGACTATTTTTACTTTTTACCACTTTGGACAGTTGGCCTTTTCTGGGCAGGGGAAGTTTGGAGAGATCCTGTAATTTCCTCTTCACCCACATTGGGAGGGAGAGCCTAAATAACAGACACAAGAGGGGTTATGCCCCGCCCCTAACCCTTCTCCCAGAAGCAGGTCTCACTGTTTTCTAAGCTAAGAGAGAGGAGGAGGCGTGCACCTCCCTGAACCCGCCCTGTCTCCTTTGCAGCTCCTACTCCAGTGTGGCGGGATGATCTGCAAAACCACACATTCCTACACACAATATACTGCCAGGACTGGAGTCCCAGCGTGGGACTCTCTGAGACCTACGACGAGGACCAGCTTTTCTCCTTCGACTTTTCCCAAAATGTTCGCGTGCCTCGCCTGCCGGAATTCACTGACTGGGCTCAGAAGGCTGGAGATAGTTCCAACATTTTCTTTGACAAAACCTTCTGCCAGGAGATGATCCAGGAAATAGGCCCACATCTTGAAGGACAAATCCCAGTGTCTAGAGGTCAGGAGTTTTTTGGGGAATGGGGAGAGAGGGCTGCATTCTTAACCTCATTAATCTATACACTAAATTATTCCCCCTCACACTAGTGCCCCATCTCTAACGCCTTCTCATTCTCCCCTACGACCTTTATTTTTCTGCCACCCCTCATCTGCACTCTGTTCTTGTTGTGGGGCAGAAGACAAGTGCCTAGGACGTAGCAGGCATTCAAAACTATTTATTGAACTTGATGAATTCAACAGGGACCCAGTGATGCCTGCTGAATATTACAGCTTGTGTCACTATGCTCAGTAAGATGGAAGGGGAGAATGGGAGTATCTGATGATAAGCCTGTGTTTTAATGAGGAGCCAGCGTGCCCATGTGAGGTCTAGATAGGAAGTGCTTCAAGAAGTCAGGGTGGAGGGGTCTACAGTGGCCTGGATCTGGCTCTGCCTGTAGGTCCGGTCTGGTTCTCGCCTGGAAGAAGACCGTCCTCAGAGGCCCAGCTCCTCCCTCATCTCTCCTCCCAAAGCCCACCCTCCTTGACTCTCTCTCTGCCCTCCCTTCTGTATGCCATGTTCCCTCCAAACACAGGGATACCATCTAAACTAGTCACTTCTTTCCCTCACACCTCAATCCCCCCACCAGGGATCCCTATCACTGAGGTGTACACGCTGAAGCCCCTGGAGTTTGGCAAGCCCAACACGCTGGTCTGTTCTGTCAGTAATCTCTTCCCACCCACGTTGACGGTGAACTGGCAGCATCAGTTCTCCCCTGTGGAAGGAGCAGGGCCCACGTTTGTCTCAGCCGTTGATGGACTCAGCTTCCAGGCCTTTTCTTACTTAAACTTCACACCGGCACCCAATGACGTTTACTCCTGCATCGTGACTCATGAAATTGATGGCTACACGGCAATTGCCTATTGGGGTGAGAACCCTCTTCCTGGAAGCCTGGTTCCTTTTCAGAGCAAAGAGGGGTGGACCCATGGGAGGGGCTTCTTTCTCTACTTGATCTTGTGTATTCCATTCTCACTCTGAGCCAACCTCAATCTTCAATGCCTCAGTTTCTCCCTTGTCATCCCAGACACTCATGTCATTCCCCTGGGTCGGTGGGGGGGGGGTGGGGGGGGGGCTTCCCAACTGGGTCTACAGTCTGACCTGCTCCCCTTTTTCTCCAGTGCCCCGGGATGCCCTGCCCTCAGATCTTCTGGAGAATGTGCTGTGTGGCGTGGCCTTTGGCCTGGGTGTGCTGGGCATCATTGTTGGCTTAGTCCTCATCATCTACTTCCGAAGGCCTTGCTCAGGTGGTACGTCAGGGCATCTGGAAGGGGTGGGCAAGCCATGGGAGCCAGATACAGTGGTGCCTGTGTGGACGTGCCAGGATTATCCTGTGGCATGGGGAGCACATATAGTGATCCTCAGGCCCGTGAGTGGGGAGGGTTGTATTGGGCTCCATGGGACATCCTCCTAGTTGGGGTCCTGATGACACACACATAGTTATAGGTCACAAGAATGGTTTGAGTGGGAGAGGAGTGCTATGCAGAGCTGTAGGAAGGGTGCTTGGAGATGATTTATTTGGGGACAAGGAGAGATCAGCTTCTGTAGGGTGTGCTGGAGGCAGGTAGGGGCATTTGGGGATCCCTCTGATGGCCTTCCTCCATCCTTCTCTCTCCTCAGGCTGATTCTTCCTGACCGGAGTCTGATGCCAACAGCTTCAACCATCCAAGCAGAGGGTGCTCAGGTTTCCCGCATCCAGCCCAGGATCTCTCAGAGCAGAAGTCCCTGGGACTCCCCCAGTGTGTGTGTGCGTGTGTGTGTGTGTCTATAGGTTTCTCGGCTGGGGGCTCTGCTGTCCCTGGGCTTACATTCGGGAGAACCCAGAGTGGCCTTTCTATCACGACCACATCCCTTTCTACTTCAAGGCAATAAATCTCATTTGTTAATATTGGTGTGGCTTCTTTTTTTAACTCATATTTTGTTTCTGGATATTGCAACTTGAGTGGGTTTTCATTTCAAATTCAACATGCCTTAACCTGAACAAGGCTTGCCCTCAATTGGGAGGGAAATGGGAAAACCCCTAACTCCTCAGCCAACTCCTGTTCCCTGGTCTCAGCACAATGGCTTTTACTCCTCCCAGTTTGTGCAAAATATGTGACAAATGAAGGCAGAGCTACTTTCTGATAATCTGCTCACAAAATGGTGGAGGAACCTGCTTGTGATTTTTTTGCACTTTACTGTGTGTGAAAATGTTTATGCCTAGTATAGGCTGTCTTGAGAAATATGTAACTTTCTTTAGCCTGCACCACAGCTGGGAAATCAGGAGCTCAGGAGTGGGAAAAATCAGCATTCAGATGCTATTCTAACTCGGTCATATCGGTTCTGTGAGAACAGCATCAAGCTCCTGAAGTGAAGTATGAGCAGCGTGGAAGGACTCAGAATTCATGGGCCCTTCCTAACAACCTGTTCTTTGGCCTGACTGGATCATCCAAGGAGAACTGTGACAGTGCTGTCCTGGGCCGACAGTGGGGGCAGGCAGCACATGACCGCTGGTGATAAATTACTTTGCATATGTTTTATTTCTTGCTTTCCTTAGGGTCTGGGAGTTGCTTTGGAGGAGGGAGTGGCATTAAGGTTAAGAGTGAAATTATGTTGCTATTGTTGAGGGAGTCTCTGTTCTTTGAACTGTACCAGAATCTAATCTAAGGGAAAATATCCAGTTCTTCCCAGGAGTTGGTACTTCCTCTAAACCATCTCATTTCTAAGCGCAGCACGTGCACTGATTAAGAGAATGGGCTCTGGAACCAGACTGCTGGGAATTCAATCGTCACTATCAAATTTTAGCTGTGTGCCCTTGGGCAAGTCACTTACCCTTTCTGTGCCTTGGTATCATTTTCTGTAAAAGGATGATGATAACAATGGTGCCCACCTTAACAGGGTTGTTGTGAAGTTTATTTAATAAGCTTATTTAATAAGTTAATATCTGTAGAATGCTTAGAACAGTATTTAGCACATAGGAAAGGTGCTCAATAACTTAGCAAGGATTTTCACAGGGGAACTGAGCAGCATCATTAACCTCTTTCTGTTTTCTGGAACTTACTTTGAATTTCCCTTCAGGTATTCTATTTTCTCTCCTCGAGATACTTTTCTTTTTCTTTTCATTTTACTATTCGACACCCGTCTCTTATTGCTTTCTAGTTCTTTTTGATTTCTATCTCTCTATTTTCCAACGTATCCAGAATTTCCTGCCAGTCAAGCCTTAAAACTACTTTTATTATGCTGTGTGACCTTAACCAAGTCACTCTCTGGGCCTCAAATTCCTCATCTGTAATATGATGGGCTTAGGTTAGATGCTCTCTGGTCAAGAATCCTATGGGGGCCAGTCAGCCCAGTGGCGCAGTGGTTAAGTGCACACATTCTGCTTTGGCGGCCTGGGGTTCACCCGTTTGGATCCCGGTTGTGGACACGGCGCCGCTTGTCAAGCCATGCTGTGGTAGGCGTCCCACATAGAAAGTAGAGGAAGATGGGCACGGATGTTAGCTCAGGGCCAGCCTTCCTCAGCAAAAAGAGGAAGATTGGCAACCGCTGTTAGCTCAGGGCTAATCTTCCTCAAAAAAAAAAAAAAGAATCCTATGGTACTATTACTTATAATACTTGAGAAGCATTCAAGATCCTCTCTGGTCTGGTGTCTGCCTTCTAATAAAAAATATTACCCAGTCTTCCTAGCAGGAATCCTGTTCTTCAGTGAATTGGTTTTTACCACTCTTCCTTGACAGTGTCGTGTCTGTCCTCACTTTAAGGCATTTGTCCAGGGATTTTTTTCTCACTGGAATGCCTTCACTTTCTGCTCAGTGTGTTTCTCATCTTAAACAACACCATAGATCCAACCCAAGTTCGTCTTCTTCCATGAACCCATCCCTAATCCTCCAGCTGTAATCGACCTTTATTAAACTCTTCCTGGGCTGGCCGGGTGGCCGAGTGGTTAAGTTTGCACACCCCGCTGCGGTGGTCCAGGGCTTCGCCAGTTTGGATCCTGGGCGTGGACATGGCACCCGCATCGGGCCGTGCTGGGGCAGCGTCCCACATGCCACAGCTAGAGGGACCCACAACTAAGAGTATACAACTATGTACTGGGTGTCTTTGGGAAGGAAAAAAAATAAAAACGTCTTAAAAAAAAAAAAACAACTCTTCCAAGACTTAGTGCATTTCACCAGACTTTGCTCTCAAGGATATGCTGCCTTGTTTCATATGTCAATTTTTTTCACCCAACCAGTTTGTAATTTCTTTAATTCGGGGATCATAAACTGTTTACACTCCCACCAACAGAGCAAGGTCATTCTCATTTTCTTTTTTCATCATTAGCACTTGAAGTTATTTGACTTTCAAATGTTGGCGATATGGTGGGTGTAAAGTGGTTATCTCATTTCAATTTGCCTTTCTCTCATTACTAATGAGGCTGGGCATCTTTTTGTAGGTTTCTCTCTCTGTGAATTGCTGATTCGTATCTTGCGCATATTTTAAAAATTGCATTTTCTTGTCTTTTTCTTGTGAATTTGTGGGGATTTCTAATATATTCTCTGTAGTAATCCTATGTCAGTATGAATACTGCAAATGCCTTCTTCCAGTTTGCTGCTCATCAGTTAAATTTGTATTCAGTTCCTTCCCTCAATAGAATTATTTAATTTTATCAAAATCCTTATGGTTTGTGCTTTTACGATCTCAAGAAATCCTTTCTAACTCCAAGACGCAATTTTTGCTGGAATATAAAGTGATAAGGTGATACTCCATTTTCTCAACGAGACTATTTTAAAAGGGTTTTGACCAATTTCATTATATAAAGTTTTAGGGCTATAGAAGTTATAGGGAAATAGTCAAATGTCTGCTAACTACTTTTATTTAGTTACAAACTCACATATTTAAAATCACATATTTTATAACATAATACATTAACATAAGCATATTATTTCCACTGTCACATTTCATAAAACAATTTTATTCTAATTCTTCTCATGTACTTATTTTTTTGATTATGCTATTAACTTTTAAAAGAATTAATCGATTTATTTAAACTAAAAAAATCCCTCAAACAGTTCACCCATTTCTCCCATCCCCCATGCCCTACCTCTGGCACCCATCAATCTGTTCTCTGCATCTATGAGCTTAGTTTTTTTTTAGATTCCACATATAAGAGAGATCATACAGTATTTGTCTTTCTCTGTCTGACTTATTTCACCTCATATAATGCCTTCGAGGTCCATCCATGTTGTCACAAATGGCAAGATTTCCTTCTTTTTTATGGCTGAATAATATTCCATTAAGTATATGTATGTGTATATGTATATATATATATATGTACACCACAATTTCTTTATCCATTCATCCACCGATGGACACTTAGATTATTTCAATATCTTGGCTATTGTAAATAATGCTCCAGTGAACATGGGGGTGCATATATCTTTTTGAGTTAGTGTTTTTGTTTTCTTTGGATAAATACCCAGAAGTGGAATTGCTGGATCATATGGTAGTTCTACTTTTATTTTTTTGAGGAACTTCCATACTGTTGGTGAGCCTTTGTGCACTGTTGGTGGAAATGTAAATTGGTGCAGCCACTATGGAAAACATCATGGAGGTTCCTCATATGTTTATTAATTGAGATCATTTCAGGATAATGTATCTTCCCCAAACAGCTTTGAGAGAGTGGCCATAATTTGTAAAGAAAAAACCTGAGGACTTATATATAAGGTAATGCCCTCTTTTGCTGATGAATAATTTTGGGTAAAAAAACCTTTGTTTTATATTTGTCTGGCCATTTATGATATTCCACTATGCTTTCTTCTATTAGTGTTATTGTTTTCCTTTCACATTTAGATCTTTATTGATCTGGAATTTTTCTAAATAATGTGAATAGAGATACAACTTTCTTTTCCTCCAAATGGTAAATTGATCTTCTTAATATCGTTTACCAAATATTCCATTTATTCCTAGGGATTTTATACCAAGTTCCTCTCTATGCATGAATTTGTCTCTGGATCATTCAGTTCCATTAGTTTATCAGTTCCTGTGTCAGTATCATGTTGTTTTAATTATTATGGCTTTTTCATATGTTTTAATATTTGGTAGGGCTAGTTTCCATTCCTTTACTACCTCACCTCCCCCAAAACCTCATTTTGCTCGTGTTCATCAAAATTATCTAAGATACTCATGGACTTTATTTCCACGTACATTTTAGAATCAGCTTGTCAAATTCTCCCCAAATCCTTCTATGATTTTGGTTGGGACAGCATGTGGGTTAGAGATATAGAGGGAAATTGACTTCTTCGTTCTGTTTGGATGCCCATCCATGAATATAGTATGTCTCTTCACTTCTTGAGGTCTTCGTTTATGTACTTTAATGAAGTTTTCTTTTTTCCCATAAAGTTCTTAGACTTTTGTATGTTAATTTCTAAATATATTATGGTTTTTATTACTATTAGAAGTGGTTGGCAATTTTCAATTATTTTCTAATCAATTTTTAGGGGTATAGGATTTAGAATCATAAATCCTGAGTTCAAGTCATGGTTCTATTACTTAGTATATGGGTAAATCTGGGTAATCACTAACCTCCCTCTGCCTCTATTTTCTCATAGTTAAGATGGAGATAATAACACCCTTCAAGAGTTGTGGTGGCAGATCAGGCAGAATCCTTCCTAGTAGTTTAAGTAATTTGGCTGCAGGATGGAAGGATGACGAACTTGTTACAGCACCTGGAACGCAAAGGTCAGGCATAGAGCAGTGAATCCTCACAGATAAGAGGGAGTGAGAGGAGAGAGGTGAAGTGGAAGGTGGGTGGGGCTGAGGTTGAACAGACCGGGAAGTAATGTAGTCCTGGAAAAGTGCAGGTATGTGAAGCTTTGAAAAGACATTGAAGGAAGTCACCACTGTGGTTTCGTGCTATTGGTTTTAGATTACAAATGATTCACAAGTTGAGCAATTTTTGAGTTTATAAAATGGAGGCTTGAGTTAAAACCATCTGTCCAGAAAAGGAACCTGACAACTTACAGGGAGTGACTTTGGGAAATATCTATGGTCAGACTCTCAGGAAAAGCATGAGACCACACTTGTGACTTCCTTTAATGTGCCATGCCAGTGACTTTATTGTAGTTCTTTTTTGTTTTTGCCAGCCCAGGTTCCTGATAGACCTCCGACAGCACCTTATAATATTGCTAGGCTTATGGAGTTAAATGCCAGGACTGTGATGCCATCTTCCTTTCTCTTCTCCGACATGAATCCAGCTCGATATTCAAGGCTCACTCCAGGCCCCTCCTCAATAGGGAGAACTCCCTGCCTACCACAGCCACAATGATTTCTCTTTTCTCTTCTAAGTCCACTGGCCTTATTGCTTACTTGCTTTAACGTAAACTCTTATCTTTATAGATGTTTATTCTCATTCCCCAGTGACCTATGAGCAAATGATGTGGGGGCAAAGTCCACACCTCCTAGCTGGGTGTTCCCTGTAATGCTTTGCACATCAATGCCGTAGTTGGTCCCCTTCTGGCACGAGATGGCCAGCCTATGGGAAGAGGCAGGCAAAGAGAGAGGGCTCACTCTTTGGGCCCTTGCACAGCGGCAGTGAAAGAGGGACAGCATGTGGGAAGCTGGCTGAGGTTCCCTAACTTCTCCAGTCCTGGCGCTACATAAATAGTTATCAAATTACCAACAAGGGAGAGGGCAGTTGAAATATTCTTTTGGGTTGGCTGGAGATGGGGGACAGAGCCATGTCTGTAGAGAAAGTAGGATAGGAGGAAGCTGGGAAGGAAGAAACCGCTTTGCCGAGCACAGGTCTCACGGGTTTTCTGTCCTGTTTTATTCTAAAAAACACCCTCAGTCTTCTCATGAATAGGGAAGTGAAGTCTTCTGCATTTCCTGCTGCTGCCTCACAGAAAGTTTCACATCTCCCTTTGCTGCCAGAGAAGACAGACACAAGAGGGAGCTCTGCTCAGCTTCAGCGTGCTGGCGGCTGGCCACACCCGCACCAGCACAAGACCACACGGCGAGCATTCTCGTGCCAGGGGAGGCTTTGGAGACATTGAAAAGGATCCCAAGACCTGGCTCCTAGCAAGGTTACCTCACCTCCCACGTAGAGGGAGGAGGAGGAAATGTAAAGAGGAAGTGTATGTGTGTAGAAGAGAATTCATGCAGCTTAGAAACTGTTGAAAGAGAAAGTGGAAGAGACACTGGCTCTAAGAGCAGAAGGAATTCTGAGAACAGGAAAGATAAGACTTGGATGGATCGGTGGCTCTTCCCTTTCTTCTTTTCACAGTGGAGGATGCCACTAGCTACCTTTATGTGGGTCGTCTCAGTCCCTGGATGCAGGGGGGTGTGTGGGCACACTCAAGTGTATGTGTCTGCGTGTGTACCTCTAGACCTTGGGTGTGAACATTTGGATCTTTTTCAAAACTGTAAAATGAGGACAATTAGCAGGTCATTTAAGATTAAATGAGACAGCATATAAAGGGCCTGCCTAGCATAGTATCTGCCACAAAGTAGAAGCTCAACAAATTTTGGATACCCCACTCCTTTTTTTGTTAGCTCCAACACCCTCAATGGTTCATTAGAGGACGTAGAGTGTAGAACAATCTTATAACCAAGGTGGGGCTGAGAGTGGGAGTGGCTGGGATACATGAGCAAAACTTCAGTTAATCTCAATTAATTACACAAAACAAGCCTTTTTTTTTTTTTTAAGACTGACACCTGAGCTAACAACTGTTGCCAATCTTCTTTTTCTTTTTCTGCTTTTTCTCCCCAAATCCCCCCAGTACATAGTTGTATATTTTAGTGGTGGGTCCTTCTAGTTGTGGCATGTGGGATGCTGCCCCAGCATGGTCTGATGAGTGTTGGCATGTCCGCACCCAGGATCAAAATCAGAGAAACCCTGGGCCACCCAAGCGGAGCACGCGAACTTAACCACTCGGCCATGGGGCCGGCCCCAAAAATAAGTCTTATGTGTTTCTGATATTCATGTCTGCATTCACTTTGGCTACATGCTTTTTCCCTCCCCCCTTCCTTTTTTCTTCATAAATATCAGATTCTCTTGGGGTCAGGGACTTTAGGGGCCATCAGTTAAGTGTGGCGTCAAGGCACTCCCTCCTAATCCTCTTTCATTTAGCTCATTATTAAATCAAATCCTGAGGCTCTCAGAAACTACGGTGAGGAGAGGCAGCCCTGAAGCCTGCTGAGGAGTAGAGAGAAGCCAATTTAGAGTTTTAAATTTATGATGGAAAAATCTACTGATTGTATAATTCACAATGGAATTGAAGAATGAGTTGTCACTTAAAATCTGTCTTTTCAGGGGAAGAAAAGTAGGGAAGCTTTATTTCATTTGTCTGGTGGCTTCATAATGCAGGGGCCTGCCCTGGGACAGACGGGACCCCTTGGGGAAATGCACAGCACACACGGGAGTTCAGAGTTTGTGGGAGACGGGTGAGCTTTGGGCACTGGCCCATCACCAGCTATTTATCAAGGGGCTTAAGAGGAGTTGCCCTGTGGTCTCCCCTGAGATGGCTCAGCGTGGAGGAGAATAGGGTTTCCTGACTCCAGAAAGCAGAAAGGAGGAAATGAAGCTCCACTGGCTAGAACAGAAGCACTGGAGGCCCAGGGGGCTCCCCTCCTCCCCCATTTCCCCATCCCTGACCTCTCAGGTGCAACTGCTTCCTTTAACCTTCAGTTTTGCTCTGAGGCCTTTAACTCTGGACTCTCCCTGTGCCTTGTTCCTTGTCAGCAGCTCTGCCTCTGCCGCCTGCCCCAGAAGGGCCCCATGTCCTCCCATCTCCTGGGTGACAGGACAGACCAAGGGTTATGCACTATCTTCCCAAGTAATGTCCCTTTAAGGAACAAACAAGAGATGTTATCTATCTCAGACTTTGAGGAGGACACTAGGAGGGAAACAGTTAAGCTGGTGGGCAGTCCAGGCTACCCACATCCTGGGAATATGGGGATTATTTTCTCTGCTGATCTAGGGAAATTCACCTACAGACTGGCTGTTCCACAGGAAAAGAGTTTTAAGAAAGAGACCAGGAGTTGTTTAAAGCCTCGGGCAGGATGAGATTTACCTAGTAACTGATGATGCTAGGCTGAGGCATTCAGCGATTTGTCTCCATGTTAGTCCCCGCCTAGCTAGCCAGTCTGGCAACTCTCAGCTTGGGACGCCTGACCGATGAGCTGGTAGGAACAAGTTTAGTATCTAGGGGCCGCGCAGCTTCAAATCACTGGTTTAGCGGGAATCAAGGAGCTTGGGCCATACCATATTCCACTCAGAGTCTAGAGGTCAGCTACCCAGGCTGGGGCTTCTGGGGCAGGCGAGGTCCCAAGGCCCCTGGAAGAGCTGGTCCAGGGGACCGAATTGCCGGTGTCCCCTCCAGAGCAGAGCATGACCACACTCCTGCTGCTGCTGCTGGGCCTCAGCCTGGGCTGCACCGTAGAAGGTAAGGACGTTCCTTCCTTGGACCCTCCCTTCCTCTGCTCCTGTTTTGGGATAAGGGGGTTCGGTTTTATTATTGGATTTGAACACCCCAGACTAGTTTGTATCCCTATTATATACCCCTATAGCTCTTTGCACTGTACCTTTGTAGCAATTTTAATGACAAGTAAGCTGTATAATTATTTGTGTAATATATATCTCTTGCCGGAATGTAGGTGAGGACAACAGCTGTCCTATTCACTGCTGCATGCCCAGCTCCTAGCACAGTGCCTGGTACATAGTGAGGGTTTCATTAATATGTGTGGAGTGAATATTTAATAATATATCCAGCACAGGAGGCTGACTTTTTCCCTTGGCCCTTTTTCTCACTCAATAATTTGCCTTCCTGAGGGTCTTGTCCTGGCTAAATCGTTGCGTTGAAACATGCAAATAATTTTGGGCGACACCTGTCCCCGTACTTAGTCTCACATAAATAGGAAATGGGATCTAAAAACTCTGTTACTATCATCTATTCCCTTGACTGGGGCTCTCAGAGACTCCAGCACGTGAGCTTGGTCAGTAGATGCTGCCTGAGGGGGGAAACCCGTGCCCTACTCACTGAGGGTAACCAAGGCTTGGGCTCCCTGCAGAGGACTCTGACCTGCCCCCTTCTCTGGCTCCTCTAGGTGGCTTTGTGGCCCATGTGGAAAGCACCTGTCTGTTGGATGATGATGGCACTCCAAAAGATTTCACGTATTGTGTCTCCTTCAACAAGGATTTGCTGACCTGCTGGGATCCAGAACAGGCCTTAATGGTTCCTCGTGAATTTGGGGTGCTGTATACCTTGGCCAAATCTCTCTCAGATTACCTCAACCAATATAAAAACCTACTCCAGCGCTTGTCCACTGGGCTCCAGGACTGTGCCAATCACACCCAGCCCTTCTGGGGATCACTGACAAATAGGACATGTAAGGAGAGAGGGGTACAGAGGGGCTATTAGGAGGCACAGTTAGGAGAGGGGAGGCCAAGGAGGATCTCTTAGCAGGCGAGGGGTTTGAGATTTGGGCAGGAAAGAAGCAGAAAATGTGTGGACCTGGAATGCAGAAAGAAAGAGGGTTGACCCTCAAGGAGAAACAAGGTGGTTGACAGGGGGGAGCAGGAATAAAGAAGAGAGCTGATGTTTGAGCTGGTGAGGAGCTGTTGAGGGGAGAGTAAGCTTGTTTTCCTCCTGTGCAGCACATCTCAGAATGCAGATCCAACTTCAACCAAGGGTGTGTCAGAATACCCAGAATGGCTTTTCCTCAAAGGTTCATGCCTCTTTATCCCAGGTTCTGCTGTTCTAGGTATGGGATGTGCCCAGGCTTGGGAATATTTGGAAAACTTTCCAGGGGGTTCTGACACATGTTCACTCACTCTTAATCCCTTGCACTGAGAATGACTTGAGAGTGGAGCTCTCCATAGGACAGAGTAGTGTGTCTTAAGATGTGATTTCTGAACCACCTTTCTCAGAATTGCTTGGGGAAAGTTCTTGTTAAAAATGCAAGACCTTGAGTACCACTACAGATCCACTGAATGAAATCATCTGGGGATGCAGGCTAGGGAATCTGCATTTTAATACAATTTCTTGGATTTTTATTTAAGATTTTGTTTGAAAAGCACCAAGGTAGTGGCAAGCAAGAGGGTCACTGAGGAGAATAAACTAGTAAAAGATGGCAATATTAACAATCTCATTAATTTGGACTATACTAATCCAAATTTAAGAGAGTTAGTCCTGAGTTAGGCTTGTTTCCTTAAACTGAGGGAAAAAAAGCTTTATTTAGCAAATTAATTTGCTAAATGAGATTTGAGGACAGCAGTCTTTTTCTACCTTTCCAAACCCCAACTTACAACTCCATACAACTGTTAGCTTATGTGCTTGAAATAAATACAATGACTTCTGAAACAGCTTGCAGTTCAGATCTGGCTTCTATTTATTGTGATCAAACATAATTTTGGAGAAAATTTGGGAGAAAAGGAAGGAAGGGGCAGCAAAGGAATGGGAGAAAAGAAAATGTGAACAGGAGTAAATTCTAACTCCTCATTTTCAAAAGGATGTGTAGTGGAATGGGATGGGGTAGGGGGTATATTGGGAAAATCTATGAAGAATTGAAGCAGGAAAGAAACCAGGTAGGAGAAAAAGTCAAAATGTTGCCCTCCTTCATGACCATGTTTTCATCCTATGCAGGGGCACCATCTGTGCAAGTAGCCAAAACTACTCCTTTTAACACAAAGGAGTCTGTGATGCTGGCTTGCTACGTGTGGGGCTTCTATCCAGCTGATGTGACCATCACATGGTGGAAGAATGGGCAGCCTGTCCCCCCTCACAGCAGTGCCCATAAGACTGTCCAGCCCAATGGAGACTGGACATACCAGACTATCTCCCATTTAGCCACGACCCCCTCTTTTGGGGACACCTACACCTGTGTGGTGGAGCACATTGGGGCTCCTGAGCCCATCCTTCAAGACTGGAGTAAGTGTTTGGCACGTGGGAGTAATTAGGGTTAAAGCAGAGAGATTTTGGAAGTGGGTGGTTGAAAAAGGAACACCAATATTTTGTCAGAGGAAGTGAGACATGGATACATCTATGGTGTATGGTAGAGAGGGGGATGCTGAGAATGAGAAGTGAGTCTGGAGGATCTTATGAGGGTATATGACCAGAGATGGGGCAATAGGATACAGGAATTGGAAGAGTTAGTTATTGTTGTTGCTATAATGGTGTGCTTGATGTCGTTGTGTGCTTGTCTGAGGGTGGGAGGAGAGCACGAGTGTTCTGAAAAGAGGATGTAGATTTGGTAACCACATTTTCAGAACCAAAAATTGTGATGCTATATTCTGGGACCCTCAGATTTCAACTATTTTGTTGTCAGATCAGGAATGGGAATTGGAGAAATAAAGAAGGTTGCAGAAGAAAGGGGACTTTCTCTTGTTATGCGGGCAGTACTGAATTTGGGCTGCTCTATCAGGGAGGAAAGAGCCTCGGCTGGTAGACACTTTGGTGTGCATGCTTGGGTGATAATGAACAAAGAACCAATCACCATTGTTTGAACCTCAGAATTGAAAGTAGTGGGAGGAAATAAGAAAAGTTGCACACGGATGTGGAGATTCTTGGGAAAGAGAAGAGGAAGAAATGAGGAAGAGGAAGGACGTCTGCAAAGAGCCAGGGAACAGGATCCCAGACTGGCTGCTGGGACCAGGCCTCCCCCTGTGGGGAGTGTTGTGTCTTGCTGGGCAGCTGAGAAGGGCATGAGGAGCATAGTGTGGAAGCCACCTGCTCACCTGAGCTCACGCGGGGAAAATCTTCACAGCATGCACAAGGAGTCTCCCTTGGTGGAGCGTTCATTTTAGCATGGGAAAGGAATCCAGGCGGGACAGGATTCAGAGTGTGAACAGCTCCAGGAAGCGGGGTGGCTGTGGAATGGAATGGAGACAGGTTCTGGAAGAACGCATGGGAGATCTGGAGATCTGGATGTGGACAGAAAGGAGACACATAAGTATTTGGAATGTAATGGAATAGAACTACTGGAAGTTAGGAAAGGTGGAAAGACATTTTAAAAGGAAAACTCTCAGATAGAGCAAGTAAGGGAGAAAACATTGGCATCATGGGGTAAATGGAGAGGGGAATGAGGAACCCTTTATTCTTTGGTGAGGATGCTGTTGGGTTAAGGAAGACAATAGAATGCCTTGAAAGGCTCCACCACATTAGGGAGGAACTGGAAGCTGGGGAGCTAACCCTGAGGAGATGGATCCTCCAGGGTTACTCTGGGAGCACAGATTCACAGCATGGGGTTTTGAGGAAAGACCATTTCCTTGGAGTGGGTTGGTATGAGCTAGACCCTTGGGGTTGGGATAAAGCACCTTTTGAACCTGCTAGGTGCAAGTTGCAATAAATTAGGTTGCTCTGGGATGAACAACAGAGAGTGATTCTAATAAGTTTCTACTTTTGCAGCACCTGGGCTCTCCCCGACACAAACAGTGAAGGTTTCTGTGTCTGTGGTGACTCTGGGGCTGGGCCTCATCCTCTTCTTTCTTGGTTTACTCAGCTGGCGGAGAGCAAGGTCCTCTGGTGAGTGACCCTCCTGAACTCCTTTTGCCATTCTTACTCCCAATCTCTGCTGATTTTCTGTTTGGGGCTGGTTCTTCCATTGCTGCTCGATTTGCTGTAAATAATGCCAGATACTCTTATCCACAAAGATTGTCTTCTAATCAAATATTTTCCTCTCCTAGGCTACACTATCCTCCCTGGGTCCAATTATCCAGAAGGTAGCATGTCTGTTGATTTGATTGCCTACTTGTCTTTTGGGGTGAAAGATAGAGGGGGTCAGTATTGGGTCCAGCTAAGAGTGCTTATAGTAGGGGTGCTTCCTTCAGAATGTAGCCAAGAGCATGATTTAAGCTGCATTATTGGGATTAGGAACAGGGAAGAGGAGAGCCTACCCTCCTCTTCTACCGCTAGAGTGTCTATGGGGAGGAGGCGGAAGGTGGCTCCTTAGTATTAGTCCTCGGTGATCTAGGATTTTCAATATCACTGTATTAAGGGCTCTGGCATGAATAGTCATAGAGATAAATGATGGGGTCAAGTTGATTTGGAGCCTTATTATCTCCTTTTTATTTCTTCTGCAGGTCAGAACGTTTCCTAGAGGCAGAATCCTACAACTTCCACTCCAAATGAGAAGGAGGCACAAACTCTCAGTGATGCTGCTGAGCCCCTCCCACATCCTCAAACCCTCCACATTTTCTTGGATCCTATGTTTTTTTCATCCAATTCTTTGAATTTCCCAGTCCCCATATGTAAACCTTAGCAACTTGGGGGAGCTCATTCCTGGGAACATTCTGTAACAAAGTTATTGTCCAAGCCTGTTTGTAGGGTGAATGTAATCTGGGGAGGGGGGATAAAGGCCCTCCCGGGGGCCCAACAGAGGGCAAGCAGTGGCTGGGATCATTTCCAAGGAATAAAATCTGGTGGAACTATTGTTTTCCATGCTTTTTCCTGAGGCCCTGGGGAGGGACAGTGAGTGAACAGAGTTAGGGGCTGGGGTTAATTCTCTCCAACTTGAGTGGAGGAGTCAGCGCCTCCTCCTATTTTCCCATCTAGACATGACAGAATTGGGGGCAGTTTTCTGCTTCATAAAAAGACATTAAACTGAGGTGGGATGGAGTCACAGAGTAAGGGAGAGGAAGGAGAGGAACACTGGACGTACCTCGTAGGGGCTCTTAGGAGTGTCAAATGAGTCAATACTTATAAATGGCTGACAACATCGTCTGGCACATAGTGAGCCCACAATAGTGACATCAGCTATTCTCAGGTACTCAACTTCCCAGCCGTACATTGTGCCAGGTGCTTTACATGCATTATTTCATTTGATCCTCGTCACAGCCCTAATGTAGACCTTCAGATAGCCAGCATTCAGGGTGCAAAGCTCAACTTTAGATCCAAGTTCTGGGCAGTTATTTCTTCCATACCTTAAGTGGGGGAAGGAACCATAGCTGAAGTGCTTATCGTGACCTGGGTACTGGGCTAGGTGCCTTATGTTTGTATCTCATTCACTTCTCACTATAACCCCATAAGGAAGAGACTGTCTCCCTCCATGTCATAGACAAAGAAAGTGAGGTTTAGAGAGGTTAGATAACTTGTCCAAGGTCAAAGAACACATTCTCTATAGGATGTTTATCTACTTGAGCTGGAAGTAAGGACTTTGCTTTATTCTGAGGACCCTCATGCTGGAGAGCTCAACAGTCTTCAGAGCCACCCTTCCATTCCCTTTACCCCAAACCCAAGGGGCAGCCTCTGTTGGGGAACAGATTGTACATGTAGAAGAGAGGTGCTATTGTTTCCGGTGAAGGGCGACATCTGCTGGACACAGAAAGCTGGGCAGTGGAATTGTTTTTGGAATTGGAGTTGGATACTGGACTTTGAGAAGGAAAAGAAACCAAAAATGAAGATAAACGCTGGAGAGGCTTAGCCTAACAGAGGATTGTGGAGGGAGAACAAGTGGTTATGGATGCTTGTTTATGTGTGCGTATCTATGTAGGAACATTAAGATCAGAATCTGATGAGCGGGGGGAAGGGCTCAGAAGACAGACTGTGTGTGGGATCTTCCTCTGAGCTGCTCTGCATGGCTGTGTGTGGGGTGGATGGGAGAAATGGTCATGGGCTAGAACCCTTTGTGCTTAGACTGTGTCTCTACTGATGGGACCCCGGAGAAGAGTGGGCGTAGTGCTGTTCAAACAGCCCTGATGTCCAAAGTAGGCGCTCAGTGTTTGTCCAATCAATGAATCGATCTCCTCTACGTCCATGGTTTCCCCAGAAGGATCCTTGTGATCAGAGCATCTCTCCTGGAAGGAGTTTACTGAAGAAGTCAATGGGAGGGGAAGATGCTCCTGAATTCAGAATGCTTATTCTCTGAGCAGGGCCACGTAAAATAGGAGGAGAAAAAGTGCTGTGCGCTGTGCTAATCGATAAATGTAGGCTCAGAAATTAATCTCTATACATTTTATCAGTTTTATGTTTCCTTTTCTTTACATTTCCATATAGCATTTAATTAATTAGCTTATGCATCATGTAAATAATCTTCCACCTCTATTTGACTATGTATTTTAATAACTTGCTCTTTGAAGTCTTGTCATATTATTTCATTTTCTTTTTCCAGTCACTGTTCTTGTTTTTGTTTTTGCTCGTTTGACAAGGAAAATTCCTTTTGAAACTCTAGTCTAGTCTAGGGGGAGCGGGTGGCTTTGGGTCTTGTCTCTGCCTGGTTGGTTTTGAAGGAGAAGCTGCACATTCTAAAGGCTGGGTCTGCTCACAGCAGTGGGAATCAAAGCGAAAGGACTCCCAGGGGAAGGAGGGAGAGAGTCAGCTAATTGGGTAGCTTCCAGTCCCTATCTGGAGATTCCTGGCAGGCTTTTCTCTGCCCTAACCTCGTAGGTTTTTGTTTTATAGGGAAGGCTGTCCCTTTCACGATGGAGAGTAGGAAAAAGTGCAGCGTAGGTCCCTTGGGATCAAGGAAACTGGATTACATCAGGGAGGAAAGGAGGACGTACATGTCCTTACACAGGAGAACGAGTGGTGCCTGGAAGGAAGGTAGAAGAGGGGTAATCGTGGACCAGCTCTAGGAATGTGTGAGGAGGCAGAAAGTTAAACATGATGAAATACCACAGAGCAATGTGTGTGTGTGTGTGCGTGTGTGTGCGTGTGTGTGTGTGAGAGAGAGAGAGTAGGAGAGAGGGAGGAAGGTAGGGGGAAAAGGAGAGACACGTAAAGAGAGAGGCAGAGAGTGTGAGGTGGACTTTGGGGTTATATGCAATCCAAATGCGCAAGGAATGGTTCTCTCCCTTCAATGTCTTGTTAGTCTTAAAAGCGGACCTTGGGGATGGAATTGACTTTAAGGTCGTCTAGTCCAACTCTACACCCATGAAAGAACTGGGTCTGTGTCCATGAGGGCCTGCACAATGCAGCATCCCTTCAACCCTTGGGGCAGATACCAATACTTTAGAGAAATGTTTTGACCTTACGTTCTAGGTTCTTCTTTTGACTGTTAGACAATGAGAATAAAACCCCAATACACAATGGGAGGATGTATCCTCAGTGTTTTCCCGAAGGAGAGCGTGGACCTGTGTTCCAGGTTCTCCTTGTTTCCTTACTCCTGCACACATTCATGTGAAAGGAACAAAGATTGGTATTTCATCTCAGTGTTATTTAGGAAAATTATTTTTAGAACATCTTCTCAAGTAATTCCGTTTCCAAAGTAAGATTGGGCAAATCCGATGACAATGAGGGTGGCGTCTAACCCCATCCCTACTCTGGCTTTGGTTGGAGAGCCTGCCATTCCCAGGAGCCCTCAAACTGCGTTGAAGCAGGGCAGGGGGGATTTCTCCTTGGTGCTTTCTGCCACCCCTTGCCTAGAGCAGTCCCCAGAGGTTGCAGAGAGTGGAGAGGCCCCAAGCCCAAAGAGATTGCTCCCAGCATGGGCTCACTGGCTTTCCCGGCCCTTCCTCTACCACTTTCTATTGCATATGAGGATTCCAAGAGCCCCTGGCCAGACTGGTCTGAGGCAGGGAATGAAGAAAAATATGGCCTTCATTGCAACAGGGCCTCAACATAAAGCAGAAGGCATGCTCAAAACAGGATAGTTCAAGGAGAGTCTATTGCAAGGAAGTATTTCCAAAGATGCGGGTGGAGGCTAGTACAGTAACCTGGAGCGACAGCAGCTGAGCTACCTCAAGGCCTGGAGAGGCAAGAGACTGGAGGGGTTATCAGAACTCAGAGGACAAGCCCTGTAGAACCGCAGCAGTCCTTTCAGTCAAAGGACACGGCTAGCCCAAGGTGACCTTGCAGGGAGGGAGCCAAGGGAATAAAAACCCTGACCTCACTCTCCTCTTTCCACTGCTCGCAGGGCAAGGCTGAAAGCAAGAGGAAGCCAGGGAGCTTGGGAGCCTGTGATATCATACAGGTCAGCACCTGGGGCAGACACCGGGGTGGAGAAGTGTGGAGAGTGGGTCCACAAGGCAGATGGAGGGCAGTCCACACATTCACAATATGAAGGAAAGAAGCCAAGATTGGAGTGGGGAGAAAGATGCAAAACTTGGGCTTCCTTCGGCCTTGGACAGGGACAAGCCCTCAGCAGCAAGAGAGGTCTGAGTTTGTAGTTTCCTGCTAGGAGACCTGAGAGAACACTCATTTCTAGTGCTCCCTTTCCACATCCCCCCTTAAGGTGTATGGAACTCTCTGTGGATCTTTTGTTTATTTTATACATATTTTACAGTAAGTTTACTGAGTTCCTCAAAATTAAACTTGAATTTTGATTGAGGTTGTATCGAATTTATAGACCAATTTGGGGATAATCGATTTCTTTCTAGTATCAGGTCATCTCATGCAAAAGCAGAAGGTATTTCCCCATTTATTCAAATGTCTTGTTTGCTCTTTATTATGCTTTTTAAAATTTACATTTTCATTGTGATCTATGTATGCTGAGTTATTCTCAGACACTTTATAGCTTTTGCTCTGATTGTGATTGCTATATTACTGCAATTTTATTTTCAAATTAGTTAATGCCAGTGTAGAAAAGTGGAACAAATTTTTAAAAAATTGTGGTAAAATACATATAACATAAAATTTCCCATTTTAACCATTTTTAAGTATACCTTTCAGTAATGCTAAGTATATTCACATTGTTGTGCAACCATCTCTAAAACTTTTTCATCCTGAAAAACCAAACCTCTGTACCTGTTAAACAACAACTTCCCACTTCCCTCTCTCCCCAGCCCTTGGTAACTACCATGCTGCTTTCTGTTTCTATGAGTTTGACTACTTTAGATATCTTATCTAAGAGTAATCATACAGGATTTGTCTTTTTGTGACTGAAATTTCACTTAGCATAATATCTTTAAAGTTGGTCCATGTTGTAGCATGTGACAGGATTTCCTTCCTTTTTTAAGGTTGAATAATATTCCATTGTATGAATATATCACATTTTGTTTATCCATTCATCCATCAATGGACATTTGTGTTGCTTCCACCTCTTGGCTCTTGTGAATAGTGCCTCTAAGAACATGAGTATGCAAATATCTGTTTAAGT
The DNA here is from genome assembly GCF_021613505.1 of Equus quagga. NCBI lineage: Eukaryota > Metazoa > Chordata > Mammalia > Perissodactyla > Equidae > Equus > Equus quagga. The sequence continues at coordinate 30,616,820 of NC_060281.1, forward strand.
CCCTGGTTTGTTTTTCATAGTAGCCATCCTAATGGTGATGTTTCATTGTGGTTTTGATTGGCATTCCTCTAATGATTAGTGATATTGAGCATCTTTTCATATGCTTGTTGGCCATCTGTGTATCATCTTTAGAGAAATGCCAATTCGAGTCCTTTGCCCTTTTAAAAATTGTTTTTCTGTGTGGTTTTATTTATTGCTATTGTTGAGTGGTAGGAGTTCTTTATATATATTTTGAATATTAAGTCCTTATCAGATATATGATTTGCAAATATTAGAAATTAACCAATTTTTATAGGTTGATCATATATGGGACAACCCTGCTGGATTCTCTTTCTGGTTTTACTGTTTGCTTGTTATTGACATGCTCTCTCTCTCTCTCTCCCTCCTTTATCAGGTAGATAATAATATCATCAGCAAACACTAAGAGTTTTCTTTTTTCCCTTCTAATCTTTAAAACTCTTAATTACTTTTCTTTTCCATAGCATTGACCAGGACCACCCGTGCTGTGTTAAACAGTAGCAGGGCCAACAAGCATCACTGTTAAAGGAAATACACCTAAATGTTCTTCATTAAGTACAACGTTTGCTGTAGTTTTTTTAAAATTAAACTTTTTATTTGAGATAATTATAGATTCACATGCAGTTGTAAGAAATAATAGAAACGGATCTCTTGTACCCGTTACCCAGTCTCCCTGATATGGAACAATAACGTAATCAGGATACACTGATACAGTCAAATACAGAACATTTCTCTCATCAAGGGATCTCTCACATTGCCCCTTTATAGCCACACCCACCTCCCTATTGCCCCACACCCTCCTTAACCTCTGGCAATTGCTAATCTGTTCTCCGTTTGTATAATTTTGTCATTTCAAGAATGTTTTATAAACAGAAACATACAGAATAGGACCTTTTGGGACTGGCTTTTTTCTCTCAGCATATTTCCCTGGAGATTAAACAAAGTTGTTGCATATATCCATAGTTTCTTATTGCTGAGTTGTAGTCCATGATATGGATATAGCATGGTTGGTTGAAGGACATCTGAGTTGTTTCCAGTTTTTAGCTAATATGAATAAAGCTGCTATAAACATTTATGTACAGGTTTTTGTGTGGACATAAGCCTTCATTTCTCTGGGATAAATGCCCAGTAGATGTAATTGCTGAATTGTATGGTAGTTACATGCTTAGCTTTTTGAAGAAACTACCAAACTGTTTTCCAGAGTAGTTGTACCAGCAATGTATGAGTGATCTAGTTTTTCAGCATCTTCATGAGAATTTGGTATTGTCACTATTTTTTACTTTAGCCATTCTAATAGGTTTGTGGTGATATTCACTGTTGCTATAATTTGCATTTCCTTAATGGCTATTGTTGATCATCTTTTCATGTGCTTGTTTACCATCTGTATATCCTACTCTGTGAAATGTCTCTTCATTTCTTTTTCTCATTTTCTAATTAGTGTTTTTTGCTGTTGAGTTTTCTGTTCTGTAGCTTGTCTTTTCATCTTCTCCACAGGTCTCTCATGGAGCAAAAGTTTTAATTTTGAAGAGGTCCAATTTATCAATTTTTCATTTTATGGATCATGCTTTTGGTGTCAACTCTAAGAATTTTTCGCCTAGCTCTAGATCCTGAAGATTTTCTCCTATTTTTTTAAAAAAGTTTTTACATTTAAGTCCATAATCCATCTTAGTCTAAGCTTCTTCTTCCTGCTCCTCTTCTCCTCCTGCTCTTTCCCTACTCTCTCCTCCTCCCCCTTCCTCCTCCTCCCCTTCTTCCTTCTCCTCCTATTCCTTCTTTTTCTTTTCTCTTCTTCTTTTTCTTATTCACCTATGGATGTTCAATTGTTCTAGTACAATTTGTTGAAAAGGCTGGGGCTGGCCCTGTGGCTGAGTGGTTAAGTTCGCACACTCTGCTTTGGTGGCCAGGGAGGTTCGGATCCCGGGCGCGGACGTGGCACTGCTTGTCAGGCCATGCTGAGACGGCGTCCCACATAGCACAACCAGAGGCACTCACAACCAGAATATACAACTACGTACCGGGGGCTTTGGTGAGAAGAAGAAGAAAAAGAAAAGAAGATTGGCAAGATGTTAGCTCAGGTGACAATCTTTGCGGGGGAAAAAAAAAGACAAGACAATCTTTCCTCCCTTGAATTGCTTTTTTTTACCTTTGACAAAAATCACTTGGCCATATTTGTGTGGGTCTATTTTTGAGGTTCTGTATTCTGTTCCATTGATCTATGTACCTTTCCCTTCACCAATACCACACGGAATTGATTACTGTAGCTGTATAATGTCTTGAAATAAGATTGACTGAATCTTCCCACTTTATTCTTTCTCAAGATTATTTTAGCTATTCTAGTTCTCCTGCTTTTTCACATAAATTTTTGAATAGTATTTTCAATATCTATAAAAAATCTTCCTGGGATTTTGATAGGAGTTGAATTAAACCCGTATATCACTTTGGGGAGAATCAGCATCTTTACTATGCCGAGTCTTCCAATCCATGAACATGATATATCTCTGCATTTATTTAGATGTTCTTAGGTTTCCTTTGTCAGTGTCGTGTAATTTTCAGCATACAAGTTTGGCTTGTGTTTTGTTAGCTTTACACATAAATATTTTATTTTTGAGAAATCGTAAATGGTATTGATTTTTAATTTTGGTGTTTGTGTGCTTATCATTCATATATATAAATACAATTGATTTTTGTGTGTTTATCTTGTATCTTGTAACCTTGTTGAACTCACTTATTAGTTTTGTAGGTTCCTTGGGATTTTTTACTTATAAAATCATGCTATCTGAAAATAGAGGTATTTTTTATTTCTTCCTATCCAATCTATTTGCCTTTTATTTTATTTTCTTGCATTATTGTACTGGCTAGAAATTCTAAGTATGTTGCATAAGAAGCATGAGAGTGGATATCTTGCTTTGTACCTGGTCTTAGGGGAAAAGCATTCAGTCTTTCACCTCTAAGTGTAATGCTAGCTCTAGGACATTTTTAGATGCTCTTTATCAAGTTGAGGAAGTTCCTTTAATTCCTACTTCTTCTGAGTTTTTATCATAAGTGGGTATTAAATTTAATAAATACTTTTCTTGCATTGATTGATATGATCATGTGATTTTTCTTCTTTCACCTGGTAGTACGGTAGGTTTCAATGATTGATTTTTGAGTATTCAACTAGCCTTGCATTCCTGGAAAAGCCCCAATGGTCATAGTGTATGCTGGTTTTTATATATTGCTGAATTGTATTTGCTAACAAGTTGTTAAGAATTTTTGTGATTATATTAATGAAGAATATAGGCACGTAGTTTTCTTTTTCATTTGGCTTTGATATCAGAGTAATATAAGTTTCATAAAATGAATTGGGCAGTTTTTCCTCCTCTTCTATTTTCTGGAAGAGATTGTGTAGAATTGGTGTTAATTCTTCAAGTGTTTGGTGGAATTCTCCAGTGAAACCATCTAAGCCTGGAGATTTCCTTTTTGGGAATTTAAATTTCAAATTCAATCTCTTAGTAGTCATAGGACTATTCAAATTATCTGTTTCATATTGGGTGAGTTGTAGTAGTTTGTCTTTTTGAGGAAGTGGTCCATTTTATCTAAATTGTCAAATTTATGTTTGTACAGTTGTTTGTAGCATTTCCTTATTATCCTTCTGATGTCTACAGGGTCTACAGTGATATTCCCTCTTTCATTACTGATATTGGTAATTTCTACTCTTTTTTTCTGTGTTTAACTTGCTAGAGGTTCATCAATTTCTTGATCTTTTCAAAGAATCAGCTCTTTGTTTCATTGGTTTTCTTTATTGTTTTTCTATTTTCAATTTAATTGATTTCTGCTCTTTCTTCTGTTTGCTTTGGGTTTATTTTGATCTTTTTCTAGGTTCTTGAGGTAGGAGCTTAGATAATTGATTTGAGACTTTTTAAATATATGCATTTAATGCTATAAATTTCCCTCTCAGCACTGCTTTAGCTATGTCTCATAAATTTTAATATAGTGTATTTTCATTTTCACTCAATTCAATGTGTTTTTAAAATTTCCCTTGAGACTTTACTCTTTGACTCATGAATTATTTAAAAATGATTCCTGGGGGCTGGCCCCATGGCTGAGTGGTTAAGTTCACGTACTCTGCTTCGGCGGCCCAGGATTTCAAGTTCAAATCCTGGGCGCGGACATGGCATTGCTTGTCAGGCCATGCTGGGGCGGCATCCCACATGCCACAGCTAGAGGGACCCACAACTAAAAAAATACAATTATGTATCAGGGGACTTTGGGGAGAAAAAGGAAAAATAAAATCTTAAAATAAAATAAAATAAAATAAAAAATAAACATGATTCCTTAGATTCCAAGTGTTTGGAGATTTTTCTGTTATCATTCTGTTACTGATTTCTAGTTTGATCCCATTGTGATCAGAGAACACACTCTGTATAATTTCGATTCTTTTAAATTTATCAACATTTGTTTTATGGCTCCAGATGTAATCCATCTTGATATATGTTCCATGGGCACTTGAAATGAATGTGCATTCTGCTGTGGTTGGGTGGAGTGTTTTATAAATGTGGATTAGATCCTACTGGTTGATGATGTTGTCAAGTTCTTCTACCTTCTTTCTGATTTTCTGTCCAGTTATTCTGTTGATTTTTGGGAGAGTTGTGTTGAAGTCTCCAACTATATAATTGTGGATTTATCCATTTCTCCTTTCAGTTCTATCAGTTTTTGTTTCACATATTTTGCAGCTCTGTTGTTTTGTGCACAAACATTTAGAAATACTATGTCTTCTTAGTAGATTGACCCTTTTTATCATTATCAAGTGTCCCAGTCTGTCTAGGATAATTTTATTTACTCTGAAGTTTACTTTGTCTGATAATAGTATACTCATTCATGTTTTCCTTTGATTAATGATTGCATGATACATTTTTTCCATCCTTTTACTTTTAACCTGCCTATATTGTTATATTTGAATTAAGTTTCTTAGAGATAGCATATCTTTGGTTCACCTTTTAAAAATCCATTCTACCAATCTGTCTTTTTTTGTTGTTTTTTGCAAGGAAGATTAGCCCTGAGCTAACATCTGTTGCCCATCTTCCTCGTTTTTTGCTTGAAGAAGATTAGCCCTGAGCTAACATGTGTGCCGATTTTCCTCCACTTTACATGTGTGTTACCACCACAGTGAGGCTGATGAGTGGTGTATGTCCGTGCTTGGGATTCAAACCCGTGAACTTGGGCTGCTGAAGTGGAGCATGCCAAACTTAACCTCTATGCCATGGGGCCAACCCTCAAGCTCTGTCTTTTAATTGTTGTATTTAGACCATTTACATTTAATGTAATTCTTATATGTGTATTAGTCTACTTGGGCTGCCATAACAAAATACCTTAGATTGAGTGGCTTAAACAACAGAAATTAATTTTCTCACAGTTATGGAGGCTGAAAGTTTGAGATCAGAGTGCCAGCATGATTGGTTTCTGGTGAGAACTCTCTTTCTGGTTTGAAGACAGCTGCCTTCTTGTTGTGTCTTCCCATGGAGGGAGGGAGTGAAGAGAAAGAGAGAGAGAGGACACTCTGGTCTCTCTTCCTCTTCTCACAAGCACACTAATCTGATCAGATCAAGGCCTTACCCTATGACCTCACTTAACCTTAATTATTTCCATAAAACCCTATCTCCAAATACATCAGGAGTTAGGGCTTCAACACATGAATTTGGGGGGAACACAATTCAGTCCATTGTAATATGGTAGGGCTTAATTTTGCCATTTTAGTTTTTGTTTTCTGTTTGTTCTCTCTGTTTTTTGTTTTTCTGTTTACTTTTTTCCTGCCTTTCTGTGGCTTACTTGAACATTTTTTATAATTCCGTTTTTATTTGTCTATACTGTCTTTGAGTGTTATCTCTTTGTATAGCTATTTTGTGGTTGTTCTAGGCATTACATTATACATACATAACTGTCACAGTCTACTGATGTCATCATTTACCAGTTTGAGTGACGTATAGAAACCTTACCTCTCTTTATGTCCCCTTTCTCTCCCTCCTTTAGAATATAATTGCCTTAAATATTTCCTCTACATACATTTAGAACCACATCAGAGACTGCTACAATTTTTGCTTCAACCACCAAACACAATTTAGAAAACTCAAGAGGAGAAGAAAAATTTATTTCATTTACTCATATTTTTTTGCTTACCTTGTTCTTTTTTCTTTCTTGATGTTTCAAGGTTCCTATTTTATAATTTTCATTCTGTTTAGAGAACTTCTTTTAGCCATTATCATGATTGCTGGGCTGGCACGGGAGTTCATCCTTACCCCCTATCTCCACTAATACCTTGGGCAGGAGGTCTCTTTACTGGTCTGAAGAAACGGAATTCTTGGCATCCTCATTGGTCTTTCAGGATACCACTGCAGAGTGACGTAGAGATACTTCGTCTCAGGCTCAAGAGGGCAAGTCTAGGCTTCTCATTTGGTCTTTCTGGAGTAGGAATGGGGTCACAGTTATTTCACGGTGTTTGCCTGGAATAGAGAAGTTATTTTCTAAAAGTTTTCTGTCTTGATAGGCTGTCCGTCCTGGTATTTTGTCTGGTAATGTCAGACTTTTGTTGGGGCTTTTTGGTTTGTGCCAGTTGGCCTTTCTAAGTTGCCAGTTTCTTCAGCTCCAGGTTTGGGATATATGAGTCAAGAAGAAAGCCCGGGGAACTCACCATTGTGTCATTCCATAGGTCCTGGCGTCCTAGATGGTGTGCCTTCTTCTCTCTACCTTTCAGGGTCTCCTTATGTGTGTTTCATATATAATGACCAGGGTTTTCAGTTGTATTTAGTGGGAGGAATAGGGAAAAGTAGGTCTATTTCATCTTCCCTGAAGCACAAATTCTTGCTATTGGTCTTTATGTACAACCTTTACTAAGTTAAGTAGGTTTCCTTTTATTCCTAGTTTTCTAAGAGTTTTTTTTTTTTTTAAAGTTTTTTTCTTTTTTTTAAAGATTTTATTTTTTCCTTTTTCTCCTCAAAGCCCCCCGGTACATAGCTGTGTATTCTTCGTTGTGGGTTCCTCTAGTTGTGGCATGTGGAACGCTGCCTCAGCGTGGTCTGACGAGCAGTGCCATGTCCGCGCCCAGGATTCGAACCGACGAAACACTGGGCCGCCTGCAGCGGAGCGCGCGAACTTAACCACTCGGCCACGGGGCCAGCCCCCTCTAAGAGTTTTTAAAATAAAAAATCATAAATAGATGTTGAAATTTAAAAAATAGTTTTCCAGGATAGATTTACTTAATTATATATATTTTCCCTCTTAATCTGCTATTATGGTGAATTATATTGAGAGTTTTTTTGATGTGAAATGGCTTTGCATTCCTGCGATAAACTCTATTTGATCATCCTATAGTTACGTATTTATCGTTGCTTTTATTTAGTTAATATTTTACATAGGGTGTTGTATTTACTTTTCTAAAGCATGTACATTAAACTCACTTTTCTTATAGTTATTCTGTGTACCTGTATTTCTTCTTTATTATTGTGATAAAAATTCCTCTATACAATGAGCTGGACAGATTTCTTTTTCATTTTCTTTTCTGGAACAACATATATATGTATCTTTTCAAAGGCCAGCTTTTGTTTTCATTAATTTTTTTATTGCTTTTAATCCTCTATTTCATTGATGTTTATCCTTATATTTACTATTTCCTTCCTTCTTTCTTTGAGTTTGTTGTTTCTCTTTACCCTAATTTTTGAGTTGAATGCTTATCTAATTTTATTTATTTTTTTAGTTTTCTGATAAGTGTATTTAAAGGTAAAAAATTTTCCTCTAAGTTCTGCTTTAATCATATCTAACAAATTTTGATATGTAGTATTTTAATTTCTATTTGACTCTAATTATTCTTTATATTTTTTATAATTTTTATTTTAACTCAAATGCTTATGAAAACTTTAAACTTTTAATTTTTAAATTTTTTTACTTAATTTTTTTGGTGGGAAAGATTTGCCCTGAGTGAACATCTATTGCCAATCTTTCTCTCCTTTTTATTTCCTCCCCAAAGCCCCAGTAGATAGTTGTATATGCTAGTTGTAAGTAGTTCTAGTTCTTCTATGACAGCTGCGGCCACAGCATGGCTACTGACAGATGAGTGGTGTGGTTCTGCACCTGGGAAGCGAACCTGGGCTGCTGGAGTGCTGAAGTGGAGTGCAGCAAACTTTAACCCTAGGCCATCAGGGCTGGCTCTTAAACTTTTTTTTTTGAGGAAGATTAGCCCTGAGCTAACATGTGCTGCCAATCCTCCTCTTTTTTGCTGAGGAAGACTGGCCCTGAGCTAACATCTGTGCCCATCTTCCTCTACTTTATATGTGGGATGCTGCCACAGCATGGCTTGACAAGCAGTGCATATGTCCTCACTTGGGAGCCGAACTGGCGAACCCCCGGCCACCAAAGGGGAACTTAACTGTGAACTTAACTGCTGTGCCACTAGGCTGGCCCCCTGGCTCTTAAACTTTTTGTTTTGCAATAATTTCAAGCGTACAGAAAAGTTATCAGACTATACAAAGAATTCCTATGACACTTTGTCTAGATTCAACAATTTTTAACATTTTGCTATATTTACTTTCTTTTTCTCTCTCTTTCAGTCTCTCTCTCTAACGCTTTTTCCTAACCATTTTAAAGGAAGTTGCAGACATCATGCTATATTTTCTTGCTCTATTGTTTCTTTTTAGTTATATAAAAATCTTTTCTTTTGTTCTTATGCACTTTTATTTAAAATTTAAATCCTATTTTGTTGTGTGTTGAGATTGTCACCCAACCTTCTTTTGGGTCATATTTGCCACCTGGTAAATCTTTTCCTCCTTTTAATTTCAAACTTTCTGTGTCTTCTTGTGTTAAGTGTATTTATTGTAAATAACACATGGTTTTCGTCTTTTTATTTCCTGTTACGAGAGCCTCTCTGTTTTAATTGGTAGCTCCTGACATACACTATTTTTGTGACTCATTTTACATTTTGCATTTGTGGTATATTTTTCTTCCTTTTTCTCACTTTCCATTTGATAGACTGATTTTTTTTCTGCTGGATTAAAAGTTTCCTATACTGATTCTGTTCTTACGATGGTTGCCTTTAAGACATATGCTCATGTTTACTTACCTTTATTAGTTTCTTAAATATCTTAATATTTACATCTTGCCCCCAAATTCTTTAGTATACTCTTATGTCCTTTTGACTTCTTTTTTTAATGTATTTATTTCCAAAATTTTCTTCTAACATTATTGAATTATGATTGACAAATAAAAACTGTATATATTTAAGTTATACAATGTGACTTTTTCAAAGGTGTGCAACGTGATGGTTTAATATGTGTATAAATTGTGAAATGATTACCACAATCAAGCTAATTAACACATTCATCACCTACCCTTTTGATTTTTTTCTTCTCTCAAATGCCAATCCTCCCACCAAGATTATTATCTAGATTTTAAAATCTGGGGTTACAACCCCCTCCCCTCCACTGCCACTGACCCCTTTTCTTTAACATCATCTTGGACTTGTTGACAAATCTCCCTTATTCCTATATGCCTTGTTGTAACTTCCTTGATTGGACTCTGTTATTTAAGCATTTTCTCCAAGAGTGTTTTTCATATGGGTCTTTGTGTTCTAAGGCTTTATATGCATGAGAATATATTTATTATGCCATCTTATTTGAATAGCAATTTAGATGTATATAAAGTTCTAGATTCAAGCTTATTTTCCTTCACTACTATAAACTATCACTTTTTTTCCTTCTTGTATCCATTGATGCTGTTGAAAAATCTGATGTCTATCTGATTCTTACTCTGTTGTAGATGATCTTTCCTTTCTTCCTGTGAGCTTAGCATATTTCTTTGTCTCATTATAATGAGTTAGGTGTGGAGTTTTTCTTATTGTTCCCGCTTGGTGCTCCTTGAGCCCTTTATTCTGAGGTTGTTCATCTTTCTGCAATATTGGTAAATTCATTACTCATTATTTCCTCAAATATTTATTCTTCTGTTTTTCTCCTGTCTCACTGCGAGATCTCATTATTTCTATTTCTGCCTTCCATTTTGCTTCACTCTCCTTCACATTTTTGATGTCTTTATTCTTTTCTGCTCTTTTCAGGGAGCCTCCTTCCATCTGATCTTCCACTTCACTAATTATTCTTCAGCTCTCTCCAACCTGCTACTTGTCCCATCTGTAGTATCTGTCATCTATACTGTTGGTTTTATTATCTAATATTATCTCTTTATTTTTATGAATTATTGGTTTTGCTTTATGTTGTTATCTTCTACTATCTTGTTAACATGTATTTATATGTCATTTTAAGGTCTCGGTTCATCTTTTCCACAATTCCACATTAGATAGTATTTAGTGTTCAATTTGTTATCTATGTTTCACAGTGGTTTTAGTCCTTAGCTTTCTAATTCTGTGGGTCTGTGAGCTCATGTCTCTACAGGGGCAACAGCTAGTTTGTGGCATAATGTGTAGTGGGAAGGATATGAAGATCAGGCCCTGGAGGTCTCTGTCCTTCCAGGTCCAGCTCTGGTAGAGAGCTCAGGAACACTGTGGACCTCCCTATTTGCAACTACTCTATCATCCAACTTTTAGGAAAAGTACAACTGGGAGTAGGCAGACTGTCTACCTTGCAATCCATCAGCTCTGAGAGTTGGGGCAGTGGGGGCAAGGAATGGAGAAGTGAATACCCTAAAGCTCACATCTAGTTTCATCAGTTCCTTGCCTAGCAAGGCACTGGCGCTTCTCTGATTCTTCTTTATGTGTGAAGGGGAGGCAATGATTGTCTCAAGGCAATTGTGAAGGAGATAAGAGTAGAATTAAAAAAGGTCTTTCTGCAGCCTGTCCTCCCACTGCTGCTTCCATCCCAGCATGCAGCCCTCCCCACTCCCTACACACACACACCGGTTCAAGACAGCAATTCTGTTTCTCCTGGCGAGTTCTAAACACTTTATAGTTTTTGTTTTCATTGTTGCTAGTTCCCTAAATCCCTGCTTCCCTTTGTTTCTGTAGCCTTCCCAAAGTTAATTTTGTGTAAGGGAGCCAGGAGTCTGAACCCACCTATCTGCCATCTCAGCAGGAACAGGAAGCTTTATTTCTGGTTCTCAAAGGACAGAATGACAGGTAACACCCAACAGCTCACAGTTGGAAGCTTCCTGATCCCCGGGGTCTTTCCCTTGTGGCCAGGACCAGTGTGCTCTCATGCCTGTTCCAAAGGTCTCTTTTCCTGGAACTAAAGGGGTGGTGAGAAGGAATTCTGACCCATCTATGCTCCAGAGACAGGAGAGGAAGGAGACTTGGAGATTCATGAGGTAGGGGTGTGCGTGGCACGGAGTAGGACAGACATGTACTTGTGTTGAGCACTGACTGTGTACCGCACTGAGCCCTTACTGGGTGCACCTTCAGGGGGTCTCACTTCACAGAATCCAAGAGGAATGCTTTCAGTGGGTCCTTTCCAGGAAGATATTGGCTAGTTTTGGGGGAGGCTGTGTGATGAGGCTACATCGAACTGCTGGATGGTATTAACCTTGTGGTCTTTAAGATGTATCAAGCTGTGTCTTCCTTTTCTCTAATTTAGAAGCATCCGTATGATTTATGAATTCTTTCAGGTTAGCTCCTTTAGGTCACCCAGCATCGCTATTCAGTACCCTTAGAGTAGTTTGCTGTAGCTGTTCCTAGCTGGTCCTGTTTCTTCCTTTCTTCTCATTGGCCTCTACTCCCACTCCTCTCCTCAGCTGATCTTTTTTTTTCCCTGCTTTTTTCTCCCCAAATCCCCCCAGTACATAGTTGTATATTTTAGTTGTGTGTCCTTCTAGTTGTGGCACGTGGGATGCCACCTCAACACGGCCTAAGGAGCAGTGCTGTGTCCGGGCCCAGGATCTGAACCCTGGGCCATCAAAGCAGAGCACGCGAACTTAATCACTCGGCCACTGGACCGGCCCATCAGCTGATATTGACCAGGATGGCAGATGAGTCTTCCTATGTGGCAATGTTTGGCAATAGGCATACAGCAAATGCTTTTTGAATTATGTTCTTTAGATTTGAAGGTTAAAAAAGTTAGAGGGTTTTCCTCTTTACAGGCACCCATCCCAATTTCATCTCCCTGTAATGCTCAGTATCTGCTACCGGGAAGTGCCATCGCCAGGCTGTGTCCTAACTCAAATGAGCTCTTGAGTGGGAGAAAATCAGATTTGTTGGTGGGCCCTTGGGTTAACAGCAGTTTTAAGTCAGTTTTTTTTCCCGTGGGAACACACACTCCAGTTTACTTTATCTTTACTGTTTCTTTGGAATGTACTGGGTTTAGATAAATGTGGAATGCCAGCTGTAGTACAAAGCAACACTTTTCATTGTAGAAATGGTCCCTGTTTGGTGAACTCTGTCTGTAAGGGAAGACTGAGAAGACATTTAGACTTTGTGGGCCTATGTGATAAGAAATGGATAAAAGCCTGTTGGGAAACACAGACCTTGGATTCCATGTATGGTGTTTCTTGAAATGCAATGTGCTCCTTGGCTTGGATTTCACACCCTCAGTCTGTTATAAGATGTGGTTCCTGTCATGTGTGGGGCTTTCCTATCTTAGGATGGCTCCCACCCACCCCTGCAGCCTTGCCTGTTACAACCAAGGACATTCCTATGAGATGAAAGGGTTGAGAAGCAATACCTAGAGTATTGTAATACTCTAGGTATCCTGATGATCTATCATCCTGATGAAGATGAGTTTAATGCCGTCAGGCTGACAAGCTATGTTTCATGTCCTATATCCTGCTACAAAGGTAAATAAACCAGGTTCCAGTCCATTATTCATTACTGCCTTTTGACTATGTATGTTAATCTGAACCCAAGACCACACCTGAGATGTACTGAGTGGGCATTGCAGGTTATTTTTTTTCCCTATAAAATAACTTTCTCTTCCTTGCTGAAATTTTATCGTAAATAAGCAAGTAATAAATAGATCAGGTAGTATTCTTTGACCAAAGCTTTAAAATTCTTTCACAGCATCCAAATTTCTGTGGACAGATTTGGAACAAAAATGAAATCATGGTTCACAACAAAACATTACATTTGTATAATGCTTTGAATTGTCTGAAGTCTCATTTTCTCATCTGTACAGTTGAGTGGGTAGTGGTTTAACCCACTGAAAGAGGAAATACAGGGAAAAGGTGTTTTGGGAGGCTCTTAGGGCATGTTTTATTACATTTCTTAAGAGAGACGAGTCTCCACTATTTTCTCACTGGGGCGTCTCACCCTGCTCCGGGATTTCTTGTGTTCATGTCTGTTGGGGAAGACAAGAGAGCCAGAATATTGTCCACCTTATGAATAAAGGAGGAGCAGCCAGGCTACATGAAGTGGGTCAGGAGGAAAGGAGTCTCAAGGATGAGCGATGGTTTATCAAGTTAAGCATCTTGAAATGCTCAGCTGGCACATGAAGGAGCAGCCATAGGCCCCAGGGTATCAGGACTACTGTCCACACCCAGTCCTGAGGGATCTGGACCATTTCACTGTTGGGAATGTGATCACTTCCAAAGGAAGAAGATGGACTTTGCTTCACATTTCTGATCACAGTCAGCGATGAGGGATGGCTAGAGTAGTGGACTAGCAGGTGAGCTCTTAGATCTGCTTTCTGATCAAATTCTTGTGGCTGGAGGCAAGACAGAACGTGCTCGTCTAGGACATTTACCTCAAAGCTGTGTCACAGACGACCAGTACTAGTGTCTTCTGGAGTACTTGATAAAAAGGCAGATTTCTGGGCCCCCTTAGACCTACTGAATCAGAATTCCTGGGGCCGAAGTCTGAAGATTTGCATTTAAGCCCACTTCCTACTAATTCTTATGTAGACTAAGGTTTAAGAAGCATGGGTGTCTGGGTTAATTATGAGTTATTCTTATCAATGAAAAATTACACCAAATATGAATTAACCAGGGCAATTGGACATCTGTTTGGTTTGCGGATGCTGATGATGACTTTACGTAGTACTTCCCAGTTCCTCTACCATCTTTCAGTATCACTTCTACATTTACCACTGAAGTTTATTTCTCATTGAGTGTTCTTTCTGTCGGTGCAAAGGAAAACATCTTTGTTTTCTCTTTTAGTTTCAATTTTTAATTAAAAATTTCTGAGAAATCCTTAGCTTTAATGAAAATGTTTCCAAAGTATGTTCAAAGGGTGGCCACTAGATAGATGGTCTGAATCTACAACATCAGGGACTTTGAGAAGTGTAATACGGAGTGAAAAGAGCAAGTTAGAAAATATCATATGATCTCACTTATATGTGGAATCTTAAAAAAAAAAAGAAAAAGCCAAGCTCATAGATACAGAGAACAGATGGGCGGTTGCGAGCAGCAGGGGTCGGAGGTGGACAAACTGAACTGTATGTCCATGGAGTTCAACAAATATTTGCTAGTATTTATATGTACAAGGTCCTTTGGACAGAGGAAGAGAAGTGGGACACCATTATCACCTGGAGGAGCATACACTCCAATTATGTAGACAAGAATAAATATACATTTGAACTGTGGTGTTCAAACTTTTTTAAAAAAGCATAAAGCCCTTGATGTGGTCTAAATGTTCGTGTCCCCCACATATTAATATGTTGGAATCCTAATGCCCAAAGTGATGGTATTAGGAGACGTGCCCTTTGAGAGGTGCTTAGGTCATGAGAGTGGAGCTCTCATGAATGGGATTAGTGTTCTTATAAAATTTATGAGACCCCCACAGAGATCCCTGGCCCCTTCCACCATTTTAGGACACTGAGCGAAGGCGCCAGCTATGAACCAGGAAGAGGGCTCTCACCAGAATGAGACCATGCTGGCAACTTGATCTTGGATTTCCCAGCCTCCAGAACTGTGAGAAGTAAATTTCTGTTGTTTATAAGCTACCCAGTCTTGGCACTTTGTTATAGCAGCCCGAATGGACTAGGACAGCTCTCTCAGGAAAACATATTCCAGCACTTATATACACATGTTTATTCATGCATAAATTTTCATAAATTATCCACATGTACTAGTTATATGATTTGATTATACACACTAACACATGCAAATAGAACATTTAAAAGTTGCCAGAGAAATATAAATAGATATTCTATTATTTCCTTCTCATACTCCCAAGGATCGTTTGTGCATTCCCTGCGGTGTGCATACTCCATTTTGGAAACCAAGGCTTTGGAAAACAAGTCATGCCTGCATGTAATCAAGCACTAAGTTTTAGGTTACAGACAAAAAGAACTTTAGAGAGAAATAAGAGCAAACCTGGGGGGCTGGCCCTGTGGCTCAGTGGTTGAGTTCGCGTGCTCGGCTTCGGCGACCCAGGGTTTCGCTGGTTCAGATCCTGGGTGCGGACATGGCACTGCTCATCGGGCCATGCTTGGGTGGCATCCCACATGCCACAACCAGAAGGACCCACAACTAAAAATATACAACTGTGTACCAGGGGGCTTTGGGGAGAAAAAGAAAAAAAAAAAAAAAAAAAACCTGGACTACTAGCCCTGGTAAATGAATTGAATCAAGTTCAGAAAACAAAATATATTCAATAAAGAGATCAAATAATAGGAAACATTTGCTTTGGGAACATGCTATAGTTATTAAGAGGGAGACACATAAACACAGAACAAGAATGAATACCGCGGGGAAGGAAACACAAGATAGAAATTGATAAAGACTACTTCCTCAAGCAAAAATGTTTTCTTGTCCTCAGGTGGGTCTTTGCTGACATCTACAGGCTACAATTTGCCAGTGATTTTACTTAAGGATCTTAGAGTGTATGCTTCTTTTCTTTGTTTACTTAAAAAAAAGTTTTAAAATTTATTTATTTATTCATTAATTTAAATATTCATTCATTTATTTCTGTTTGTGAGTGACTCAATATTGGAAACACTTCTCTTTATGCCTTTATGGATTGACTGTGCTCCCGAAAGTCTTGAATTATATTTTAAATATTAATCATATTTGAAATAAGATTCATTCACCCCTAAGCTTTGTAGGAAAGAGATGGCATCTGTCTCGTTCACTCTTGTATCGCTGGCCCCTTGAAGAGCATCAGGCTCATAGTGGATTTTCAAGAATGTCTTCTGAATGGTTGAAATATACTTGAAAATCTCAGCATTTAAAGGAACTTTGTGACAAATCATTTAACAAAGTTAAAACCAACTAATATTCAGTAAATTATTATTTTGGTGAAACAAAGCTTTTCATAAGTGCACAACACTATCCTTTAAGCAAACCAATGGGGACGTCTGAGTGGAATAGTTTAATACAGATTTATATCTGGAAGACACCTCAGACCCAGTCTCATACCCTCTTATCACAGAAAAGGAAAAGCTAGAGCTTAGAGAAACCAGAGAAAGCTTGCACAAGGCCACATCACTACTCAAGGGCAGTTATTTTAATATGTAACAAATTATGTGTGATTGTCCTTTTTCAGAAGGAGTTATTACAGATTTTCTCAAAGTAACAAGCCTCTCTCTGCTATCCAGAAACTGTTCAAGCCCTTCCCTTCCTTCTGGAACACTTACTAAAAGAACTAAGGATTTTTTCCTTATCTATTCTCCTAGAATTTTTGGAGAAGCATAGCAACAGAATTTTGGAATAACTGTTGGTTCCAGGGCCCAGAAAATTTCTACTTTTCTCTATTCTTTTGAATTTCCAACTTCTCCTTTCTTTTCACCACTTAAGAGTTCTGTCTAGTCACCATGTCGTTTATTCTATTCAAACTAATGGGCTTAGCTTTTGAAATAATTTACTGTTTTTATTAAAAGTGATACCTGCTCATTACCAAATATTCAAGCAATATAGGGTAAATATCAGGATAAGAAGAAATAATCACCTTGAATTCCTCCACTCAGAAACAACTATTATTAACTTATTATTATTATTGTTTTAAAAGGTGACTATTACTCCAGGCATCTTTATATGCATAAATGTAATGAGGGATAGATATAGAGTTAGACAGAAGTAAATGGGATGAAAGATTAATTTTTACTTGAAGTTATTAGGAAAAAAATGGAATGACACTAAAAGAATCGCTGAAGCTCAGAGAAATTTTTCTTCACTGTTGGTAAAACTAGTTTCTAAATTATTCCTGAAGTTTGATAAAAATTTATAACAAAAATTAACCTAGTGAAGCTCTCACAAATGTGACCAAATCGACATGTACGTAAATGTTCACTGCAGCAAAAATAAAGGAAGTCAAACAAAAGCAAGACAAACACACACACAAAACCAAAACACAACCCAGAAACCGACATAGAGCCCTCAGTACTGGAATGGATCAATAAATTGTGGTTTGTTTATAAACCACAACTATAAATTGTTCATACATAAATATACATACATAAATAATGATACATAAATACATACATAAATAATAAATTGTTCATACAATGGTACACAATAAAGTACTTTAAATGGATGAACTTAAGCTACATCTATCAACATGAATAAAACAAAAAATATAATGTTAAGCGAACAAAAAGTTGAAGAATACACATAGATAATCTTTTATAAAACTAAAACTCTATAAAATAATACTTTATGATGTTTAAGGATTCACAAATGTTTAGTAAAAGTATTAAAACATACATAGTAATGATAAAACTGACTTCATGCTGGGCGGTTACATCTGGGGAAGGGGAAGAGGAAATGGGTTCAGAGGCACCAACTGTACTATAGTCATTAATTTCTTTAAAAAAGATTTGAAACAAGTAAGGTAAAATATTAAGATTTAATAAAGCTGGGCGTTTGGGCAATGGGTGGTCATTAATTTTTGTGTTTAAAATATTTAATAATTAAAAAAACAAATCATACAGAGATTGGAAAACTAATGAATTTTTTAAAAATACTAAGCATAGGAACAAAGTCAGCTGTTATTTGCCCAAAGAAGTAGACATAATTAATAACACCTGATTCTGTTAGAATTAGACAGAACTAATTAAAACTTATTCTATTATCTTTATATGGATGATGAGAATAAAAAGTTGATCAGAAAAGTTTGATGCTGTAATTGGCAGCATGAAGGACCTGGAGTATAATTTATGTTGTTATAATTAGTATTAAACATTTCTGAAATACATAAAATACAGGGAACAATACCCACGCATCTGCTACTCAAACATGGTTGTGCTGTTTGCACCTGAATTCAGTCCTACTTTTCTTTTCCCTTCTCAATGCAATTACTAGTTTAAAGTTAGTGCATATCATTCTTCATTATGTTTTGAGAATTGTCCTTGTGAAATATGTACATTTAGTTTATTTTAATGGTTGTATGATATTATATTGTATGAAAACAATCCCACAACTAGAAGGACCTGCAACTAAGATATACAACTGTGTACAGGGGGGGTTTGGAGAGACAAAGCAGAAAAAAAGAAAACAACACAATTTTATTTATTTGTTTATCCACTGGTGGACATCCCCTAACAGTAGATGCAGATCATGCAATGATTGCAAAGAGGCAATGAGCATCCTTACGTATACTTTTTAATGCACGTATATGAGAGATTCTCTAGGGCTCAGAGGCATATAAACAGAAGCAGAATTGTTGGGTTGTAGGATATTTGCAACTTCAAATTTACTCAACATTGCATATGTGAAATAAGTAGCTGAAATAAGTGGGGAAAAACTAATGAACCTTTCCACCAAGAGAGTATGCAAATTCTGATTTCTCTACATCTCTCTGTCAGCACTTGGTATTGTTAGGCTACCTACTCTGAGGTAATAAAGTTACTCTCCTCTGCTTTCTTCCGGTAGCTTTACTTTTTCACATTAGGCCTTCAATTCACCTGAAAGTTATTTTTGTGATGGTGTGAGTTAGAGATCTGATTTTCTTTTTCCTTATGAAGCTAGCCAATTTTCTTAGCGCCAACTGACTTGTCCAGCCATTCTCAAAGTGTAATAAGAGGATCCTTGGGGAAGAGAGATGATTGAGATTCTTTTAGAGGGTCCACAAGGTCAAAACTATTCATAACACTAAGATATTATTTGTTGTTTTTCACTTTCACTCCCATGAGTGAACAGCAGAGTTCTCCAAAGGCTACAACGGCACGTGATGACATCATTGCTCTAACAGTTAATGGATTATGTGCTGTGGATTGTATTTTCTAAGGTAGTGAGTTTAGGGTATAAATACATACACTTTCAGAAATTAACTCACTTTGTTCTCAGTACGTCTACTGAGCTCCAACTAGCTCTCTTCAGCAATATCTGTTATAGTCTCTGTAATCTCACCATCTTCCAAGAAATCGCTATTTTTAAATCCCAAAGTTTTTCCTGCTTCTATACAGAAACACAAGAATTAAGTTTATCTTGTTTTGCAACAATTAAAACATTTTTCAAAAATACCTAAATTTTCAAAATTTTATATGAAATGTTTTTAGAATTGAATATTTTATTCTAAAATAAAATTTATTTATAATATATTTTCTTATATTTAAGGATGGATTGTTGGCTTAAAAAAGGGAGATTAGGAGACACATTTTCTTAATCCATGTTTATGTTGCCCATGTCTGAAGATACTAAAAAGATGAAACTGACTCACCACCAAGTCCTCTAACTCATTCAAAGGAAAAATATGTTTCAAAGAAACTCAGCAAAATTGTAAATATGAAAAAAGTTCAAAAGGTATCTTTCCTTCAGCTTTATAGATTTTAATAATTTATCTTATTGTGCCTTATGTTATAGAACATTTTCAAAAACCCATATGGTTCCCCAGCGAGAGAAAGATAATCTGTGTATGACTCCACTCATATGAGGAATTTAAAACTATGGACCAAGAACAGTTTAGTGGGTACCAGGGGAAAGGTGGGGTGGGGGGTGGGCACAAAAGGTGAAGTGGTGCACCTACAACACGACTGACAAACATTAATGTACAATTGAAATTTCACAAGATTGTAACCTAGCAATAACTCAATAAAAAAAAAAAACCAATATGGTTCCAATTAAGTTGCAGCATGATTTGGGGTCTAATCATTCTGTGTTCAAAGAAAAAGGAATTAAATATTTTAAATGTAGACGTGACAAACTCTTTAAAAACTCCTTATAGGATAAGTTATCGTATTGCATTGGCTGGAGGAGCTCACACAATAGCAGAGAGACTAACAAAGCCTTGTACAGTTGCATTGCTGAATGTCTGCTGGATCAAAAGTCAGTATAAGAAAGCACAGTACTGCCACTTTTCAATGACGCAGTAACTTGTCAAATTAAAGATTTAATTGCAAACATCAAGAATGAGCTAATATTTCATCTGAAAAATTGTACCTTTGCCTTACAAATGGACTGATCTGTAGATGTGCCCGGACAGGCTGTTTTGCTTGTGCTCCTTTGGTGTCAGCACCAACTAATCATGAAGATCTTCTTCATTTGAATGCTTGGCAACAAACACAGGGGTGCTGAAACATTAACAGCATTGGATAACCTTTTTTGACTCTCATGGTTTCTCCTGCAACAACTGCGATGACATTTGTACTGGTGGTGCAAAAACAATGGTGGGTAATAGGACTGGTGCCTTAGCACGAATCAAAGTAACAGCATCAAATTGTGTTAGTCGTCGCTGTATTCTTTCCCAGTTTTCACACGTTCCCAGTTTTGCACATTCCCAGTTTTAAAAAAGTCAGTTTTGCTAGAGAATGTGCTTGATGAAGCAGTAAAAAATATAATTTTTATTAAATCTCAACTCTTCAGTACACTTTACGAAATGCTCTGTGCTGAGATGAGAAGTACCCATAAAGCACTGTGAAATATGGTGATCGTCTCTAGGAAAAACACTTCGAGCTGCAAGCTGAACTTGCTACTCTTTTCAGAGAACACATTTTTTCACTTGGGGAAACAAACAAACAACTGACAGAAAACTGGTTATTCAGACTTGAGTATTTGGCAGACATTTCCTTGAAAATGAACAAAGTGAGACCATCACTTCAAGGAAAACAACTGATTGAATCTGTTGCCAATGGTAAAATTTAAGCTTGCAAGTGAAAATTAGAATTTTGGGAAGCTTGTATCTGCTGCTGTGGGATACTAAGAAACTTTTCTGATGAGATCAGCTGCAATATTAATGAATTTGTGATTTTTTGATATTGTATAAAGTGTACTAACATTTCAAACATCTGCATAATTAAGTGAATGATGTTTTCTAATGTTACAGAATCCTGCCCGGGTAAAAGATCCTTACAAAGTGCAAGATGGGCTAGTAGATTTCAATGACGTCCTGTCATTTACCCCCTGAAGTAGGAACTTTACTCACCCTACATTCTTATCTCTCCCTCTACCCCATTCTTTTATTTCTCAATACTTAGTGTAAATTCCACCTCTCAGACAGCCTTCGGTATATTGTCTCATCTTCACTACAATTTCTGATGCCTTCATTCATAACTTTGGTAATTTCACCTGTTTCATAATAAATGTCAAATCTCTAACATAGCACACGAGGCCTTCCTTTATCTTGCCACTGCCCACCTTGCCTACCTCTCCCCATTTCACTTTATTCTCCAGTTAGCTGATCCTATTACAGTTCTTTATAAAAACGTGCTGATTCATGACTCCCTGCCTCTACATTCATATGGTTTCCTTTGCCTGGAATGTCCCCTTCTCCTGCTTACTTGGAAAACTCCAAGTTATATCTATCAAAATTCCATTCAGATGTCTTTTTCTCCAGGAAGCTTTTCTTGACCTGACTCATACCAGTAAGAGTTAACCACTTTATTTTTCTGGTTTACCTTGAATTTTTTTCTATTGTAGTACTTATCATTCTATAATGTATTTGTTCCTTGTAGAATTCTCGTTACAGAATTATCTTTTGGTTCAATGATGTTTACCTATATTGGACAATACCATAAGAAACAGGCCTGTGAAACTCTGTTGGGTTTCCTAAAACAGTATTGTTGGAGGTTATTCATTTAATTACAAGTTTTCTTTTTATAGAGACTTGAGAAATATATTTCTGGTCCTATCATCATATTAGTTATTCTATGGATTTGTTTTATACCATAGCTGCTATTAACACCTTTTTGAGCTGGTTGCTGGAAAATTTTGAGCCAAAATTGTGACCCATCTCTAGCAAACCTAAGCTTTTGTGATCTACAATTAGCCTCATTTTAGACTCTACTGAGGCATCTTGCATCATGAGAACT
Source organism: Equus quagga (assembly GCF_021613505.1). NCBI lineage: Eukaryota > Metazoa > Chordata > Mammalia > Perissodactyla > Equidae > Equus > Equus quagga. The sequence goes on from NC_060281.1 coordinate 30,638,917, forward strand.
GAAGTCACGTATAGTTGGTTTTCCCATCACGAAAGAGAACGGGGAAGCTGTATGGGCACCACTAAGGCTGAGATGGTTGCTTTTTCTGATACAGCACAACTGTTGCCTCTGGAGGATAGAGGGGTGATGCTTGGTGCTCGAGAAGCTCAGGGAAGCCCTGTGATTGCATTTGCTTGTCTATTATACACATTATTTTCCCCTTGGGAAGGGTTGGTGGATAATTTTCAACTTTCCCAAGAACCTAATTCTTTCTCCCATTGTTTGATATGAGATATTTTTTCCTTCCTGTGTAAAAACATGGGTTAATTGAGAAGTGAAAAGTGAGGTATCCAAGAGGATTGAGAACCCCAATCTCCAGTTGTTTTGGTGCAGAAGCTGCACATTTTTTGATAAAAGAAAAGGGCTCTGGAAAGATGATCAGGTGCAGTTTCCACCGGAGGAAACACAGATCAGTTTGCATGTCTTTAGAATAAGAAATTAAAAAGCCTACAGCCTGATGCTTTTTTCTCCAGGATTGGTGTGATCATACTACGAATATCAAAGGAAAGGAGGCTCCTTTGGAAGGTGCCCCTAATTTAGGATGAGGTCTTCATTTGGAGGATATTAGAAAATAAAAAACAACGTCTCAGGGCCAGCTCCGTGGCATAGTGTTTAAGTCCAGCATGCTCCACTTCAGTGGCCTGGGTTCTCAGGTTTGGATCCTGGGCTCAGACCTATACCACTCATCAGCCATGCTGTGGTGGCAATCCACATACAAAATAGAGGAAGATCGGCACAGATGTTAGCTCAGAGCTAATCTTCCCCAAGCAAAAAAAGAGAAAGATTGGCAATAGATGTTAGCTCAGGGGGAATCTTCCTCAGAAAAAAAAGAAAAGCAAAACCAAACAAGCCAACGTCTCTCATGTTCAGTGGAGCCCTTGTTTTTATTGATTTCAGAAGATTATTATTAACTTACATGAATCCAAGAGAGGAGTCTCAAATATACTCAGGAAAAAAAGAGAAATTAAACCAAGATTCTTAATGTTTTATTTATTTTTTGCTGAGGAAGACTGGCCCTGAGCTAACATCCATGCCCATCTTCCTCTACTTTCTATGTGGGATGCCTACCACAGCATGGCTTGCCAAGCAGTGCCATGTCTACACCTGGGATCTGGGTGGGCAAACTCTGGGCTGCCAAGGCAGAACATCTGCACTTAACCGCTGCGCCACTGGGCTGGCCCCCTTAATGCTTTAAATGTTCATAACATTTAAGAAAAATTTCAGGCAGGGGTAAAATCAAAGTACAGAATCTGTGAACCTGGGTTCCACTGTCACCCTGTTTTAAGAGACTGTAGAGGAAAATTCGAATCTGTAATTTACACAATTAGGCTAAGTAAGTTAAAGTAACTAGCCTTCATAGGATGGAATCTTTTAATGATTTTCTACTTGGAAAGGTTGCCTTCCAAATTAAAAAAAGAGTATATACCTATTATAGAACCTTGATTCAGAAGTATATATTATACTCTGACAAGTGTAAGATGAAAAAGTACAAACCCACGTAAAAATAACTGTTCTTAATGAATGGTCAAACAGTAGTCTTGTTTTCTAACATAAATATTTCCTTTCCCTAAAAAGTTTCTGTATAAGAAAAAGGAAAATATAATTCTGTTTTAATGGCCTCAGTGTCTCTGCTAAATTACAAAATAAAAATCAAAGATATGTAGTTTGACTCTAGGCCAATAATTAGCAGTCATAAAGACTTTAAAAATCCCCTTGCACTAAGAATTTAAACCAGAACTTACAGGATTACTCAGTAAAATAAATTCAAGAGAACTTAATTTTAATCTGTTTAATCTAATTTAATATTCCTTATCTGGGTAAACACTTTCATAAATTACATTATTTTACATATTTTGAGTTTAAAATATGTCCCTGCTCTGATTTCACCATGTATAAAATAAAAATGCAATCATAGCATTTTAGTCCATGTAAAACTATGCCGCTATTTTTTAAAAAATAGACTTTATTTTTTTTAAGCAGCTTTAGGTTTACAGAAAAATTGAGCAGAAAGTACAGAGTGTTCTCATGTGCGCCCCACTCTCCTCGCTTCCTCCAGTCTCCTCTATTAGTAACATCCTGCAAGAGTGTGGTGCATTTGTTATAACTGATGAGCCAACATTGATACATTATTATTAAGTAAAGTCTGCGGTTTACATTAAGGTTCACTCTTTGTGTTGCACATTCTATGGGTTTTGGCAAATGTATAATGACATGTATCCACCATTATAGTATTATACAGAATAGTTTCATTGCCCTAAAAATGCCCTGAACTCCATCTATTCACCCCTGCCTCCCTCCTTCCCTGTGAACCCCTGGCAATCACTGATCTTTTTACTGTCTCCATAGCTTTGCCTTTGCCAGAATGTCATATAGTTAGAATCATACAGTATGTAGCATTTTCAGATGGCTTCTTCCACTTAGCAATATGCATTCAAGTTTCCTCCATGTCTTTTGTGCAGCTTGATAGCTCATTTAAAAAAAATGCTGAATAATATTTCATCGTATGAATGTATCAGTTTATCCATTTGCCTACTGAAGGACATCTTGTTACCTACAAGTTTGGGAAGCTCTTATCTTTTAAAACCGAAATGCTAGATTAAATGGAATGTCCTAAATTTCATTCACTTATCTTATAGAGCAGACCATTTGTTATTTCTTAGTGTCTAGGAGTGTGTGACTGCCATCATGGGTGGTCAAATGAATTGAGACACAATGTAAATATTCAATATTGCAAATGATGCGCAATCCTCAAGTTACTCCACTTCCAATATCTGGTAAAAGTTAAGCTGTCATATTTCTCTGACAAATTCTTTTTCTTTTTGGGAGGAAGATGGCCCTGAGCTAACATCTGTTGCCAATCTTTCTCTTTTTGTGAGGAAGACTGTCGCTGAGCTAACATCTTGCCAATCTGCCTCTATTTTGCATGTGGGACGCTGCCATAGCACGGCTTGATAAGTGAGGTAGGTCCACGCCTGGGATCTGAACCCGCCAAGTGCAGGCCGCCAAAGCAGAGCCTGCGACTTAACCATTATACCACTGGGCCAGCCCTGACAAATTCTTAATATCAATGGTGATTATCTTTCTTTAATATTAACCTAATGTAAATTTCTAAAAATCTCTAATTGACTTTGGGACCTTGGACTGGTATCTTCTGCCTAGATTGTTGCTGCATCTGAGCATGTTTCATTTCTCAGATGTTTGATGACATTTTTAATGACTCTCATGATTGGCAGACAACTATGAAAACAGTAAAGGGAGGGGCTTACACTTCTAACAGTCCTTGTGTCACCCTCTGGTGAGGATATTGTAAAATATTTAAATCTGGTTAACACAACTAATATTTTTCTATGGGAATTCAAAGATACACTAATAATAGTCATTGGACTGTCACAACAATTCACAAAGACTTAAAGTTTCTAAATGCTGAGGTTGCTTTCACAGTCCACTTACTGAATGAGGAATCACTGTGACATGTGTGAGAGTTAGACAATCTGTCTGGAACAGCTGGGCAGCTGGAGGTGATAACCGCCCTAAATGATCGGGGTATGGGACTGGCCTAACTTTAGAGTATTGATACTTGGTTTCACTTTAGAGAAAAAAACAGAAGTTCCTGCCTTGCACGTAGAATTTACTTGCTCTGCTTCATCCACCATGGCCTGTGTTTGTAACAGTGTTTGAAACAGTCTCCAAGAGTAGCAGTCTTCAAACTAGGGTTCTTGTATTTATGGGATATTAGAAAACTTTCCAAGGGGGATACAGGCACAGAAAGTTTGTTGTTTTTTTTTAAAATATTGGCACCTGAGCTAACATCTGTTGCCAATCTTTTTTTTTCTTTTTCTCTTGCCCAAAGCCCTCCAGTACATAGTTGTATATTCTAGTTGTAGGTCCTTTGGGCTCTGCTGTGTGTGACGCCACCTCAGCATGGCTTGATGAGCGGTGCCAGGTCCACGCCCAGGATCTGAACTGGTGAAACCCTGGGCCGCCGATGAGGAGTGTGCAAGCTTAACCACTTGGCCACGGGGCTGGCCTCAAAAGTTTTAAGGGAATCTAGACTCCCAACATCCATGAGCACACATTTAAAAAATGATGTGCTTAATCCAACGCTTGTTGTTTGAAGCCACTTAAAAAAAAGTGATGTACTTATGACTGCTCCTACAGCACTCTTTCCCATCTCTCCTTTAATAATAATTTTTCTCCCACTTTACAAAAGAAAGGCATACCACTTACCTATCCCAAATATAATTATGGTGCTTTGACTTGGGAATAAAATATTCTGAGTACCAAAGAAAAATTCAAAACCAGTGTCCACAAAGCCTCCTTTAATCACAGCTTTGCGTTGTTTTTTGTCAAGTGTTTATTTCTGTTAAGAGCAATGATCCCCAATCATCTCCCCGCCCCACAGCCCCCCACCCCGGAGACACGTGGCAATATCTGGAGACATTTTTAGTTGTCACAACTGAGAGGGTGGGGTCAGGGATTGGTGCTCCTGGCATCGAGTGGGAGGGGTGGGGTCTGCTGCTAAACATCCTACCGTGCACATGACAGCCCCCTACAATGAGGAATGAGTCAACCCCAAATGTCAATAATGCTCGAGGTTGAGTAACCGTATGCTAAGGGTGACATATAGCATAAGAAACTACGGAGTTTTGGCCTATGTTACAATATTCTGGATTCAGATAATTCCTTGGCAGAGAAGCTGGAACGCTGACATTTTTCATCTCATGACCTTGATGCTTTCTTTCCTGATAATTGTAAAGAATGAGCAGCTCCTTAGCATTGGCAAAAAATACTGACAGTGGTATTTTTTTAATTTCATTTAGGTGACAAACTCATGGTGAGGTTCCAATCCTTATCTGTCTTAGGATTAGAGTATTCCAAATTTATAAAAATCATGTAAAGAAATACTAACTTGCTACAAAGCACTCTAAGTACTTAAAACGTCCCACTCACTCGTGTCTTATCTCTACCTCACTTGCTTATTCTGCATGGTTTCAAGGCAGTGAAGACAGAAGTCTTGATATTTATTTCTGACAAATCTATACCACATTTTGGAGTAAAATAAATACATATTGGGGGTACTTTAATGTATGTTTTCTTGAACTTATTCAGACTCATAGAAGAAATATTTTCATTAATTTTTACCAAATATTACCAGACCATAGAAATACATTTTTCTACTTGGGCACAGGTCCATGATACACTGTTACTTCTCTGCTCATTTATTTATTTTTATCATATACTTACCAGATTCAGGTTAATCTGATGGAAATATTTTGTGGATTCTGCTCTAAATAATGCACATAGCAATCAGCAATAGCATTTCTGCAAACTTACACTTATTGATGATTTAATACTTTCTCTCCTCTTTGCTGTTGATTTCCACTAAGTAGATTAAATTGTGTTCTTAAAAGCAGAAATCCACTTATGTATGGATACAAAACAAAATGTTCCCAAATGCAGTCTCGGAGGTAATGCCCTGAACTTTAGAAATCCAGGTTAATTTATTTTGGATTAATTTCTCCCTCTTGGATGTTGACACACTGTTCTATATCTGTCAAATCATGATTATAAAATTAATCATTTTCTACAATGAAATGAAATTACAAGCACACACACACATTAGTTTAAAGTGTCCATCTCTTTGTCATACTTTTTAAAGGCACTTCCAGATGACATAAAAAATGGGAAAAAGTCTTTATTTGGAACCTATTGATTTTTAATTTCCAATTTTGTGGGTTTGTTTGTTTCTTTCTAAACTCAGTTTCATCTAATTTGAGTTTCAGAAACAAGATGCCTCTAAGTGAAAGACTAACAAGTATAATTATTAGTTTGGTAAGAATCTGTAAAGCCTCTTTGGTCTACTTCTAAGACCTGAGAAAGTGAGAGAACATAACGCATGTGTACAAATATTTTTGCAAATCAGGTAGTTTCTAATTCTTTGTTTCAACAATATTGAAGAACTCTATACTTGAGTCGTGAGGTTATTAAAAATAGTATTTAATAACAGCTCACTATATAATTTTTGACATATAACTAAGAAGAAATTTTAGAAATTGGATGAAGTTGTTACAATAAAATTCTTTTCATTCCCATATTTATCCTGTTTCCATACTTAGTTATGTGAACAAGATTCTTTTAGTTCTTTCATGTTAAAATTTTTTTAAAGGAATAGAAATCACACAGACCCCAGCCTCATAATATCAAAAAGTAGCTTTCATCCTCATAAAGTTGGCAATATAAAGCCCCTATCTATCTCAGTAAGAGATATATTTCCAGATAAATTTTACTTTTTAAAAATTTATTCTTTTATTTACTAAAATCTATATTATTTATATTGTTTGATCAACTGTGTATCTCTAATAATTGTAATATTATCTTAATCCAGATGACTTTTTAAACACTTAGAACAAGAAATAAAAAATTCACTTTAAGAACATATTTTGTTGCAAAAGATGGATCAAGAAAAGAAGTCCAAGAACAAGAATATATTACATGAGGATGCAGCCAGGCTTGAGAATTCAAAAAACAAAATTCTATAGGGAGAATAAAATGAAAATATGAATTCAAAGGAAAAAAAAGGAACAGTGTAAAATTTCCAACTGTTAAGAAAGAGATTGTGCATTTAAAAAATTAACGATGGGTGTCAAAATGTTATGGTATTTAGATTCCATTGGACATGTGATTAACAGTTTTATTTAAACGTGTTTATATATATATATATATATATATAATATGTTGTAAATTACATTCTTTGCAATTCTTTGAACACACGCTGAGAATTTCAGGTCAACCTAAGCCTGTGGGAGGGGGCACATGATATTTCACAATGCTTTTAGGGGAGATGTGAAGGGAAGACCACTGAGCTATTCTTCCTCCATCCTGTGTTACCCTAATAGGAACACGGACATACAGCTGAGAAGAATCTAGGTGTCAGCAGAGACAAGAAGGGGTGAACCTTTTTTTGTTCTATGCCAGAAAGCTCTCTCAAATGGAGGAAGGAAACACTAAGGGAGAGACACACTAGTCTTGACGCCCTTGGCATTCTGGAAGGCCTGCCCCACACCCCAAATTACCAAACCCAAAGCTCCCTTCAGCTCAGGAGATTGTTCTTTAATTTTCAGCAACTCTTCCCCCACAGCAAAGAACAAATTTTTCCTTTGCCTTATAATTTGAATCCCTCCTTTTATTTACTTGAAGACGAGGCTGTTACCCTCTTTCGATACCTGTGAAGAGAGAATGACCTGTGTTAGGCCAGGGTGGAAGAGGGGGCTGCAAGCTCCCAGAGTAAACCATTGGCCTTATACTTGAAGTAGTATAAAAATTTAAATGCCAGCCTAAGGTAGAATCTGGAAACAATGGAAGAAAGGAGGCGGAAGTGCCTGGCATTAGACAATGCACTCTTAGAAGTCTGCCCTGCAGATTTTCCTCCCATGAACTCTAGTCTTGGGACAACACCAAGTTTCTTTGATTCCAAATTTGCTCCTCATATACACACAAGGTAGTTATCCCCTTGACTATCCAATCACACCATTGCGTAGCACCATTTACACATACATACACACTCACCTAGGGTTTTTTTGTTTGTTTTTAATCAAGTCTGGGACCTGGTTTCCTCCCATTGAATCACTGGTGAAAAGTCTGGGAAAGCTAAGAAGAGAGCTCTTGGAGTGAATCTCTTGGAGACAAGGGAACCATTTCTCAGGTGCCTGGGTGCCCTTCTGGTTACTCTCCAGGCTCCTGACTTGGCTTCCCCAGCCCCCATGAATAAGCAGGGGAGATCCGAATGCAGACCAGGCACATGGGGCTCAGCCCACAGGGGCTGGCCATCCCTGGTAGAACCCTGACCTTGGGCACTGGGCCTCCTGGAAAACCCATCCTGCTGCTTTTGCAGCTCTCCTTCTTGACTGCTTCTCAGGCTGAGTTTTCACTAGCCTCTTGCCTCACCTCCTCTGACCCAAGCAGCCGCAGGAACTCCCTTGCACTGTGCTGGCCCCCTAGATGTGACTTCTTGGTCACATCCTCTGCCTCCTAGGCTGAGACTTGCCTGCCTGATGGTCCTACTCTCTTCTATCCTCTATAACACATCTGTGAGTTACCATCTCTGGCCCTAGCATAAGAATGGCAGGATATTGTGTACCTCACCTACTTAGAGTGGGAACCCATGAGTCAAGCTGAAGAGGCCTAGTATCCTCACTCCCTTTGTACTCAAGTTTTTCATCTATATTATCCAAACTCCACTCTAATAACGAGAGCACCAAGGAAGAGTAGACTAGCAACTGTGTCCATGACTATTATAAGGAGGGAGCAAGATGGCTTTGAGAAGGGGAGAGGAGACGGCTTATGATTAGGCTGGACTCTAGAGAATCCTGCTTAAGGCACCTGGATGGCTCCTGATTTCCCTGCTCTGAGAAGATATTCCCTTCCCCACAGATCCGTCCGTCCGTATCCCATCTCAGGCTGAGAGATGCTGATGTGAGGCCCAGAGGGTGGTGCCTGAGAGACAAACCGGCGGTTGCATAAACCAAGGCCACTTCAGGTTAAAGGGGAGCGAGTTCTGTCTATCCAAACGAACACGGTGAGAACTGAAGGGATAAATGTACCACCCGAAGGATTCTCCTGGGACCCTCCCCAAGGACCTGGATTCCTTAAAGATCCCGCCAGAGCAGGAGCACTCAGAGTACGCCTTCCCCAAGCAAAGAGTCTAAAGGTCTGGGAGATCCCCTCCCTCCCTCGTCATGGACAAGACCCATTCTCAGTGCTCTGCCCCACCTAACTCCAGAGCCCCACGGAAGAAACGAGAGAGGAATCTAGAGGTCAGTGTCCCTCCCTCACTACCCCAGCTGCGTGATCCCTGGGCGACAGAATCACCGTCCCAAATCTCACCCTGCAGCAGCATCGTCTCCCGCGCGTTCTCCAGGTATTTGCACAGGCGCGGGACGCCCTCTTCCTCCAGGCCAGCGCTCCGGGACTTTGCACGGTAGGCATCTCCCATTGAGCCTGGGGTTTTGAGTCGCAGTGTCCGCTTCTGTCCAGGTCTCCAGGCCCGGGTGTGGCCTTCCAAAGAGGCGCGGAGAAGCGGGACGCGCCAACCGGCCCCCCTCCGTTTCTGGCGCACCTAGAAGACAGGGTCCTCGGGGTCCGCCTCCGCGGGCGCGCCCGGCCCGCTCCGGCCCCACCCACCTCAGGCCCTGAGGCTATGATTGGCTGGGTGAACGCCAATCAGGGCTCGGCTGGGCGCGGGCCGCAGGAACGCAGCCGGACTCGCCAGTTTGAATGGCCACTGGGTTATTCTCAGCGCTCCGCGGGTGAGGTCGGTTCCCCGTAGTCCCCTAGTGGGGTCCCGCGGTGACCTGAGCTGTCCAGCCCTCGGTCACCGCCCCCGAGGTTCCCCGGCTTGTCTGCGCTGTTCCCGCTCCCAGGGCTGAGACCCGCTCCTCCTCTTCGCGCCTCCGGGCTCCGCTCCAGGCGCCGTCCTCCCACCCGCGGCGCCGGCGGCCAGGCCCGGGCGCTGCCACCGAGAATGCCCGGAGTGAGACCGGAGCGGCTGCGGGGCCGCGACCTGGCTCCCGCCTCTCCGGGCCTCTGCGCCTGCCTTCTTCCAGCCTTCCCGCCGCTCCCAGCGCCCCAGCGGCTGCTACGCGGCGAACTGTTCCTCTGCAGAGAGAAAGGAGATGTCGGGATGGAGGAGCGACCGACGTGGGGAGAAAGAAGGGGGCGGAGTTGGAGGCGGGCGGGCGGGAGTTCTCGGGGGAGGGGCAGTGTTAACAGCAGGAGCCTTTTCCCCCGCACGGTAGTTTCTCTTCTCTCGGCTTAATTCCGATGGCTTCTCGCCTCAGTTCTCTACCCACCTGCTCCCTTCTGCGCTGGCCCGTGGAAGGAGAAAGAGGGGGATTTCCGGTAGTGTTATCGGGTTCCCCAGATGCCACAGCATGAAACTGGAGCTTAGAATCTAAGTCTACTCCAGCTGACTTGGTAAATGCGAGTCTTGACTCACTCTGGGATCTTCCTCATTGGCAGGTGGAAAAGAGGGACGTCATTTGTCCCTGAACAGAATAACCTGAGACCGCCGGTACCATGGCTGTGGACGTGTGGGGTCGTGGGAATCCCTAGCGCTGGTCGCGCTCCTGAGTCCGCTTCCAAACCTCATTCACGACCCGGAAAGGATGCATGCATATATATGTGTGTGTGTGTGTGTGTATGCACACATATATATGCTTTAGCGGAATGGAATAAATAATATATATAAAATAAGTGTTATATGTATTAATATATAAAATATATCTAATTTATACATTTTAGTGGAATGGAATAGAATAGAAAATACTGGCCTGCATCACAATGAGTGTAACTATAGTTTTTTGAAACGTTTGTTCCAGTTAAATATATTTGTGTGTGTTTGTGCATTAGCAGGTATATGTATATAAATAAGACATTTTTTTTTCTGCTTTATCTCCCCAAACCCCCCCTGTACACAGTTGTATATCTTAGTTGCAGGTCCTTCTAGTTGTGAAGACATTTTTTTAAGAGTCTGAGAAACATTGATCTCTCTCCCTGATCTGAACTCTTGGTGCCCTTGCTCCCAAAGTCACGCAGAGGCCTTCTCCCCTTCTCCCTGCCATGCCTCCGCCCCTTAGACGCATCTCTAAGGAAAGGAGCCCTGAGCTAGAGTGACCTTCCTTCAGGAGATGGCAGGTGGTGGAAAGGGGCTTTGCTCTTTCCTTCTGAAAATAGCTGCTGGTTGGGTGATCAACTCATCGTTTTTCGGTTACACTGAATCCTTCATTTTAACAATCATCTGCAGAAAAACTTAAATTGACTGTTGAATATCTTCCCACAAAGGAAGCTCAAGCCTTGATTGCTACACCAGCAAGTCGTACCAAATGCTTAAGGAAAAAAAAAATTCTATTCTATTCTTTTTCTCCAGAAGTTCTTATGGAATTTAAAAAGAAAATATATCCCCTACTCATTTTATGAGGCTAGTGTAACCTTGAAACTATAAGAAAGGAAAATTGTAAGTCAATCTTACCCATGAATATAGATATAAAAATCCTAAACACACAGTTCACATGGGCTTTCACACCGGGAAAAGAAATCTCACACTCAAATAAAAGAAGAAATCATTAACTTCTTGAAGATTGTACAGTAACACTTCCTTTCCAAGAAAAAGAAAGGAGAAAATGTATACATGTAGAAGAGGAAACAAAAGATCACACAGCATCCCTGTTTCCTTTAAAAAAAAAATCTTGAGGAGCTGCTTGATGACGCAGTGCTTATGTTCACATGCTTCCCTTCCATGGTCCTGGGTTCACAGGTTCGGATCCCTGAATCGGCTCTACACTCTGCTCATCAACCATGCTGTGGTGGCGTCCCATATACAAACCAGAGGAAGGTTGGCAAGGATGTTAGCTCAGGGCCAATCTTCCTCATAAAGAAAAAAAAAAAATCTTGAGGTGGTGTGTTGTGGATATTTGTTACTGAGGAAAAGCAACCTATTTGAACCTCTGTGTTCTGCATCATGTACTTAAACCCAGGCTGGGTTATTCTCAGCATTCTCCATGGAGATACGATGCTCCATCTTGGCCTCATTTCTCACAAAGAATCACTCACTTTGAATCAGATGAAATTATAACTTGATCAAATTAGAAAAACGAATGATAGAACATGTGGTGGAATTACCATTCTTCTTCGACTCCAGTGGTTCTCAAAATGTGATCTCTGGACCAGCAGCTTCAGCATCACCTGGAAATGTATTAAAAATGCAAATTCTCAGGTCCCAACCCAGACCTACAGAAATCAGAAACTCTGGATGTGGGGCCCAGGAATCTGCAGTTTAACAAGCCGTGCAACGATGCTGATGCGCTCAGGTTTGGGAACAGCTGCTCTGATTCAACTGCTAGCGCTCTCACAGATAAGACCCCCAGGGGCCCACGGCAACAGCGACTTCTGGCAAAAACCTTTGGACAAAAATCAACAATAAAATAAAACCCCGGGACTTTCTTACTTTCTAATAGCTCTGGATTATCAATACAAATAAGTCTTTTAACAACAAAGTTTTGAGGTAACTTGGGAAAGATCACAGAGGCGGACAGACTCCTGCTGAGGCCCAAATAGAGATTCATCTTACTTGGCTTTTTAAAATTAAACAAAAAATTTTTCTTTTAATTGTAGGCTCATTTTTAGGCTCAGCATGAAACCACCCTCCTTTCATCTCCACTCTCTGCTTGGTTCAGTCATCCAACAGTCTCTCACACTTTGTTTAATACAAAATCCAGTAGAGCCATTTTATTCTGATATGAGAAGAGGGAAATGCCAATGATTCTTTTCTGGTTTGACAGACAAAATTTACAAGTAATTTTACCTTCCTGCAGATGGACATGTTCCCTCCACATTATCACTAGAACACTAAATTATTAAGAAAGAAAAGTGGTCAAAATTATAGGTGTTTTACAGGTGAAGGGTCATTTGTCAGGTCCTGTCCAAAATCTTTGAAGTCTAGGGTTTTGACAAATTATCTCTGATAGAAATACTATTTACAAAGACACTTTTATGTTAAAAAAAATAAATTCATTGTTCTCCCCAGCTTCAGGGGCAGGAAAGAAAATTTTTTTCCTTCTCATCTTGCTGAGAATTTTGTCCCCAGTGTTTCAAGGCTAAGAGCTGAAATTCCATTATTGGCATTGAAAAAGAGGGAAACCCTTTTAGAAAGTAAAATTTTATAATGTGAAATGAAAAATGGCATAATAGGATTACTGAGGCAGAAAACAGGGGACTTTTAACAACAGCCAAAAAAAAAAAAAAAAGAAAAGTTAGAAGGATAGGAAAGAAAGCAAGCTTTCATTATTCCTAGGTGATATGATTCTCTACAGAGAAAATACAAAAGAATCTAACATATAAGAATTAGAGAGTTTATCAAAGTGGATAAATACACAAAAAGTCAATTGTATTTTTCTATCAAAACAAAAAAGCAGATAGCCAGCCCCAATGGTCTGGTGGTTAAAGTTTCGCACTCACTGCTTTGGCAGCCCAGGTTTGTTACCTGGTTGCGGAACCACATGACCTGTCAGTTGCCATGCTGTGGCAGTGAATCTTGCAAAAGAAAAAAAAAGGAGAAAATGTGATAAAATGGTCCCATTTAATAGCAAACTTATAGTAATCAGAATAAATTCTCAGAAAGAAAAGACATGCAAGATCTTAATGGGGAAAATTAAAAACATTGAAGATGTCCTGTATAAATGGAGAGATATACCATAATCATGGTTAGGAAGCCTCAGTATTATGAAAATGCCAGTCTTCTCCAATATGATGTATAGCCTTAATACAATTCCTAGAAAAATCTCTGGAGGGTGTTTCATGGAATTTAGACAAACTGATTCTAAAATGAAATGAAGTAGTACAAGGTTAAAAAGAGGCAAGATACCACTACAGAAAAAGAGGAAGCTGGGGGGATTTCTTGGCCACATGACAAGATACTTTAATGCCACTGTAGTTAAGACCACACACTACAGATGGTAGCAGGCTGTGTAGACAACTAGGCCAGCAGAAAAGGATGGAAAGACAGCATCAATCCCCTTTGTATATGAGGAGTGGGTGTTAAAGACAAGTGGGTAAAAGATGTACTATTCAATAAATGACTCTGGAATAACTGGATATACATTCATTATACATAAAAATAAATTTCACATGAACTAAGGACTAAAATGTTGAAGACAAAACATTAAAACTTTCAGATGAAAATATAAAAGAAATAAGCATATGACAAAGATAGGGAAATGTTTATTAAACAAGATACATACACAATTTTTTTTAAAAAAACATGAAAATAAAAGGAAAGGTTAATAAATTTGATCAGGGGGGCTGGCCCCATGGCCGAGTGGTTAAGTTCATGAGCTCCGCTTCAGCGGCCTAGGGTTTCGCCAGTTCAGATCCCAGGCACAGATTGCTCATCAAGCCATGCTGAGACAGCATCCCACACAGCTCGACTAGAAGAACCTACAACTATAATACACAACTATGTACCGGGGGGCTTTGGGGAGAAAAAGAAGAAAAAAACCCAAAAAAGAACACTGGCAATAGATGTTAGCTCAGGTGCCAATCTTTAAAATAAATAAATAAATAAATAAATGAATAAATTTGGTCACATTAAACTTAGAAACTTTTTGGGGCCAACCCCGTGGCTTAGTGGTTAAAGTTCGGCACCTTCTGCTTTGGAGGCCTGGATTGGCAGGTTTAGGGATCCCAGGCGTGGACCTACACCACTCCTCAGCCAAGCTGTAGTGAGGACCCACATAAAAGTAGAGAAGATTGCCACAGATGTTAGCTCAGGGCTAATTTTCCTCAAGAAAAAAAAATTAGAAAGTTTTATCAAAGTACACTCTAAAGAAGGAAAACCCAAGAGCCACAAACTAGATTTATTTGCATCACACATAACTTACATAGGATTATAGCCAGAATATTTAACAATAATCCAACAGAAAAATGGGGAAAGATGTGAATCGGCATTTCACAGAAAAGGAAATATAAATGACCAATAAATATGTAAAAAATTTTGCATATCCGCAATAGTTATCAGAGAATTGTGAGTTAGAACTGCCTTTGAAACGACATTTTAAAATCACTAGATAGACAAAAATTAAGATGTCTAACATTATCAAGTTTACTTGGCAAGGGACTCAGGGTGCCAAAGTGAGAGAAATGAGCCAGAAAGAAGATGCTAGGTCCAAGGATTGAGGAAAGAGTACAGGAACAAGTAGGACATCAAATTGGAAAATAAACAGTAAGTGAAAAAATGCCGAGAGGATTGAAATGAAATAACCTAGCAATTGAAAGTAAGTGACCCAGAGACAGAGACTCTTGCATTCAGAAATGGGCCTGGCTTGCCCATTAGTCCTAGTGGAGCAGTGACTCCATTGTTAAAATGCTAAGGATTTCCAGCACGATTTGCTGGGAACTCTGACCAATGATGAAGGAGCCTGACTTGAGCCTCTACTGGAATTGGCATTAGTTAGAATCAAAGAAAATGAAATAAGGCATAGGGGGGAGGGGGTAGGCTGAGAAGTAAGGGTCTTGAGCCAGGGTCTAATAGAGCACATTCAAGGATTAAACTGCTGTCCAGTCCTGGCAGATTTTAGATCCCAAGGGAAGTAAATCTGAGGAGTCATGGTGTCCCCCAGCCATAGTGAGGTGAATCTGGCCACCCATTTCAAAAGGCCTCTGCAAGATGATACAGGTGGTTATTAGAAACCAACTTTGGCCTCTAGGGAAAAGAAATAGCATATCACAAGTGAGAATATGTGAGACTCACACCTATTGGCTAGACCAGAGCTGGGGCCCGATTCGGGATGGAATAGAATAAAAGGAAACAGGCAAAGACATCGGGTCATTGAGGCAGACGTGTTGGAGGTTAGGCCAGGCTGCTACATCCACTTGTGTTGGCTCTTCCTTCAGAATACTCATGCCTCCTTTTATCCAGGGAGACTTCAGGAGAGGAATGTGTGCAGATCCAGTGCACGTTTCTACAATTGTACTTCACCTAAGGAAAAAGGGTATATATTTTTGTTATCACTGTGTGTGTCTCTTCTATCATTCTGACCATAATGCACTGCCATTGTTCAATGTCAGTAGTGGTACATCTCAGACCAGATGACAGAAAAGCAGGTTACAGACACACATAACTGGAAAAGCATTGCTCATATCATCTGGCATTCATGAAGAAATTCAACCTTAGACTGAACTAGTTAATAAATATCTGCAGCTATAAATAGGCGACAGCATTTGATTATCAGCTTAATGAATATCTCCTCTTGCCCTTCATTTTCAGACTGACATTGACTGTGATGTTTTTCTACTGCCACCTAGTAGAAATTCATTCATCTTTTTTAAAGGTTCAATTTTTTTTTGTCATTTAAAAAATTCCATAGTAAATTTCTGATTTCACTCTTGCTATAAAAGGTTCAAACCATACAGAAAAGCATGGGATAAAAAGTCCCCCTTTGTCATTCTCACCTCCCCACTCCACTCTGCTTCCTAAAGGTAGCTGTGCAGTGTGGCATGTGTCCTGCTAGGACATTTCCTGCGCTTTTACACACACAGGTGTATGGCAGGGAAAAGTTCTGAGACATCAGCTAAGATCGTTTTGTCCTTCTACTATAGAGGCAGATAAGGCATTTTCCCTTCATGCCTTAGATAGCCACAGCAAAACAATGACGATCAAAAGATTAAGCTCTTCAATTTAAAATTTAACTTTTGAAAACCAAGGAAGAGGAAAGATGAAAGAAAGGCCTAGGCTAGTAAATATCTGAAGTCAATGCTTATGCCATGAATGATAGGCTTGGGAAGGACTCTTGAGAATGTTAGAGCCAGTTTTCCTGCCTTGGAGTTGAGACAGAATCCATGGGCTGAGGAGAGAGACTGTCAGGGACTGGTTTGGGGGTCTTGTACCCTGTAATCCTTTTATATTGTGTCACGTATTATCAGTGCTCCCCTCAACTCAGATAATTTGGGCATGCAAGGGCAGGACCAGAGGCAATATGTTGTCTCTCTTTTACAGAATATTACAAATTTGAACAAAATAAAAATATTTCTGACAGTTTCTAAACTGCTCTTGCTTAATATTCAATAGAATAACAGGCATGGGTAATTACTCTGGATAATGGGTAGAGAGGAGCTGACTGCATTGCTGCGCAGTCAGGTGCCTTAGTTTGGTTTCTTCCAGAAGCAGGCCCTGAGACAAGGACGTGAGTGAGAGCAGTTTTTTTGGAGGCGCAGGAAGCTTGGGTAGCAGATTGGAGGAAGTTAGATAGGGAAGGGAGGGCAGCCAATAGAGGGCGAAAGACTGGAGATTAATCCCATGGGGAAACTGTGGGACACATGCCTTAGAGCTATCCCAGTGAGGAATGAAGGAGCCAGGTATTTACACACCAGCTTTCATCAGTCATTGGTTGAAGACTGCTTCCTGGCATATGAATTCCCTGTCCCTTCTAGTCTGCGTTGAGTGGGGCAGAGTGGCCTCCATGACTTTTGAGAAAACCTTCAGGAGAGTGATGCAAATGCTGGTGGTACAAAGTCCAGCCAGTGTGCACTGCAGTGGTAAGGCCGAAGGAATATGGGCAAGCCTTGGTAGAGGCGGCCACACTTGGTCTGTTTCCAGTTGGAAAGCTCTTAGGGTCTTGGGCTGTGATCTCTAAGATCCATAATATCTTCCATCAGAACTGAAGAGTTTCCTGCCACTGTGAAAAACAGTATGGAGATTCTGCAAAAAATTAAGAATAAAACTACCATATGATCAAGCTATTCCACTTCTGGGTATTTATCTAAAGAACATGAGAACACTAATTTGAAGTGATATAGGCACCCCTATGTTCTTTGCAGCATTATTCACGATAGCCAAGACTTGGAAACAACCTAAGTGCCCATCAATGGTGAATGGATAAAGATGTGGTATATATACACAACGGAATACTACACAGCCATAAAAAGATGAAATCTTGCCGTTTGCAACAACATGGATGGACCTTGAGGGCATTATGCTAAGTGAAATAGGTCAGACAGAGAAAGTCAAATACTGTATGATTTCACTCATATGTGGAAGATAAAAACAATAACAACAACAAACAAACACATAGACACGGGGAATAGACTGGTGGTTACCAGGGGGAAAGGGGTAAAAGGGCGCATGAGTACAGTGATGGATGGCAATTAGACTTTGGGTGGTGAACATGACATAGTCTACACAGAAGTCGAAATAGAATGATGTACACCTGAGATTTATATAATGTTATAAACTAATGTTACCTCAATAAAAATTAATTTAAAAAAAAGAATTGAAGGGTTTCCTATTGTCATTTTCTTCAGTTGTGCCCAAGCCTTCAGTAAAATCTAATTAAATGTTACAGTCTTATCATAGCAGTCCCTTCAATAGTAAGGACTAGGCCTACGTCCAAATATTCGGGGATGGATTAGTTTGCTGGGGCTGCCATAACAGAGGACCACAGACTGGGGGGATTAAACAACAGAAATTTATTTTCTCACAGTCTTGGAAGCTAGAAGTCCGAGATCAAGGTGTCAGTGGGATTGGTTTCTTCTGAGGCTTGGAGATGGCTGTCTTCTCCTTGTGTCTTCACATGGCCTTTCTCCTCTGTGTGCCTGCGTCCTAACCTCTTCTTCTTATAAGGACATCAGTCATATTGGATTAGGTCCCACCCTCATCACCTCTTTTTAACTTAGTTACTTCTTTCAAGACACTATCTCCAAATAAAGTCACCTTCTGAGGTACTGGGAGTTAGGACTTCAACATGCGAAGTTTGGAGGGTTGTGGGGGATACAGTTCAGTCCATTACAAAGGACAATAGGACGAAGGGAGAACTATCCTCCATCCCCCTTCCTTTTCTCTCCCAAAGGCCAGGGTGTGGGAGAGCAAATCAGATCACGGGATTTTGGTGGTCCTGCAACTCAAGAGCTATCTGGCTTCAACATGCACAGAGAGCAATAGCAGAACTGAGAATAATGGTCTAGAACCGGGTCACACAAGAGTCAGGCCAAATTTTTGAGGCTCATTTGCAACTAGAATTCCAGATATAGTTTTGGTTCACTCAAACTTTCCGTTGATCTACTTCCTCAAAATATTTTGAAAAACTTTACATCTTCATACTTACTTTTAAAATTAGACCTTTATTTTGAGATAGTTGTAAATTCATGTACAGTTGTAAGAAATAATAATAGATAGAACCCTTTACTATTTGCTCAGTTTCCCACAGTGGTAACATCCTGCAAAACTGTAGGACGACATCACAACCAGGATATTGACACTGACACAGTCCAGGTACAAAATATTTTCTTTACTCCAAGTATCCCTCATCTTGCCCTCTTATGGTCACCCCACCTTCCTCTCACCCCCACCACCTCCTTCCCACAGGCAACCACTAATCTTTTCTACATTTCTATACTTTTGTTGTATCATATTTGTTATACAAATTGAATCATACGGTATGGATGGCTTCTTCTGTCAGCACTCCAACAGGGCTAGTGGGGTGAACTTCATTACTGCCAGGTAGGGGGAGAAGCCCAGGTTCCACATTCAGCCTCCATTGACACTCCAGGGGGGTCCTGATTACTGGAATGGGAATTCTGACTCCCCACTAGGTGTTCACTGTTACCTCCCTGACTAGTTGAGGTAAGGGTGCCTCTTACTACTCTCCACATGGGAGCAGTACTGACACCAAGATGAGGGTGGGTGTCCAGGGTGGGTGTGGTTGCCTGATTAGCTCTGGTGGATGATAAAAATCCTGACTCTCCACTAGGCATTGTCTGACGTCACCCCAGGGGGGCAGGGAAGAGATGCTTCACTCTAAGTCAAGGTCTCCACTGACACTGTCGGGGCGGGGGAAGGGGGCCCGTTTCCACCGAGAACGAAAGAACATTCTGGCTTCCTACCCACTTTCCCTGACACCACCCTGGGGTGTGTGTGTGTTGGGGGGTTGGGCACCTTGTTACTGCCTGGCGAGTGTGGAACTCTAGGCTGCTCACTTGGCCTTTGCTGGTGGGGATGGAGTCAGATTTTTGTGAGGTTTGGCTTGAGTAGGGCAGTTTGCCTGAAAGTTTTCTGTCTTGCTAGGCTGCCCCTCCTCCCTTTTTCCCTGTGGCTCTTGGTGTTTCTGGGTTGCTGGCTTTTTGAGCTCTGACTGTGAGATATATAAGGCAAGGAGAAAATCCAGGGAGCTCACCATTGTGTGGTTCCTTGGGTCCTGGATTCCCTAGCTGCCTTATTCTCTCCACCTTTTGGAGTCTTATATTTGTTTACAATAATGTCCAGGATCTTTAGTTGTACTTAGCTTAGCAGAAAGAACAGGACAAAGCACATCTACTCTATCTCTCAGAAGTGAAAATCTTCTCCCTATGCATTTTGAAGCTGACAACAAAATTCTTATCATAAGTTTAAATATATAGAAGTTTATGGCCAGTATCGGAATTTAGAAAATAAAACTGTTACATCATTTAAAAAATGTATCCATTATTTTATACGCATCATCATCTGTTTCATAAATATAAACATTCAGACATTTTGTGTTGTGTTTCTTTTTCCCCATTTCATACTCAACTTGCCTACCAGAATTTTATCCTAAATTTAAACTTGCAAATTTTTTTGGTTGATCACCATATCATACTTCTCTGCAACAACAAAGTCAATCAATATAAAGTTTCTAAGGCCATAAAGTTCTAAGAGTTAAAATGTTTCTTTTGTTTGACTTATTATTGTATTCAGGTATAGTATACAATAGATCAAAATAGTATAAATTTATTACACATTTTTATAAATAATTGTCAACTATAAAAAGTAAAATTATATTGGCAATGAATCTCTCAATAAGATAGATGGAGCTTTTCCCAATTAATTTAATATATCTGTGGATGAATAACACTTATTTCTAGAATGAGACAGAATTTAGCATCAATTTTATTTTGAATTTTCCTTTCATATATGCAAACACTTGGAAACTTTGTGCACATAAATGAGAAGATGGCAACAGATGGAATTTTGTTAAAGCAATTTTGCTTAACTATTTGAATTTTTGCAGAATTATATTTGCTAAATCCCATAGTGAACTATCAAAAATTATTTTAAATGATGTAATAGCTGACAACTTGATTAGGTTCTCTGTCTATTATGTTGGAAGCAACAAATTGGAAGCTACAAAAAAAGGATTCGTTTCCTGTCATTAGACTCATTTGCTGTCTCAATTTCTGGGAAGCAAACCTAAATATAAATATATGCATTTAATCTAATTAAATTATCACACGGGCTGCTTTTAATTTTTTTAACTGTTGGCTCTTGTGAACTTTAGACAATGCTGCAAATCATGTGACTTAGTTACTCCAATTGCTCTCTTTGTAAAATTTTAAAATTTCACCTCTGAAAAATTTCTAAGATCAATAGTGATTATGTTCAACTCTGTAGTCTCAACCTAAATGATTTTATGACTTTGGACAAATTTAAATTGAGTTAATTAATAAATGAATTTTGATTACCTGCAAAATTCTTAAAAGAAATATTAGTTCACAGAGACAAAGAGAAAAAGTACTGGGTCACCAAGCGGTTTTTATGTATATACTCTTGTCCATATTTACTTTTTGCAAAGCTCAAATTAAGGTGGTAAATTTGGTGTGGTATATATGCTAGTGTATTGTATTAATAAGGTTAGTTGCATTTTAAAGCTGAAGTTGAAAGCTTTCAGTAATATTATTGTCTAACTACATGCATATTTCTCTACGTTTAAACACACACAATGATGAATTAAAATTAATAAGCAAAAAATAAGAGGACTTGTAATTCAAAATTGGTCTTGAAATATTCATTGTACTCTTAAAAACAGGTAGAAAAGGTTTTTTTCTTTAGTGTGATTTGCCCAGTTATCAAAATACTCTCACTCAGTATCCTGATAACTGTTAATGCTTTGTGCTGATACTGTCATGTTCTTAAATCATTTTTTAAAACAAACAACAAAAGCCCTTTGCTTCTGAGAGACCTAAAACTTTTTTTTTGTTGTTTTGAGGAAGATTTGCCCTGAGCTAACATCTGCTGCCAATCCTCCTCTTTTTGCTGAGGAAGACTGGCCCTGAGCTCACATCCGTGCCCATCTTCCTCTACTTTCTATGTGGGACGCCTACCACAGCATGGCTTGCCAAGTGGTGCCATGTCTGCACCCGGGATCTGAACTGGTGAGCCCTGGGCCGCCAAAGTGGAACTTGCGCACTTAACCGCTGTGCCACCGGGCCAGCCCCTAAAACTTTTTATAATTATTGTATTACCTTCTTTACATTTATTTAAAAAATGTTTTATTGTCACTCTGGTTGTTGGGTTAGCAGAAGCTATAATAATTGCTCCCTCTCAGGTAGCTGTGCACTTATCTTAATTAAGTGACCAGTTTCCTCTGAAAATTCTTTTGTGTTGTTGCCTTCCTGAAGCCCAGACCCTGAATTCAGAATATTTAAACTGTCAAGCTGTCTTTTACTCCAAAAAAGTCTTTTTTTCCCACTAGGTAGCCACTACCCACTTGACCACTAGGTAGCACCAAAGGCTTAATCTTTCACCAGATAAAATGAAGGGGGCTAGAAGCAATTGGGTGCATTTGGCGTGGTTTATGTTTAAAATTAATTCTATACTATCAAAAAAGCTACTCTGTATATCAAACCAACAAAGTGGAAAAAACTGACAAATAAAAAACAGGAGCTTAACCTTTCCTTGATTAATTTTGTCCAGGTAAAAATATTATTAATGTATGTTTTAAAGACCGTATATGTTTCAGGAAGGGTAAATGCACATTCATGTCCAAATTCCAGGTCTAGCATGGTGACTGTCAGTGCATTCATTTTAAAAAAGATTTTGTTTCTGGGTTTAAAATGCCCTTGTCAACTGGTAGGAATCCTGATCTACACTTTACAGGATAGTTTAGAAGACCATGGAAAGTTGCCAACGTCCTCGCTGTCTAGAATATGTTCTTACCTTTGGACTAGTAAATCTTGGTGAACTAGTGATATATAGAAGATTCTACCCATCTATTCTGGTATTCTTGGTTATTATAATTGACTAAACAGAGCCATCTGCTCTTGTTATAAACAGACACTTTCTGCTTTTCTCTCATGCTTGCCTGAAGGTCTCTGCTATAGGCTATCATCAAAAACTGGGTCTTCTGAAATTGAAAGCCCAGAAATAAAACCACACATCTATGGACAGCTTATCTTTGACAAAGGAGTTGAGGGCATACAATGGAGAAAAGAAAGTCTCTTCAACAAATGGTGCTGGGAAAACTGGAAAGCCACATGTAAAAGAATGAAAATTGACCATTCTTTTTCACCATTCACCAAAATAAACTCAAAATGGATCAAAGACCTAAAGGTGAGACCTGAAACCATAAGGCTTCTGGAAGAAAACGTAGGCAGTACACTCTTTGACATCAGTATTAAAAGGATCTTTTCGGACACCATGCCTTCTCAGAGAAGGGAAACAATAGAAAGAATAAACAAATGGGACTTCATCAGATTAAAGAGCTTCTTCAAGGCAAATGAAAACAGGATTGAAACAAAAAAACAACCCACTAACTGGGAAAAAATATTTGCAAGTCATATATCTGACAAAGGCTTAATATCCATAATATATAAAGAACTCTCGCAACTCAACAACAAACATCAAACAACCCAATCAAAAAATGGGCTGGAGACATGAACAGACATTTCTCCAAAGAAGATATACTGATGGCCAATAGGCACATGAAAAGATGCTCATCATCGCTGATCATCAGGGAAATGCAAATCAAAACTACACTAAGATCATCATCGCTGATCATCAGGGAAATGCAAATCAAAACTACACTAAGATATCACCTTACACCCGTTAGAATGACAAAAATATCTAAAACTAATAGCAACAAATGTTGGAGAGGTTGCGGAGAAAAAGGAACCCTCACACACTGCTGGTGGGAATGCAAACTGGTGCAGTCACTATGGAAAACAGTATGGAGATTCCTCAAAAAATTAAAAATAGAACTACCATACGATCCAGCCGTCCCACTACTGGGTATTTATCCAAGAGCTTGAAGTCAGCAATCCCAAAAGTCCTGTGCACCCCAATGTTCATTGCAGCACTGTTTACAATAGCCAAGACGTGGAAGCAACCTAAGTGTCCAGCAACAGACGAATGGATAAAGAAGATGTGGTACATATATACAATGGAATACTACTCAGCTGCAAAACAGAACAAAATCATTCCATTTGCAATAACATGGATGGACCTTGAGAGAATTATGTTAAGTGAAATAAGCCAGCGAGAGAAGGATAATCTGTGTATGACTCCACTCATATGAGGAATTTAAAATTATGGACTAAGAACAGTTTAGTGGATACCAGAGGAAAGGTGGGGTGGGGGTGGGCACAAACGGTGAAGTGGTGCACCTACAACATGACTGACAGACATTAATGTACAACTGAAATTTCACAAGATTGTAACCTATCAATAACTCAATAAAAAAAATGGAGATACTAAAAACAAAAACAAAAACAAACTGGGTCTTCTGAGAGAAACAACAGAAAAGGACAATCTCAGGGGCTCAGTGGAAATGAGTCTACCAGGTATTCCGGTTCTTGATCTCGCAGAGAATATAACTAGGAGAACAAACTTACCACTTTCAGCTAACGTTGCCACCTATTGACCCCTGTCAGATGGTACCAGGGGACTTAAAAATTGTATATAGAAGCAGAAGAATTTATTAATGTAGTCTGCTGGCCCAAGATCAATGAAACAAGAAATAAGACTGGCCGAAACTGTTAACTAATTTAATATGATGATTTGTTTTAGAATATTGTTTTAAATGTTATATTTTCTGATAAGCACATGAGAAAAACAGTTTATTTTCTTTTTAATTTATCTATTTGTAACCCTCAACTTTAGCCTATGCTCATGGAAACCGAAAGCAAATGTTCTTTGAATGGTGTCTTGTTTCAGTGGAACCTCAGAATTCAGCAAAAAATATCCTATAGCAAATCTTAATATGTATGACAAAGTATAGACACTCAGGAGAAATTAAGGATGATAATAACCCTATTAATTGGAATTCTGAGAAATGCCTTCACAATCTTTTAAGCTTAGAAATCTCAGCATCCTTTGTTAAAGGACATTGAGTGAGATTTTGCTTTTTTAACTACTACACATCTATAAACAATCAAGCTTTCTTTTCTTTTCTTTTTTTTTAGTGAGGAAGATTGGCCCTGAGCTAACATCTGTTGCCAATCTTCCACTTTTTTTTCTCTCCCCAAAGCCCCAGTACATAGTTGTATATCCTAGTCATAGGTCATTTTCATTCTTCTATGTGGGATGCTGCCACATCATCACTTGATGAGCAGTGTGTAGGTCCATGCCCAGGATCGGAACTGGCGAATGAGGGTTGCTAAAGCAGAGCATACAAACTTAACCACTGCCACGGAGCCAGCCCTCAACAATCAAACGTTTTTGTAGATAGCATCACTGGTAGAATATATGATGATTCTATGGAAAAATTGACATACAGTTCTTTTCTGCAAACACTATACAAAGTGCTTTTATGAGTTGCTTTATGTTTTTACGGCAATGTAGTGATGTGCAATGGTTTAACAGTCCTTCTATCTCCAAATTTGGAATCATGACAGAAATGTCTCATTTAAAGGAAAATCTCATTTAGTTGGGTATGAAAAGTTACTACTAAAGAGAAGGACTTCAGTTTGAATGTGGAAACAAGGCTGACTAAGTCCTCCTAGCATGCTGAGTCAGAGTTGATTAAGTCTCCACCTGATAGGTGGGAAAAGATGCTATTTCTGAGAAGCCAGGATCACTCCTGAACTTTGGGCATCTCAGAGAAAATGGGATTTCATCCACAGTCATAGGCACTGCAAACAAAACTCTGAGGAGGAGAGTCAGGGCAGGGTTCTCCCAAGATGTGAGCGTGGCAATAAAACTACTTCTGGTTATAATAGAAATGATGAGAATTATGACCTTATAGGCTAAAGCCTTCCAGACAGATGTGAACTCTCCAGTCTTAAAATCAGAAGACCTTCGTTTTGTTACCTCCACAAAAAGGAGGTCATTAAGTCTTAATCCTAAAAGAGGCCAAATAGAAGAGACATACAACTAATGATACTGAATTAGAACTTTTCTGAAAAATCTTATTTGGTCAATTCTGTACCTTAGGAGTAGGAATTGTGTAGGAAAAATGTTCCAAATATTGGAAATAAGGCAAAATTGTGCTTGCTTGATTATTTAATTAATACCATACCTGAATATTTTCTTATAATCCTGCCTGATCACAATCTGAGTGTTTTAGGGATTGTAATTTGACTAAAAAGAACCCAGCCAACCCTAGACTATTAGAGGTTAATTTGTAGAAAGCTGATAAGGTGTTATGGCTTTGCTTTTTCTCTGGTAAAGAAGATAGTGCCAAGGTTATGATTTTATTGCCCTGTAGTACATTAACCATTTTGAATCTCTAACAGCAATTTTTCCTGACTACACACATTTTTGTTTTGCAAATATTTTTGGAATCAAGTTTCTTGCCTTCTTCCTGGTTCCCTCATTAATGAGTTTGATAAGACTTTGAAAAGTCTAACGTAAGTTTCTCTCAGAATTAGGCTTTTGAGTGGAAACGCTGAAACAACAATGGAAGGCTCATTATAAATATATCTGGGCTCAGATAAAGGCCCCAAACACACAGAGAACAGGTCTGATAAACCATGCCACTGTTGCTGCCCCACCGCTTCTAGATGTTGCTGTTTGCTCTGTTGTTAGAAACTAGACTTTGCTGCAAGCACTACTGAAGACACTTCTAAGCCACTTCTGCTCTAGGAACTTCACCTTTTTTACCACAGCTTTCTCCAAAGTCACTTCTTCTGTCACCTCTGCCAGTGAAATGAGTGCAGAGATGCCCATTTCCTCCTGTTGCCGAGTTTTGAATTGAAGTCTAAGGTGGATGAATTTGAGTGGTGGATTTAGGTCCCATATTTGTGCCCTAGCTTCAAAGAAGGCCAGGGGAAGTGAGTTTTCTGATTTCTACTATGGGGAGGCAGCACTCATGAGGCAGGGGAAATTTTACAGTATTTTAAAGATGTTCAAATCTGATGGGCAGCCAGAAAACATAACTAATGTCCATACATGGAATGTGAGGTGCTATGTGGAGCGGCTGCCGTGGATAAGTGCTCTGGTTTGTGGGCTATATTGGTGATTTTTAAAGCCTGGGTAACCCACAGACTCACATGAGATAATAAAATGATTGTTTTTGTTTTAAGCCACTAAATTTAGAAGTGGTTTGCTACACAGCAATAGACAGCTGAAACATAGAGTATGGTATATATTTTTTGTGTGGTCTGGCTTCTTCACTCAATAAATTTATGAGATTTATCCATATTATTGCATTATCAATAGTTCATTAATATACATTGCTTTTATAGTATTCCACTGTATGAATACACTACATTTTATTTATCCATTTACTGATGAGGAACTATTTTGTTAAACCATTTGAGAGTAATCTGTGGACATTATGACATTTCACCCCTAAATCGTTTGGCATGTGTATTTTAAGAACAAGGACATTTCTCCTAAATAATCACAATACCATCATCATCCCTCAAGACAGTTCAAATTGATGCAACGTTATCAAATTCACGGTCCGTATTCAAACTTCCCCTATTGTCCCAGTAATGCCCAATAGTAAATATTTATTATTTTAAGGTGCTAAGTTTTGGTGTTATTTGTTACACACCAATAGATAACTAATACAGTGGGTATGAGCAGCAATAGATAACCAAGGCAATGGGTCTGCTTCTTCCAGCAAAGATATTCAGGGGGATTTTGTGATTCATAGTCCTCAGACTTCTCTGTGTCTGCTCGTATGTCCCCATTTCCGATCTCAGGGTCCAAATCCATCCCAACCAGCAGCCTTACTTTACCATAAGGGACCCTATGGGGTTCGGTAGTTAACAGTGTTGTACAGCCTCACAACCCTTATCATCAGACTCTAGGCTTGATCCTCATCTGTGTCTGTGCTGGGTTGTAGGAGAAAAGATATCTTTAAAACTGCTGTAGTGGCTTTTAAAATTTTGCATTCATGTCTTGAGTTTGGTTTAAAAGCTTTTAATTTATTCTTTTATCTATGTATGCTCTCTAGGGCAGTCTGAAGCAGCCAGCTTATGAAGTAGGGACGAAAACCTCAACTGAACACCTAGCATCTGCCTGGTACCTATCCTAGTCTAAAATCTTGTGGCATGTTACTTTGGACGTGGGGTTAGTCCAACACTTCGGTAATGATGATTCAGCTGTGCTAATTGGTTAGGACTGAGTCCATTTCCTTCCTTAACACTTCTGCCACATTCATCTTGAAGTTTCACCTTGAGCCTGGTGATGGCTAATTCTATGCATCAACTTGGCTAGGCTATGTTACCCAGATATTTTAGTACCAGTCTAGATGTCTCTGTGAAGGTATTCAGATGAGATTAACATTTAAATTCGTAGATTTTGAGTAAAGCTGATTACCCTCCATAATGTGGCGGGCCTTCCAATCAGTTGAAGGCCTTAAGAGAAAAAGAATGAGGTCCTCTGAGGAAGATGGAATTCTGCCTCCATTCTGCCTTCGGACTTGAGCTACAACATCAACTCTTCCCTGGGTCTCCTGCCTGCCCTGTGCATTTTGAACTTGCCAGCCACCACAATCACACAAGCCAATTCCTTAAAGTAAATTTCTCTCTCTCTATACATCCTATTGGTTCTGTTTCTCTATAGAACCCTGACTAATACATTTCCTAGAGAAATCTACTCTCTTCTATGTCAACATAGTTTAGATTAAAAATGAACTCCATACTTCATTTCTGAGTTTTTGAGAGCATATATTCTGTATTACACATACTTATGCTACACATAGAACTCTGTCATAAACACTGCTGGGTAAAGTTGAATATTGTTGAACCAATTTCCCATGCGTCTGAATAAGCCCAATGGAATTTAAACATTTTTCATTTTACAATGTATGCCCATAATCAGCCGAGTTAAGAATTTGGTAAAGAGGACCAAAGATAAGCCACATATTCTGGTTTGTTATATAAAATAGAACATATTTATTAGTTGTAAAAGATTTAGAATAAAAAAAATACATATGCATTGGAGAGAGATGCTGCAATGTAGGAAGGAATCTAAATATTCTTAATTCTTATCCTCCATTTCTAAATCCTGACCTTCAATCGAACAGTTTAACTATATTCCCTGTCTGTTTAGTTGGATGGAAAAATGGAGAATTATATAATATTTGTCCTGGAAGTGTAGGAGACATTCCTCTTAGACCTATGATTTTCTTTGAGTCATTGCTTTTGAAAAGTCTTAGATGGAAATCGTAGAATTAATTATATTCCTCAGTTCACGAGACATGGTCATCATTGGTCCATAGAAAATCTTCTCTGTGTTTGTTATTATTTCTTTCTTTTTATCCACATTTTCTACTTCCAATTTCCTTCTCCTCACTAAAGGCAACCATTCTACTGTGTTTTGCATGTATCTTTTTGTTATATGTATTCTTGCAAAATGTGTATCGTTTTGTGTGTATTTACTGTTTATTTAAAGTGAGTGGCTTTGTGCTAAATAGATTACTCTGTTACTTGTTTGTTTTCCTTAACCCTCTGGTTTAAAGATCCATCCACATTACTATGTGTACATTTTAATGCATTACTTTTAACTTCTTCACGGTACTCCAGGTTGTGCATTCACAACATTTTTCCTCCCTTCTCTCTGGTAGACATGAAGATTGCCTCTGTCTCCCTGCCACCACAAATACTTAGAAATAACATCCTCAACATCTTCATACAAGTCTCCTCACGGGCCTGCGAGACAGTTGGGTGGGGATGGGGGGTGGGGGGGTAGAGGGGTGGGGGATGTTGTGTATTCCTGGGAGTGGAACTGTTGGATCCTAGAATGTTTTTCACTTACTTTGATCAAGTATCACAGAATTCTTTCCAGAATGGCTACACCAGTTTATATTTTCACCAGCACAGCAGGAGGCTTCCTTCATCCCTATTTCCTCACTGACATTTGGCATTATCTAACTCTCAAATCAAATCACCTGCGATTATATGTGGCATTAGGTCAAGATCTGGTTTTACTTTTCTTTATATATTGAACTCTCTTTTTCTAATAACACCTATTAAATAATCCATAATTTTCCCATTGATTTATGGTGCCAGCCTCATTGTATATTAGGTTCACACACATATATGTGTGTGTGTGTGTGTGTCAGCTCTCTATTTCCATACCTCGTTTTGGAATTCTGTTTCCTTGTCAAGTTCTCTTTTTGAAAAATAACTATTGGATTTATAGTGTGTCTTTTTTATACTTATAGATCCATAGAATGTCTTCATGTTTCTGAAGACAGGTATCCCCTTTATCTTGCTCTTTTTTAAAGGTTTGCTTAGCTATTTGAGGACTTTATTCTATCATACATATTTTATAATAAATTCATAAATTTCCTTAAAAAAGATCAAATGGAGTTCCAATTGAGATTACACTCAAAGATTAATTTGCGAGGACAACTGATATGCCCCATCTGTGATCCCATCCAAGAACACAAAATGACTCTCCATTATTGAAATCATATTCAATGACTTTTTTAGAGTTTTATATTTTTCTATGAATTCTTAATTACGTTACTCACTGGACACTTTATAGCTTTTTGGTTATTATAAATGATTTCTAATTTTTATTTATTTATTATAATAAGCAATATAATAATATATTATATTATGAATATTATATATGTTATATATTACATATAATATATATTATAATAAATAAATAATTTTTAAAATTATTTCTTACTGGTTATTCTGGTGTAGGGAAATGCTGTTAACTTTTGTAAGTTGCTCTTATTGCTGAAAACTTTGATAAATTCCTCTGTTATTTGAATAGTTTGCTCTTCTGCTGGTGTTGTTTTTCCAAGCAGACGATGATATGATCTGCAAATAACAATAGTTTTATCCAATCTTCTCATTTCTCTTTCTTCCCTTATGCATTAGTCTGAACTTCAGCGCTGTGTAAACTAATAATTATATTGGGTATTCTTGTCTTGGGCACCTAAGATTTTTCCATTAGGTATACTGCTTGTTATGGATTTTTTGGACTATAACCTTTACCAAGATGAGAAAGTTTTGATTCCTGCTTCCTTAACTTTTTTCAGAAATCAAAAATGGACATTTAACTTTAAAAAATGCCTTCTATTAATTGAGAAAAGCAGATGATTTTTCTTTTTTAATCTGTGAATATGGCAAATCATAGCATTATTTGTTATTATATTGATGCGCCCTTGTGTTCTAAGGATTTTCCATTTGATTTTGATATATTATTATTATTTTTAATACTGTTGAATTCAGTTTGCAAATAATTATTTATTTTTTTCCATCTATGTTCAAGGTGAAATGGGCCTATTATTGTCTTTTCTTGAATTTTCCATACTTCAATTTGGAATCAAGATTATGACAGCCTGATAAAATTAGCTGAGCAGCTTTTAATTTTTTTTCTATTTTCTAGAAAAAAATGTATAAGATAGGAGTTGCATGTTTCTGAAATACTTGATGGAATTCACCTGTGAAAACATCTGGGCTTTTAAAACAAATATTTTTATCAGACGTCATTGACAACTTTTTCCATTTCTTCAATATTTATTGGTATAGTCAAATTTTGTATTTCGTCCTGTGCTAATTTTGGTAGATTAATTTTTTCTTGGAATTTACCTATCTCACTGAGGTTTTCAGCTTTATTAGCATATATGTGTTCATAATACCCTTTACTATGTTTCCTATCTCTGTTATATCAGCAGTTCTTCCCCTTTTCATTCTATATTTTATCTACTCATTTTTTTCTCCCCTTTGTTCATGACCAGTCTTGTTCCAAGTCTGAATATCTTACAAATATCTTTTTAAGAAGCAGCTTTTGGTTTTGTGAATGTTCACTACATAGCTTTTGATTTCTATTAAGTTGCTTTCTATTCTTATCTTTATAATTTCCTTTCTTCTTATTTCTTTAGGTTTCCTCAACTGCTCTTTTTCCAAATTTTTGAGGAGAATTTTTACATCATTTATTTTTAACTTTTCTTGTTCTAATGAAGGTATCTGAAGCCATAAAATTCTTTCTAAGTACTGTTTTAGCTGTGTCCCACAAAATTTGCTATGGAACGTTTTTATCACCACTTCTAAATGAGTTAATTTCCTTTATGACAGCTTTTTAAATCCATGTTATTTACTAATATTTTGTTAGTTTGCAAACCATGAGAATATTGGGAATCTTTTTGTTATCAAGTTCTAATTTTATTACAGTATGGCTGCAAAACACAGATTGCTTCAAAGATTCTGATAATTTGGAACTTATCAGAATTTTCTTTATGGCATAATGCATATTCTATTTCAATAAATATTCTTTGTGACTTGAAAAATTATATACATACACATAATCTTTTGGATGGCTTGTTTCTTTTGAATGGATCTTTTGAATCTTTTACTAGCTTCATTTCCTTCTTTGCTTTCACTATTGTGTAGCTCAGAGCTAGTTGTTTTTTATCCAACTATAGCCGGCTGATAAACATGTGTTCTGTTAAACTGGCTGTCTGGGGAAAAACACAAAAAGTCCAGACTTGTAGCACTGCTGGTTTCTGTAGGTGAAATACTTCCACCATGGTCAATATTAAGCTATATCAATGGTTACCAACTGTCTTGCAAAATTCCTAAATATTTACCATCTGCTCTTGTTAGCCAGTAGAATACAGCTCTAGCAAAACACCATTTTTCTTTTTAAAGATATTCATGTTGTATATTTGTTTTATCCCTTGGCTTCTTTTCTTTTCTTTTTTTTTTAAAGATTTTATTATTCCTTTTTCTCCCCAAAGCCCCCCAGTACATAGTTGTGTATTTTTAGTTGTGGGTCCTTCTAGTTGCGGCATGTGGGATGCCACTTCAACGTGGCCTGACGAGTGGTGCCATGTCCGCGCCCAGGATTCAAACTGGCAAAACCCTGGGCCGCTGAAGTGGAGCATGTGAACTCACCCACTCGGCCACGGGCCAGCCCCTTCACTTATTTTCTTGACTTTCTCTTTCCCCCATTTCTTCTTCTCCTTCTTTTTATATTGTGTCTGTCCCTATGAGCTGCTATAAACCCTTTTTGGAATGAGGGGCATAAGGACACAATTCTTTGACCAATAAAAAAAAGATAGCCTTCTAATTTTAAAAGGTTTAAAATCTTAGTTCGGTTCTCAGAGTCTTTGCTGTGCTGTTTCGGGCGTGTCACATGCATGTGCAGCTTAGGAGTAACTGCTACTCAGGAGGGCTCATATCTAGAATTAGGGAATCCTCGTCTTCATACTCTTATTCTAGAGATTCTCCTACACTCTCCTGCCCACAAGGGCCCCTTTGCTCGGTTCCTCTAGTGGGAAAGATGGTATTTCTTTTGGAGAGTTAGCTGGGCAGTTTGGCACCTGAGGCCTGACTTCGGGGAAAAGCCCTGAGAGGAAAGAGGAAAAAAAATATGAAAACCACCTGGGGTGGGTTTCCTCTCCAAGTTTTGACTCTCTTCACAACCCACCTACTTTTGTTTACTTTTCAGAAGCCTCTAGTACTTGCTTCTTGTCTACTTTCCAGAGATTCTCATTGTGATCAGTGGGAGAGACAGGCCCTTAAACTATTATTTTAAACTTCAAAATAAATTAAATATCATGGCTAGAAAGAACTCAAAGCTCTAGTAATTTTAGATTTTTTCCCCCAAAACCAAACACACACTCCCAAGGGCGAAGGATTGTTTCGAGGTACTTTGAATTTGTATGTGTAGCCTGAGATCCAGAAGGAAAAGCAGACAAATGCTTCCTGGGGAGCATACTAGTATTTCTGTTAAATATATCTCTTAACTGCTCACTTATTAGCAAAATGGCATTGAATGTCAGAGCTGTAAACCATCTTAGAAGTCACTCAGGGGGCCAGCCCGGTGGCTAAATGGTTAAGTTTCCACGCTCTGCTTTGGTGGCCCAGGATTTCGTGGTTCAGATCCTGGGCGTGGACATGGCACCGCTCATCAGACCATGCTGAGGCGACATCCCACACAGCACAACCAGAGGCACCCACAACTGGAATATACAACTATGTACTGGGGGGCTTTGGGAGAAGAAGAAGAAAAAGAACATTGGCAATAGATCTTAGCTCAGGTGCCAATCTTTAACAAAAAAAAGAAGTCACTCAATACCTTCATTTGACAGAACAGGAAATGAGGGTTCACAGAAGGGGAATAATTTGTCCGTCGATCAGGAAGTACATGGCATAGACAGGACTAGAACTCAGCTTAATAGTGTTACTCAGGCATCTGGTACCCACTTCCTAAGTGTCAATTAATGTGGTGGCATAATTCTTGCAGATGTCCAGGAGGAGACGATATATGAAGCCTGAGGGAATGGAAAGTTTATATGGTGATAAAGTAAGGGCATAGGGTAAAACTAAATCCCAGATCTCAGCTTTCGAACTTGCTTTGTCTTTGGTCAAGTGACTTACTCTTTCTAAGTCTCCCTCTGTTCTTAAATAGAAGTAGTAATAGTACCTATATAAGATTTTTGTTATCCTTGTTTGTTTGGATTCTAAGGGATGAAGTTCATAAACAGTTAGCCAGTGCCTGGCTCAGTAAATGTAGCTTTTGGTTCTTGTTATTATTCTTTGAAATTCACAAACGTTCCCCAAATATTTAAGCATTTATCATGTATTGGTCTCTACTGTGAATGAATGCATTATGAAAGAAATTTCTTTTTCCACGAGTTTGCTGGTGCTTCTAGATAACTCTCATGTGGTAGTTGTCGTATCTGCCTATCAGTCTTAGCCTTGAAGGAATGAATCTCAACTCCTCACTTGCACCATCACCCCTTGGGCATCAGAATGAGAATTTCTGTTTTTTCTAAGACTTCAGAATCACTCAGTACATGATGACCTGTCATGTATAGGACTCTTTCTAGTATACTTCCCCCGCTCCTTCTTCTGGGAAGGATGTTTCAGACCCGGGAACAAAGGAATAAAAAGGGTGTGCTGACATCTGGGAGGGAAGAAGCCCACCCCTCCCCCCAGCTTCATCTCCCTGAGCACCTGTTTCCCATTGACCATACCAGGTTCTGTTCCCAGAGAGTTTATTACAAACTAAGGAAGGGAAGTGTGAGGAAGATTCACTCATCATAGAATTTCGGCAGCTCATTGCCCAAAATTACTCGATGGTCCACACCAGCAGCTGTAATAGTGACCAGGTAGATGACACCCCCACTAGAGCCATCCCGGCTCATGGCCAGAGCGATAGCTGTAGAGGGTTTCAAGTTGGAGAGAGGGAGAGAGAATGACTTAGCTTCAAAAATCTTCTTCCCCTCCTGTTCATACGCCTACTACCACCTTCAGACCTCAAAACCCATCTCCTAGGAAAGCATATTTAGTGGTATGCTGGTAAACCAACTTAAAAAAAAAAGCCTTCATGTGTAGCATCTCCTGATGTCTATGGTCTCAGTACTCCCACTGCAATCGATTTAAAGTTACAAATAGCTTAACAAGCAGCTCACAAATCCTTGAATATTTAACAATCGGCTCGTATGAGCTGGCCCAAACCATCTCCAGCACACCGTCAGTTCTTAGAGACCCATGTATGTTAATTTGGTATACTCAGAACAGCCCTGGTATATGCCTTTTGCCCTGAAGTTCCATTTAGTTAAGCATTTATTCTGCCTCCTTTCACTCTCAAAAGTGTTCCCCTTGGACATTAAACTAAATGGTCACCCATGTATTCCTCTTTCTGTTCCTCATACTCTACTTCCTTCCCGTGTTTAAAAACCCTCCCCAGGTACCCATCCACTTGGTCAGTTACCATCTGTGGTGAAGCGCCTGCACTCCTCAGGGGACATGCCTTGTTTATATGCTGCATCCACATAACCGTAGATATAGGTGCTGCCAGAGCCACCAATGGCAAAGGGCTGTCGGGTCAACATTCCTCCCAGGGTTCCGTATACCTGAGGGAAGCATCCTTAGGTCAGATTATAGAAGTATCAGTCCTCTCCTTCCAAGTGAGACAAGCAAGTGGTCTCTGCACTCTGCAATGAAACCCCAGTATCTCATATCCCCATTGGTTGAGACTGTACTATGCCTTTAGAGGCACTGTCTTTGGAACTCATTGCTAGAATGACATATGATCTCCACCTCCCTCTACAAGGGAGTGGGGAACCCAAGGGAGGGAGTACAATGGGAGAGACTCACCTGGCCCCCTTCACGTTGGTCCCAGCCAGCTACCATGAGATGTGCAGACAGATCCTCCCGATATTTATAGGTGATATTCCTCACCACATTGGCAGCAGCCAGAACAAGAGGAGGTTCTTCCAGTTCCATCCTGAAGGAAATGTTAGGAAGAGGGGTCAATATAATTTCCTGAGGTTCCACCCTCCTGTGGCATGACCGTCATCCCTGCCAAGTGACACCTGAAACCTGTAGCTGTAATAGTTCAAACTCTAGCTCACCTCCCACATGCACAGGGGAACAAGAGTCTCATTCCAACAATTGATAAGAAGATTTCAATTGTTCCCCTCCTTTACTCTGTCTCACCCACTCAGCCCCCAGTGATATAACTCTCTTTTGGCTGCAAGGGCCCTGCCCATGTGGGTAAAAGCAGGTAAGCTTTGCTTCCGCCCCAGTGACCTTGGTTTCTCATATGGTAACTGCCTGATATTATGGTGGGCCACATCATCATCCTTCCTCATTATTTATATTAGGATAGTGATTTGAGGTTTTCAAACTGCCTTCGCATATATCATTTTCTTTGCAAAACAACCACCTGGTGAGGTAGGGTAGGTACTGTTATTTCCACTTCACAGATGCATCAATCAGCTTAGAGAGATTCAAGTGCCAGTTCAAAGCTAACAAAAGCAGGAGCTCAAACAAGACAGTTCTCCTGGAAGATGACACAGTACTGGGGTTCACTAGCTGGGGGAGCTCTAGCAGGTGTGGAGTAAGGACCCGAGAGCTTCGAGTTTCATACCCATGGAGCTCCAGTTGGTAGGCGGCCATGTCGGCCACAGCCTGGGCATCAGCAGCCGAACCAGAGAGAGCACAGTAGATGCGGTGGTGTAGGGGAGACAGCTTGTCAAACACTCGGTTCACCACCGCCTCTCTGTCAGGAAGGAGTCAACAGACATCAACGTTAGAGTCACAGGAATTGTTGAGGTTAATTGTCCAGTGTTACTCAAATTTTTTGACAAGAGGACAGCCACGCAGTGCATGAAATTTAATGCTTAGATTAAAGCAGGGAGCAAAAATATCACCTCAAATAAATGAAACATTGCAAGTAATAATCAAAATTAGACTTATTTTCAGCCTTAGGTTTTATAATAAACAAGAAATACTGAGTTAAGAATAATACTCCTCTTATCAATTTTTCTTTGCTATTAACCATCTTGAGGAAGTTATGCGTTTCAGGGAACATAAAGTGAGCAATATTGACTTAATCCCGTATAGTTATTTTGCATGTGAGGAAACTGGCCAGGAAGGAGAAAGAGGCAAAATTAGTTCAACACGTGAAAGATGAGAAACCAGAATATCTGCTTGGCAGATTCATCTTTTCTATCTCTAAACACAGACGGAAAGAGGGCCGTTCAAATCTCTACCTCCCATCCCCTTCTCAGACTCCAGGGACAGGCCACATAAGCACTCAGGCTCCAGATGCTCTTCCATGAATTCAGAGACCTGGGAACCCACCCAATATCTTATTATAGTGGCCTTTCTGAAAGGTCAACCCCATTTCTCCAAAGCTCCAGTTCACCAGTCTCTTCAAGAATGGGTATGAAAAGTGTGTATTTGGGACCATTAGCTTCCTTCCAAAAGCAGACACCTTAACTGATACTTACCCTGCAGAAACCCGGGAATCAGAACCCACCACAACGCCCCCATCAAACTCTACTGCCATGATGGTTGTCTGTAGAGACACAGAATATGAAATGTCAAAGCGTGAAGATCATTGACCCCTCATGTTATAGATGAGGAAACATTCCTAGAGAGGAGAGGAGACTGGCTCAAGGTCATTCAGTAATTCAGGCCAGAGCTAATGCCCACTTTCTAGGATTTTTTTCCCCATCTTCCCATTTTCTCTATTGCCTCTCCTGGCTGCAAGGGAATGTCACAACCTGGCTGTGGTACAACACAGAAAGAACCACTTCCCTAAGCCCCAACCTTCCTGCATGGAATCCTTTCCACTGTAGGCAGAGAGGTGGGGATGAAGCTCCTAGGGGCATAAGTGTCCCTTTTTTTTTTCTTTTTTAAAAGATTTTATTTTTCCTTTTTCTCCCAAAGCCCCCCTGTACATAGCTGTGCACTTTCAGCTGTGGGTCCTTCCAGTCAAGGCATGGCCCGATGAGCGGTGCCATGTCCGCGCCCAGGACTTGAACAGGGGAAACTCTGGGTCGCAGCAGTGGAGCGCGCAAACCCAACCACTCAGCCACGGGGCCAGCCCCATAAGCGTTCCCTTTGAGGGAAGGGCTCAGGAGGCACTTCTGAGTTCCAGTGAGGCAGCCCCACAAGTGAATTACCTCCACCACATGTGCTTGTTGTGTGTGCAAATGTGGTATAGACGATGCAGAGCAAGTTACTGTGACCTTGGGAAACAGCTCAAGTCTTTTTTTGGTACTAAATCCTCTACCCCCTCTCCCACTTAATCAGAAGCAAGCTCTTTCAGTTTACTGAACAACGAAGAAAACATCGAGGGGCTAAGTGGTTAGCATGGCCATGTGTTAAGGACGGAGGGAAGCAACAGGGAACACACAAGACGGTTTACAATAAAAGTTTCAGGTAATGACTTCTGATCAAGAGGAAAACAGATATCCCAGGAGATAGGGAAGAGAACTATACCAAGACGGGATTTGACTGGAGAGTCTGAGCTGACTTTTCCGGGTCAAGAAAAGAATTAAGGAAGAGTGAAGGAGGACAAAGCTACAATTTTTCTACTCCTGTTGAGTTGGAAAGAGCCTTAAAGATCCTTGGTTTAAATGAGGAAACTGAGTCATGGAGAAGGCAAGTGATTCATCCAAGGTCACACAGAATTAATAGCAGACTGGGACAAAACCGAGGTCTAACTTCCATCCCTTGTTTTGACTTCTACTTCCTACTTTCGACTGCTCATCTGGCGGTGGGGGGAGATTTTCTAATTTATCGGTGGTTTTACTGCTATCTTTCTCACCACTCTTTAGCTACTCTGGCGCCCAGTGATATTGCCCTGAGCGTACTTTCTGACATACTGATTTACCACGAGCAGAGGACCAGAGGACAGGGGCAACCCCATTCTGCAGACCCCATTTGTCTATGACAAAGCTGCTCCCAAGCCAAGAGTGGCAGCAGTATTCTGGGAGCAGAAGCCAGCCAGCCTTGGGCCGCCATCCTCTCCAGGCGCCCAGCCTGGACAAAGTCCCCCAACAGGCATGTGGGAGTAAGCAGGGAAGACACAGGGAAGGGAGCACGGCAGCAGTAGGGCCAAGCAGGGGGCTTCCTGGGCCAAGCTGGGGAAGGGCACCATCAACTCATATGGAACCCCCATGATCGGTGCTGGGCTTTGAGTTATCCAGGGGCCAGTTTATCAAAAGTTTGTGTGATGACTTGTCCCTTCTCAATCAGTGCCCTCTCCCAAGTGTTGGCCCTACTTCACCCAGAGCACCATTTTCTCATCTCTTTGCACCTTCTCCAACCTCCTCCCTTGATTTAACGAGCCCCTCTCTCCAGTTCAGAGTGAAAGCGAAAGCGCTTTAGAACAGCTTCCCCTTGACGCTTCCAGCTAAGAGCCAAAGCACCCCCTTCTCCGGTAGCCTCGAGTGCCCAGCCCCTTCCCGGACCCCTAGATGATCCCCTTCAGAATACGGATGTCCTATATTCATTGTGGGGTGCAAGTACTGGCTGCTACAAGCTATCTCCGCGCTCTCGTTAGTCTCCGCATTCACTCCCTGGACCTTCCACGGTCTCCCTGTCGCTCTACATTCTCCACCCCTCTGCTAAAGCTCCAGCCCAGATCATTACCCCAGTGTGGACTTCTCCGGCCCGGGGTAAGTCCCCGGTTGGTGCTCCTGCACGCAGCATCCCGGCGCCGCGCTCCTCGCTGCCCGGGGCACTGGTTTCCGACCTGGGACAGCGCGTGGTGCGCAGCCTACAGCCCCGCCCCTTTCACCGCGCCCGCCAGGGGGCGCCTGGGTCCTCTCCCGGTGGCCTCGCTCGCGAGCGCTAACCTGTGTGGGGCAGATCTGCCCGGAGACAGGTGACGAAAGAGCCCCGCCTTGAGCCTGGGGTAGGAAAGCCCCGACAAGTGGATCTCGCAAGAGGAGGCGAGGAAAGGAGGAGGGACGGGTGTGCGTGATGGAGCACCGGGGCTGCTCCCCAGAACCTCAGATCTGATTTCCCTTCGCCTTTTCTCCAAATAGGCTGGGCCGGCTGCGTTCGGAAGTGGGTGGATCTAGCGAGCGGGCGGCTGCTTTCGTTTTCCCTTTCCCCTAAAAGGCTCGGTTCTGGCTAAAGGGGCCAGGCTCAGCCGGTTCCTGGGACTTTCCTAGAACCCCGCCCCGGCCCGGCCTTCCTCCCTCCCCCAGCCGCCGGTCCCCGCGCCCGCTCCGGCACCGACTCGGACGGCACCCAGAGACTGCGGCCCAGCGGGGACGGCGGTGTCCCAGGCCCGGGAGCGACCCCCGACAGCGCCCGCGCGCCCATGGCCAGCTCAGGGTCCCCCGCTCCCTGCGGGCGCCTCTGCCTCTCCCAGGCTTCCCTCGCGTGGCTGGGCGCAACGCTGCTGCTTCTCGCCGACTGCGTGCTGCTCCGGCCGGCGCTGCCCAGAATATTCTCCCTGCTGGTGCCCGCCGCGCTGCCGCTGCTCCGGGTCTGGGCGGTGGGCCTGAGCCGCTCGGCTGTGCTGTGGCTGGGGGCCCGCAGGGTCCTCAGGGCAACCGTTGGCTCCAAGAGCGAAAGCGCAGGAGTCCAGGGATGGCTGGCTGCTTTGGAGCCGCTGGCGGCGGCGCTGGGCTTGGCCCTGCCGGGACTTGCCTTGTTCCGAGAGCTCGCTTCCTGGGGAGTCTCCAGGGATGCCGACAGCACCAGGCTCCTGCACTGGGGAAGCCGCTTCGACGCCTTCGCCCTCAGCTATGCAGCGGCCCTGCCCGCAGCCGCCATGTGGCACAAGCTCAGGAGACTTTGGGTGCCGGGAGATCACGGGGGTTCTGCAGAAGCGGTGCGTCGGCTTCTAGGCTGCCTGGGCTCAGAGATACGCCGCCTCCCGCTGGTTCTTGTTCTGTTGGTCCTCTCCTGTCTTGGTAAGGGGAACGCAGGGGTAGAGGCACGGACCTAGGGTACTGGGCAGGAATCAAGAGCAATGGTCAGTGAGATAGATTAGTGTACATTCTGGGAAATGTGGATCAGGCGAAGGCAACCAAGCTCAGGTCCAGTGTGGAGGAAAGAGCCCCGGCCCGGGTGGGAGTCAGGAGTCCTGCACTCCGGTGGTGACCCAGGTGTCACTTAGCTGGCCGCCTTGGGCAAGTCCTTTCCCCTGGGGCACACATCCTGAACTCCAGCCTTCCTAATTAGACCCCTAAAGGTCTGGTGGGGCCACAGCGTTGTGAGTTCCAGGGTGGCCTGTTCAGGTGCATGGTTGTGTCCTCTTTCTGCCACTGACCTCCAGGATAATGGTGAAGGGTGAAAGAGGCGTGGGCTAGGGGCAGTCTGGCTGGAGCTGACTGACCTGCTTAGACTTGATATTTGTGACTGATCCATCTCTCCTCTCCTTCCCCAGGGGAGATGGCCATTCCATTCTTTACTGGCCGCCTCACTGACTGGATTCTACGAGATGAGGCAGCTGCTACCTTCACTCAAAACATAACTCTCATGTCCATTCTCACCATAGCCAGGTCTGGGGGCTAAAGATGGAAAGCTGAGAATGGGGGACCCTGAAAAAGAGGGAGTTGGAAGTTGGGGGTGCCGTCCAAAGTGCACTTCTGCCGGGATACCTGGGACCTTCCGTCTGTCCCCTGAACACACCCTGACCCTCCTTCTCTCTGTCTCTCTCCAGTGCAGTGCTGGAGTTCATGGGTGACGGGGTCTATAACAGCACCATGGGCCGCATGCATAGCCAATTGCAAGGAGAGGTGTTTCGGGCTGTCCTGCGCCAGGAAACAGAATTCTTCCAACAGAACCAAACAGGTTTCTCATGAAACTCTTTTATGACATGTCCATATATGTACTCTTTAAATGCCCATACATCCTGTTACTTATAACCTTGATCTCTCTCTCACCATACACATTGTCATTTCTTATTCTTGTTATACCTCAAGAGCAAAATATGGTACTCTTTACCTTCTGAAAGACCTAGTTTTTCCATAATTGTATCTTCCCTATGTGTGTGTTTAGATAGAAACTACAGAATTTCAAGCCTGGAAATTTTGAGATCACAGAGTCCAACTGCCTCATTTTACAGAGAGGGAAACTGAGGCCTAGACCCTAAATGCTGAAACTTGCATGGTCACCTACGGATGGAGACGAGCCTGGGGATGGAATTCGTCTCTTGATTCTCAATCCAGTGCTCAGTACAGCTGCGTGGACTGCTTCCTAGCAGTAGCCTCTGTTTTTCTCCAGCTCTGTTGTATGACCAGCTCAAGCTCTTCCTGCCTATGTGTATAGCATGGGATATACAAGTTATTTAAGGAACAGAAATCTGCCAGAGAAAGGGAAATTCACATGGGCATCAGTTTCTTTATAATTAAATTGAAGGTCTTTGGCCAGGCTTTTCCTCTCTAACACTCCTTCTCCCTGCGCTGAGATCCCCAAACCTCCCTATAGCCCTAACCTTGTTTTCCCCAGCCTCCTTAGAAGACCAGTGTTGACACCCCTCCCCCTGGCACCCTGGCTCATTGCTAGTCCCTCCCATCACTCTGAGCCTCTCATTCACTCCACTCTCTTCTCCCCAACCCCTGGCAGGTGCCATCACATCTCGGGTAACAGAGGACACGTCCACCCTGAGTGAGTCTCTGAGTCACCAGCTGAGCCTAGTGCTGTGGTACCTGGTGCGGGGGCTGTGTCTCTTGGGGCTTATGCTCTGGGGGTCACCGTCTCTCACCATGGTCGCCCTAGT
This sequence comes from Equus quagga, assembly GCF_021613505.1. Lineage (NCBI taxonomy): Eukaryota > Metazoa > Chordata > Mammalia > Perissodactyla > Equidae > Equus > Equus quagga. The sequence goes on from NC_060281.1 coordinate 30,681,635, forward strand.
GGCCCTGCCTCTGCTTTTCATTCTGCCTAAGAAGCTGGGAAAATGGCACGAGGTATGTCTGGGGAGTTGCCTCAACCTACATAGACCCTCATCTCCCAAACTTGGAGGACTCAGATCCTCTCAGATTTCTTTCCTGGGACCCTCACTGATTCTCCATCTTCGTGGGATTGCTCAGTGTTGATCTTCATATTATCACTGTCTTCTCTTCTAACTTCTGCCCACAGTCTGTCTTTTAAAATATGATCATCAATCTCAAGAATATGATCCTCTATGACCTTTCTGAGTTATTTTTCTCTCATCTGTATCCCTTTAGTATCCAGGGGGTACACCTGTGTCCCTTTCTCTTCTCTCCTGTCCCTCTGCCTCTTTTCACCTTTAATCTCCAACCAGGTAACTCAGGTACTAGGGACCCTTTGGTCTGCTAACCCTGTGTGACATCTCTCGTCCATGTCTCCACAGGTGCTGGCAGCACAGGTGCGGAAGTCTCTGGCAGAGTCCAGCCAGGTAGCCATTGAAGTTCTGTCCGCTATGCCTACAGTCCGGAGCTTTGCCAATGAAGAGGGTGAGGCCCAGAAGTTTAGGCAAAAGCTGCAGGAAATGAAGACACTCAACAAGAATGAGGCCCTGGCCTATGCAGTCAACCTCTGGACCACCAGTGTGAGCACCTGGAGATAAAAGCCTATTCCCTTGTCCCCGTGATGCCTCGATTCCATTCCCTTTTGCATGACCCTGCTCCACACTCCTCCTCCCCTGGGCAATGGTTGGTTCAGTGCTCTCATCCTAGCCACCTGAGGCTCAATTACCCTACTCAGTGTTCCCAACCTGCCCTCCCCCCCTCCCCCCATTTTAGGCATGCTAGATGGCTTCTTTCCACTATGGTACAGAAAGTCCACCCACCCCCCTTTTTAGGGAGATGCCATGTCTTCCAGTTCTGGGGCCTTCCTTTGCCTCTCATGGGGTGCTCAGGGAGTCGTAAATTCCTGCACCTGGGCTCACTTCATGCTGGGACTGTGTGGATGTGCCAGTGATAGCCATGAGAATAGCAGAAGCCAGGAATGAGGGGCATCTGTGATGTAACTGAAAGAGAACTAGACCAGCAATCAGAAGTTCCTGGCTTGATGCTGCTAGTTACTAGCTCTGCAACCAGGGGCTAGTAACTTGTCTTCTGTTAGACTGTTTCCTCATTTAAAAAAAAAATGGGAGTGATATAACTTTGTTTATAGGGATCTTGATATGAATATGGATGACATTACATTCATGAAAGCCTGTGGTGAAGAGCAAAATGCTCCCCAAACAAGGCAATAATGGTGATGGTGATGATGATCATGATGACTCTATCGTCATTGAGTAAGACTCCGTGGGGTCTCTGTGGTTCATTCTTCCTTTCTACCTATCGAGCCTGCTGCTGTGACTTGCAGGAAAGGGGCTTTATATCTCCTTAATGCTAACGATTCTGGTTCTTTGCACCCCCTCCCGGTTTTTCTACCACAATCCCTTTTTTCTTGTGGACTCTCCACAGATCTCAGGAATGCTGCTGAAGGTGGGAATCCTATACATTGGTGGTCAGCTGGTGACAAGTGGGGCTGTAAGCAGTGGGAGCCTTGTCACATTTGTTCTCTACCAGATCCAGTTCACACAAGCTGTTGAGGTGAGGTCCTTCCAGTCTCACTCCCCATTGCTTTTCCTACCCTATCCCATCACCATCTGTGTTACTTTCCTTCCATTCTTTACCCTTCTCAGATCACATGACCCTGGCAAACAAATGAGGGCTCCCCACCCCCTCTGACTCTTCATACTTCCCCTTCAGGTACTGCTTTCCACCTATCCCCGTGTACGGAAGGCTGTGGGCTCCTCAGAGAAAATATTTGAATACCTGGACCGGATCCCTCGCTGCCCAGCCAGTGGTGTGTTGACTTCCTTAAACTCGGAGGGCGTTGTCCAGTTCCAAGATGTCTCCTTTGCCTACCCAAACCGTCCAGATGTCCCAGTGCTGCAGGTACAACCTACTGATCCTTGCATTCCACCAACCTCACTCTCAACTCTACCATCCTAAATTTTCTTCCTGCCTTCAGCCTGCTTAACACCAGGTACAGGTAGATCCCTCCTAACACTTCAAAGGCAAAGATGTGCATCACCTATTCCATAAAGCTGCTCCAAACTCGAGCCAGTTTGGATTTCCAAGGAGAAAAGGAGAGGAGGCACTCAGGGAGAAGGCTCTCACATCCTAGGGAATTGCTGAAGCAAAATCTGTGTCTCAAGTCTTCCATCTTTCCTTTTTCTTTCTGTTTGGGATTTGGAATATGATTTTTCTGTTTTCTCGTGGTATCTGATATCAAGTTTGGCATAGTGGTCTTTAGTCTTTTCTCTCGTCTTTGCTCATCTTCCATCTCTACTCCTTGGGGAGGTATCATCCCTGAGAAACAGAACTCTGTGCAAGTGGGAGAATAAGGGTTGCTCTATTTCCATATTTTTCTCCTTTCTTCTCTGGGGTAAGACATCATGCTGTGTAACAAGACAATGACAGTCTCAGGGTTAGGGGCCTTAGTCTGCCTCTTATTGTGTGATTCTCTGGCTTCCAGGGGCTGACGTTCACCCTGCGTCCTGGTGAGGTGACGGCGCTGGTGGGGCCCAACGGGTCTGGGAAGAGCACAGTGGCTGCCCTGCTGCAGAATCTGTACCAGCCCACAGGAGGGCAGCTGCTGCTGGATGGGAAGCCTCTTCCCCAGTATGAACACCACTACCTGCACCAATGGGTGAGCAAGAAGTGGCATGGGGGAGGGTGGGAAGCACCAAGTATAAAGAGCATTCTCACTGAGCACTCTGAAGGCAGGGTTAGGGAATGATAGGGAACCGTGGGTGGATATGTGGGTGTGGTCTGCAGAGATGGTGTGTGATTTTGTGATGTGCTCTCAATAAAGATTTTGAGTCTTCAGTCTCTAGATAGCCACTCCTGTGTTCCTTGTTCTATGACTTTTCATCATCCCAGGTGGCTGCAGTGGGACAAGAGCCACAGCTATTTGGGAGAAGTTTTCAAGAAAATATTGCCTATGGCCTGATCCAGAAGCCAACTATGGAGAAAGTCATAGCTGCTGCAATGAAGGCCGGAGCCCATAGTTTCATCTCTGAACTCCCTCAGGGCTACGACACAGGTGCTCTCCCACTCGTTATCACCACCCAGACATCTTTACCTTTCCTGAAACCCCAATAGTCTTGCCTTTAATCATCAGTCTCTCCTGCCCCACTGACATCAGTTTGAAGTCGTAAGATCTTGTTCTTGTGGCTCCTTCATCCTCATGTCCTCAGGACTCCATTCACTTTCCTGGAACCTTCCCTATCCAGCTGCATCCATCAATCCTTGCTGTGTGTGTGTGTGCATGGGGTACACTTGTGGTTATCCAGCTCTCCCCTTGGCTCTTGTCTCTGCAGAGGTAGGCGAAGCTGGGAACCAGCTATCAGGGGGTCAGCGACAGGCAGTGGCCCTGGCTCGAGCATTGATCCGGAATCCATATGTACTCATCCTGGATGACGCCACCAGTGCCCTGGATGCAAACAGCCAATTACGGGTGAGAGAATCATTTTCTTAATGCTTATCTCCCACCCCATCTTCCTTTCTTCACTCATCCTATGTTAGTTATATGAACATCATAATTATCCAAACCAGTGCTCACAATTCTCAGTTCCCATTAGCTACTCCCCAAGATGCCTGGAACCATTTAAAAGAGACTATCTACAGACTCTGAATCTCTGAAGCCAAACATAAGGAAAATACCGTCCTGATAATATTAATATCAATATTAATTGAGATTTTACTATGTGCTTGACATGCTTCTAGACCCTTAACATGCGCTGTCTCACTCATGTATTCGTCATGAATGCTTGTGAGCTGGTTTGTTACCCTCATTGTACAGATGATAAAATGGAGGCTAAGAGAGGTCGAATAACAATGTCGTTCGGCTGTTGAATAGCAGAGCCTCGACCCAAATTCAAGTCTACCTGACTTGAATGCTTATTCTCTTTACCACTAAGTTACATTTCCTTAAAACATAATATAGAGATTCCTAGTCCACAGCTACAGAGGAGGGACTATTCAACACTTTTCACTCTTTGCTTATGGGTTTCACCATAGGATGCTGACTTTTATTCCACTGTTGCCACCTCCTGTACACAGTCCTTAATAAATCAAAGGTTTGACAGAGAAGCACTCAGAAAGAGAAGCTTCAATCTCCTTGGGGTTGTTGGCAGAGGCAGCAGTGATCCTGGTGAGGTCTGTCCAAGCTCTGGAAACACACATGTCTGCCTGGGCTGGGAGAGGTCCCCAGCTCTGACAGATTCTGCGTCTTTTCTCAGGTGGAGCAGCTCCTGTATGAAAGCCCCGAGCGCTACTCTCGGTCTGTGCTTCTCATCACCCAGCGTCTCAGCTCCGTGGAGCAGGCTGACCACATCCTCTTTCTGGACGGAGGCACTGTCTGTGAGGCGGGAACCCACCAGCAGCTCATGAAGAATAAGGGACGCTACTGGGCCATGGTGCAGGCTCCTGGCGGGTCTGGTGCTCCGGAATGAATGACTTCTCAGACCTGCACACTTCATCACCCTCCCTTTTTTTCCTCCTCTCTATAATGGAGAATTGGGGGACAGAGATCTTACAGAGCTTCAGAGTAGGCGGCTGCTTCTAGGAGGAGTTCCATCCTAACTGTAACCCCCTATATGGTGCCTGAAATTCTGTCATGAGCGTTATCTCCTCTCCAAGCTCCTCTTGATAACACAGACTTTCTAGAAGAAAACATAGACTTTAGAACTCCTTAGTGTAACTGGGTTTAGGGTCAGGTTTGGACAGCAGCCTGAAAATCAGGAGAAATATTTAGAATATACAGAAAGGGAAAATCAGCTACCTTCCAATAAGACCAAAGGCATATGCTGGCCATAAATACCCTGTGGATTCTTGATATTTATAATAAAATTGGTGTTTTGTACTATGGTTTCTCGCATTTTCAGCCCACCAAATGTCTCACAGACCTTTTTAGCACACTTTTCAGGCACTAGGTATCTCCCTCCTTTAGCATCCTCAATGTTTCACAGCCTTAAGTGAGCTATCTTCTTTCTCCCTTAAGGTTTCTGTTGCCTACGGTGGCTCCCTCCTCTTTTCCATCCCCCTTCCACCTCCTACCCCTATCCCCCCATCCCCACCCCTATCCGATGCTCGTTCCCAAGGATAAACCCAAACTGGGACACAGCTTCCTCCACGGCACCAGCAGCTGCAGCTGGGAGCCAGGGCCTTTCTGAGGTCGAAGATGGAGGGCGAGGGCGGCTAGAGGAAGTGCCAGCGCGCACGCTGAGGAGCTCGGCGCGCCTCACCCTTCCCCACCTCGCCCGCCCTGGTCCTTTCCTGCCCGGCTCACTCAGCTCAAAAGTGGCACCTGCGGGGATAATCTCAGCGTAGTGGGCAGGGTTGCTAGTAAATTTCTTCCACTCAGGGGAGGCCTTGGTTTGTGACGTTAACAGTTGCTGGGCAGATTAGGCCAAAACAGGTTGCAACGGTAGGCGGAGTTGAGAGGAGTTAAACTCGGCAGTCCTCCTTCAAGCAAGAATTATGCGAGGGGGTGCGGGCAGAAAGGCAGTTCTTGTGGATGGCTACAGGTTAGGGAGACCGTTGAACCGAGAGAGGCCCTAGGAAGGACCACGTGGAAAGATTCAGAAACCGCGCCCTCTCCTTGGTGACCCTTCCTTCACACGCCGTGGTTATATTCTACTGCCGATTGCCCCAGGACCCGTGCTCCGTGACCCCATGCACTCCTGTTCCACCCCTACTTTTACAAAATGATGCTCATATGAACACCCCGCACCCCGGACGGGAGACTGCTCCCAGCTTCTTGCGGACTTCCAGCTTTCTGGTTGAGGCTACGCGTTTAGATGATACCGCCCCTACCACTCCGTGTCTGTTCCCAGAGGACGCCCGGCTTCCTGGTGTCTCTCGCTGTAACCTCATTGCCAAGAGGGCTTTGGAAGCCCCTTCCTCTCTTTCTTCCTTTCTTCGGACAGTCTATAACCCACTGTTTCCCCAACCTCCAAGAAGGCGGAGCAGAGAAGTCTGTCCCCAATATGATATCCCTGGTCCCCAGACACCCACTGGTCTCTTCTCGGGAAGGGCAGGGGGATGCGGAAAAAATTCTGGTTCCCTCCCCTTAAGGCTGCGGGCTTTCGCTTTCACTTCCTCCTCCGAGAGAGCCGATCTCTGGGTGCCAGGCGATCATGGCGCTGCTAGAGGTGTGCGGAGCCTCCCCACGGCAGCGGGCAGACTGGGCTCTCCCCGCCGCGGGAAGCGGGTATCGCTCGGACCCTGGACACTACAGTTTCTCTATGCGATCTCCAGAGCTCGCCCTCCCGCGGGGAATGCAGGTCAGGGTTGTAAGAGGACCCCGTGGGAGGCGGGGAGGAGAGCGCAGAGTAATGGAGGGTCTGTCTTGAGAGTGCCCGGAGGTGGGGAAATGCAGAGGGGGCCATCCTTTATTCGAGGAGAGCCACATCCAGGGCCCCCGAGCTCGGGAGGATGCCACGTGGGAGTCGGAGGCTGACCGCCCGAGGGTGAGGAAGTGCAGATTAGAGCAGAGAGGTGAGCTGGGGCTCCTGTCGGAAGCCAAGAGAGCTTTCCTGCCTGTTCTCCATCACACACGCATCAGGAAGCCTTTCTCATGGGACTCTCCTATCGCAGAGGGGCTGTCTTCGAAAACCTGTGAACTTTGGCGTTAGCCTCCCCTCGGCCACTCACTGTTGTGTGTCTTGATCAATTCACTTTGTCTAGGTCTCCGCCTCTCTTCTGTAAAATGGGGATGCTATTAATAAAATGTGGTTGTGAGGGTTAAATGACCTATGCATGGAAAGAACATTAAAGTCACCCTCAACATTTTTAGCTGTGGTAACATTTATTTTCTTTTATTTATATTGTGCTGGAAAACGTTGGTGTGGTGTGCCTCGTCTTTTCCTTCTCCCAAGCCATTTCCTTGTAGAGATTAGTTATTAACTGTTCCTTTTATTGACGGTGGGAGAGTTTCTGCATGTCTCCTCACTCCCACTCTTTCTAAAATCCTCTCCTGGAGCCTCCCTGCTTCAGAAATTTTTATGGCCTCCTTCTCTGCCTTTTCTCCCTCATTAGCCCACTGACTTCCTCCAGTCCCTGGGTGGAAGTGGAGAAGGGAACGTTCAGATTGAGATGGCCCATGGCACTACCACGCTCGCCTTCAAGTTCCAGCATGGGGTGATCGTGGCAGTGGATTCTCGGGCCTCAGCCGGGAGTTATATTGGTGAGTGTGCATCCCAGCAGGTAGAATCTGGGGAGCTGGGCCCACCGCTCAGCAGGAGCCGGACATCTGCACCAAAGCAGAAGCAGATTTGGCTTTAGGACACACAGGGAGAGCTGTGGGGACATTCCTCCTCTCTCAAAACTCCGTCTTCTTCCAGCCACCTTACGGGTGAACAAGGTGATTGAGATTAACCCTTATCTGCTCGGCACCATGTCTGGCTCCGCAGCGGACTGTCAGTACTGGGAGCGTCTGCTGGCCAAGGAGTGCAGGTAGGCGAGGCCTCTCCTCTCCCTTCTAAGCCTGGTGGTCACCCCTGGAACCTGGATCCTCCAGATCACTGCTCCTCACCCTTTCTCCCTGTGCTAACGTAGCATCTTAGTGCTAATGCAGTATTTCCTAAAATAGCCTTTTGGTGATAAAAACCTCCCAAATCTCAGCTTGTGCTCCTGCCAATAAGCCAGATAATTTGTCAACCTATTTAGCACTGACTCTATCAGCCATGGTGGGAGAGTATCATTTACTAGGATTTCTTTATATGGTTTAGATACTTTAAATTCCAAATCTTTCCCTGATCCATAGATCCTACAAAACCACTCCTTTCAAATGCTTATAACTTCAATCATTTCCTGCTCATCCAGTGGGCTGCTCAGAGAGCTAGCCTTCTCCTGCCTCCTCTAAGTCCTCTCCCCACACCGCCCTGTCCTCACCCAGGCTGTACTATCTGCGGAATGGGGAGCGCATCTCGGTGTCCGCAGCCTCCAAACTGCTCTCCAACATGATGTGCCAGTACCGGGGCATGGGCCTCTCCATGGGCAGCATGATCTGTGGCTGGGACAAGAAGGTGAGTGCTCTCCACTCTCCATATTCCCCCACCGTGGGTGAGAGGTCAGTCTCCCCATTGTACACTCCCCCTCACTCCCCTACAAGATGCGTGGCACATAGACGGCTCGGTTATAGAACTGTTCCAACATATCCATGGGCTATTTCTGGGACCAGATATGGACTATTGTTTCATAAGCTTTTCCCTTTTGATAAAATAGCTGATTCCAAGTTTGTTTTTCAGTCCCCCCCCCCCCCCCCAAAATTCTATGATTGCTATCAAAGTGTTGTCCTGGCTCAAATGTTCCTGTGGTAATTCTTATTCTTCTGTCCACTTTTTGTGGCTCACACTTGAACCTGTATGTTACCAACAATCCCCTTTCCAATTCCAACCTGGAACCTTCTTGCCTCCTATAGGGTCCTGGACTCTACTATGTGGATGAAAATGGGACTCGGCTCTCAGGAAACATGTTCTCCACTGGTAGTGGGAACTCCTACGCCTACGGGGTCATGGATAGTGGCTATCGGAACAATCTTAGCATTGAAGAGGCCTACGACCTGGGCCGCAGGGCTATTGTTCATGCCACCCACCGAGACAGCTATTCTGGAGGCGTAGTCAATAGTAAGAGACCAATGCTCCCACCACCACGCCCCTGAGTGGGGAAGGGGGGTTTCAGATTGGGATGTCTTCTCAAGGGCATTGAAGTCCCAGTAATGAGGACTTTGAGCGTGTGTGTTGCTGTTTGCCTTCAACATAACATTATTAACAGGAACTTGCTGAAGGGAAAGGTGACTCCATGTTCTTTCTCATTTGTCCACAGTGTACCACATGAAGGAGGATGGTTGGGTGAAGGTGGAAAGTACAGACGTCAGTGACCTGCTGCACCAGTATCGGGAGGCCAGTCACTAACAGTGGTGGCGGCTGGGCTGGCCTCTTCTGGGAAAGCCCACTGACTCAGGGACCTGGGCCAGCTTAGGCCCCAGGAGAAAGAGGGGCCTAACCTGAGCCCAGAGAGAGAGAACCAGGGGCCAGTGGGGGCAGGGCAGAGTTCATCCTTTTGCATGTTCTCTGTTTCATCTCCGCCCACCCCCCCCCCCCCAACCTCCTGGGTGCCCCATTCAGCGCAATAAAGGAAAACGGTTATAAACACTTCTGTGTTGTAGCTGAGTGTGGTTGGAGCTGTGCTTCTTGAGGGGAAAGGGGCAGGAAATAAAGAGAGGATTTCTTGAGACGAGAGACTCAAACCTCTACCTAACAAATGGAGCCTCACCAAATATTTCTCCTGGGTTTTCCTTCCCCACTCCCCTCTCCAGGACCTCAGGCAGGCTGATCATCATTGCGTGTGGACACTTACTTGCAATTTAATTTAGGTTAGAGTCCTTTCTATAGGGACACAACCTGGAGACTCCTGTGTGGTCCACCGTTAATGGTTTGGATGTCTGGGAGTAGGGCGCCTAGAACAAATGCTTTCAACCTTGTCCAGTCGGATGACAAAGCTTCCACCTCACATGTGTGCGGTAATTGTAAACATGGTACTTTGCCTCAAATAACACTTTGGAGGTATTGGGTATTGAAGGTAAAGATGGACATTAGGGGTTCCATTTCATGATGTGTCACGCTCAATTGCAAGATGGCAGGACCGTGACTGAAGAGGAAGAGGAGACAAAGAGGACTCCCTGAAGTGGGGAATATGAGGAAAACGTGGCCAGGTTAGAAAAATAAGACAGACATAATGAGATTTTCTGAATCATGCCGGAACTGCAAGAAGGAACATGGACAAAGTCACCTCTCAAAGGAGAATTAGTCAAAGGAAAAGCTTGCAAGTAGGAAGCAGCTGAGCATGGAGCTTTTTTTCACTAGAGATCCTTAAAATCCCACAATGGACGCGATTGGAGGAATTTTAGTAATCCCCTACTTTAAACCTCTCCTCTTTCACCCACAGTATTTTAAACTTGAAGTGACTTATTTGCAGTCACATCAAAAAGGCGGTTTGGCATCCAAGTGATCCTCCCTTTGGGGATATTTTGAGTTTGGGAGGTGGTTTCAACCTGAAGAGTTATTTCTGGAATAAACAAATCTGCATGTTCCATAGATAAGCTCTGAATCAGGCAGGACTATAGAAGCCTGATTACTGTTTTAATCAGTGTTAAAATAGACCAAGAAACAAAGTCCACTTCCCTCCCACGCGGACAGCACTCCCCGCACAGTTTGGAGCGCAAATTCAGAGGCATCTGACCAGTGCTCTGCTCAGCGTGCTCTGTTGATAAGGACGAAGATAAAGCGTCAGGGCCTTCTAAGCTCAAAATCTGTAAGTGGAAACCCACTCAGGCCGTGGTGAGACTGTCTGAACTCTTCTATTTAGGAGAGGTCCTGCGTGTTTCTCGTTCATTGTCTGACTCTGTTTTTACCCTAAGACACGAAAACTGGCGCTTGGATGGGGAAAGAGGGGAGTTCTCAAAACAGATTCAGAGCTTGAGGTAGCAAGAACTTGAAGGAAGAAAATCCATTGGTTCTCCAGTTACAAAGTATCCCAATCCTTGAAACAGCTTTATCTTACTTAGTGACAATTTAAAAAAATTGCAGTCTATCGCAGAGTAACTGCTGCGAAGGATGAGAGACTCCTGCGGGCCTGGCAAGCGGGAGCGGGAGCTGCGGGCTCCGTTCGCGGGCTGCAGGTCTCGCGCGCCCCCCGCTGGCCGCCCCGCCTGGCGGGGAAGCGAAAGCAAAAGCGAAAGCTGCAGGGGCGCGGAGGTGCCGGCTGGGAGAGCAGCGCTTGCGGGCGCCGGGGGGAGACGAAGTTGAGACCGCGGGAGGGAAGGTCTCTACAGCTCAGTCTCCAGCACTTAACGGAAAGACCTTCGGAGCTGTGGTTCCGAAGCCGCCGCTGGTGAGTTCGTGCGGCTGGAAACCTGGAGCGCTAGCAGAGACGCATCGCAGCCCGCCCGCCGCTCCACGCCCCTGCTTCCTGTCCCTCTCGACCCGGAGTTCAGGGGAGCGGGGCAGGGACCGCCTGGCTCTTTGGAACTCGGCGGCGGCAGACGGGGGAGGGGAGTTACTGGAATTCTTTTTAAAGGATGGGGTTCCTGTTGGTCAGGCTTCCCAGCTGCCTCTGACAGGCCGAATGCCTTCTGTCGCAGGAGGGATGTACTAGCGAGCACAGGGTGCCCAGGGGATCTTTCCGGGTAGGACTGGATAAAATGAGAAGCCGATGGACGGGTTGGCAGAGTGGGGTGGGGAGGATAGGGGAGAGGAGTGGGACGTCTCCGTAATTTCTCGTCTTCCACCCGTAGATAACGCCATGCGGCTCCCTGACCTGAGACCCTGGGCCTCCCTGCTGCTGGCGGACTTGGCCTTACTCTGGCTGCTTCAGGGGACCCTGGGGGATCTGCTTCCCCCAGGACTTCCAGGCCTGTGGCTGGAGGGGACCCTGCGACTTGGAGGGCTGTGGTGGCTGCTAAAGCTGGGAGGGCTGCCGGGATTTGTGGGAACAGTGCTGCCCCCACTCTGCCTGGTGACCCCCCTGTTTCTCTGCTTTAGGGCCCTGGTCCCAGGGGCCTTGAGTGCTCCCCCACTCAGAGTGGCTTCAGCATCTTGGAGCTGGCTGCTAGTGGGGTACGGGGCTGCAGGGCTGAGCTCTGCAGTATGGGCTGTGCTGAGTCCTCCAGGTGCCCAGGAGAGGGAGCGGGGCCAGGAGACCAACAAAGCCTTGATGTGGAGGTTGCTGAAGCTCTCCAGGCCAGACCTGCCTTTCCTCGCCATCGCCTTCTTCTTCCTTGTTCTTGCGGTGTTGGGTGAGTCAGGAGAGGGCCTTGTGATTTGGAGGTGGGGAAAGGCCCTTGGCACCAGCACAACTCATCTGTTATCCTTCCTGCCTCTTTCAGGTGAGACATTGATCCCCTACTATTCTGGTCGTGTGATCGACATCCTGGGAAGTGATTTTGACCCCCATGCCTTTGCCAGCGCCATCTTTTTCATGTGTGTCTTCTCCATTGGGAGGTAGGTGATGGGCCATTGGGTCAGTTTGCTAGCCCCAAATCTTAATAGGGGCCCTCACTTTCCTAACTCTGTTTTCAGACCCTTTTGTGCACAAAGCACAAAACCCTTGAACTAAAATATGCATGTATTTATTCATTCACCATTCTGTTTCATCCATCCATCCATTCATTCCTTCGTTCACCGTATTTATCTAGCATCTTCCAAATTTATAGTACATGATTATAGATACATGTACGAGTGAGTAATATGAAAGGAGTTTATGTGTCAAATGGGATGTCTCTCGGTTCCCTCCCAACATTTCTATCTCTGTGGAATTCCATTTCTCTTTTCTACCTCCTACCTCCCACCCCTAAGTTAGTTTGTAAAGTTATCCACTTGTCAGGCTGGGCATGTTTCTTCTATCTTACTCTGAAGCTTATCACCTTTCTTTCCAGCATCTTCACTCTTTTCATCTTCATTTGCTTTTCCCTCTCATTTTAGACATACTCAGGAATCTTCTTTCTACAAACAAACTAACTGCTTTATAGGGGCCGGACTAGGATGAGGTGAGTGGGGCACCTGAGTGCCACGCATTTAAGGAGGTGCTCGCTCCTAGGGTGGTGCAGATGCCTCACTTACCTTACCCTGGTACCAGCTAGCTGCTTGATGCCGCCCCTTTGTTATGGTCATACTTCATTGAGAATGCCTCAAAAACCAATTCTTCATTGTGCCTTCATTCCATATTTGCTACTCTTTGCTGAAACTACTCAAAAGTGAACTTCTTATTGATCAATCCACTGCTTTTAAAAAAAAATTTGGGTCCTCAATTCTCTTTGCTTCTCTGTAGCATTTGGCATTAGAATGAACTCTTGTTATTGATTTCTTTCTTCAGTTAGCTTTTATGAACGCCCTTTCTACTTCCCAATCCACTCTACCTCCTCTGGAGAACTTTCCTCTTCTGGACCCTTAAATATGGACTCTCCTCATGACTCAGTTCTTTGATCTTTGAGAGTATTTTTCCTATTGAGCTAATGCAGTTCATCTCTGCAGATGACTCCCAGGTCCATATTTCCATGCCCAGCACCAGTCCTCTAATCCAGTTGCCTCCTTGACATTCCCATTGGATAGCCCACTCTCATCTCACACTCCACCTACCCAGAGCTCCAAATGCATTCCTCTCCCTCCTGGTCTTCTTGAAAGTGGCTCCCTTATCTTATTCCCCTTCCTGAAACCATCAGTATCCTAGGCTCCAAGCGTCAGCATCATTGATACCTTTCTCATGTTCAAACAGTATCCCTGTTATTTTCTACTTTCAAGATGTTTCTCCTTTGGCTCCTTTCTCTCCATTCCCACTATGATGACCAAAGTCCAAACTTGCATCATTTTATGTCTGACTACCCCAACAGCCTCCTAACCATGGTAACTAGATTTCTACTAAAAACACACATTTTGTAAAATACCTGGTTCTGTGCTTTCACATTTTTCCTTTGTTTTATTGTTTTACAATAAATTAGTTAGTCTAAGAGGAATTCTGCAACTCCAGATGGGGGAAAAGCATGACTCTAGGGCTTCAGGGAATGAGAGTTCATTGCTGCAGTTCTTACAATGAATTTATGGGGGACAGGAAAGGGGGATTTGGGGGGGGTGGGCCGGGGGTGGTGAGGCCAAGACAGAGAGGAAGCCTGGAGGCAGAGCACTGAGGGAGGCCAGGTCAGAAGCAAGCCATGGGCTATTTCTTTTCACAACATCTGTTCACTTCTATTGTATTCTTCCCTTGTGTCTAGCACAGAGTGAACTCTGTAAATACTCCTGAATTTCTGCACGTCAGGATTGTGTTCCCACATCTAGCGCACCAAGTCCTCTCTTTCCTTCCGCTGTTCCTTCCTGCCCCTCTTGTCTCCCTCTCTTACTTGGTTCTCTTCTGCCTCTTGTGGTATACCTCTCCCAACTTTGTATTTTCTTTTCATTCTGTGAGCTCTCCTCTGCGTCTGTCACTCATTCCCTCCTTCTCTACCTCTCTCTCCCCTTCATCCTCCTATTGTCCCCTCCCTACCCTGCAGCTCACTGTCTGCGGGCTGCCGAGGAAGCGCTTTCACCTTCACCATGTCCAGAATCAACTTGCGGATCCGGGAGCAGCTTTTCTCCTCCCTTCTGCGCCAGGACCTTGGTTTCTTCCAGGAGACTAAGACAGGTGGGGCCTGGAATCAGGTCTGGGCTTCCTCTGGGCATTCCTTGCCCCTCAGTCACCCTCCACCCGCGTGTACACAGCCTCTGCTGCCTGCGTCCGTAGCACCGGGGCCTGGAGCTGTTTTTCTCTCTTTTGCGACAGGGCAATGAGGCAGCTTCCACCGGTCTCGATGCAAGTGAGGGAGGGCATTTAGAGGAGGGGGCTGTGCCAGAGGAGGTCAGGAGGGGGTTTCTGGGGTTCTGTGTTACACATGGTTTCCTCACCTGCTCTGTCCTCCCCAGGAGAGCTGAATTCACGGCTGAACTCGGATACAACCCTGATGAGTTGCTGGCTTCCTTTAAATGCCAACGTGCTGTTGCGGAGCCTGGTGAAAGTGGTGGGACTGTACAGCTTCATGCTCAGCCTGTCACCTCGGCTCACCCTCCTCTCTCTGGTCGACGTGCCTCTCATGATAGCAGCTGAAAAGGTGTACAATGTCCGCCATCAGGTATATGTGGGTGTAGGGAATCACCAAAGAAGAATAAAGCTCTCCCAGAGGTCATCTCTTCTCAGCCCTTAGAGCAGCAATTCTGACAGACTTAGAAGGTCCATGACCCCCTGGGACCGTATGCAAGTGTGTGTGTGTGTGTGTGTGAGAGAGAGAGAGAGAGAGAGAGAGTGAGAGAGAGAACGAGTGGGGGAGAGGGAGAGAGAGTGAGAGGGAAGGAGACCAAGTGTGGATTTCTGGGGAGAGGATAAATTTTCATCAGATTTTCAAAGGAGTCTGTAGACACCTTCCCCACAAAAGATTAGAAATGCCATCTTACGAGGTTTTAGGTAAAGAGTTTTCTCTTTTATAATCAACAGAAGGAATTCGGCTGGAGTGTAGAGAAAGTAGAACATGCAGTCAGGAGGTCCTGAGTCTGAATGAATGTTAGCTGCACATTCTCTCTCCCTTTTTCAAAAACTTGTGGTAAAATGTACATAACATAAAATTTACTGTTTAACCATTTAAAAATTTTTTATTTTATTTCTATTATTTATTAAAAATGATTTTATTGAGGTCAGACTGATTATAACATTGTATAAATTTCAGGTGTACATTATTATATTTCAGCTTCTGTATAGACTGCATCGTGTTCACCACCAAAAGTCTAGTTGCCATCCGTCACCATACATATGTGCCCCTTTACCCCTTTCACCCTCCCTCCACCCCCTTTTTCTCTGGTAAGCACCAATCTGTTCTCCTTATATATGTGTTTGTTTATCTTCTACATATGAGTGAAATCATATGGTATTTATCTTTCTCTGACTTATTTCGCTTAGCCTAATATCCTCAAGGTTCATCCTTGTTGTCACAAATGGCACTATTTTGTCTTTTTCACGGCTGAGCAATATTCCATTATATATGTATATACCACGTCTTCTTTATCCATTCATCCAATTGTGGGCACTTTGGTTGCTTCCAAGTCTTGGCTATTGTGAGTAATGCTGCAGTGAACATAGGGGTGCATGTATCTTTTCCAATTAGTATTTTTGTCTTCTTTGGGTAAATACCCAGAAGTGGAATAGCTAGATGGTATGGTATTTCTATGTTTAATTTTTTTTTTAAAGATTGACACCAGAGCTAACAACTGTTGCCAGTCTTCTTTTCTTTTATTGCTTTTTCTCCCCAAATCCCCCCAGTACGTAGTTGTACATTTTAGTTGTGGGTCCTTCTAGTTGTGGTTTGTGGGGCTTGATGAGTGGTGCCATGTCTGCGCCTAGGATCTGAGCCAGCTGAAGCGGAATGCATGAACTTAACCACTCAGCCATGGGGCCAGCCCAATTATGTTTAATTTTTTGAGAAATCTCCATTCTGTTCTCCATAGTGGCTGCACCAGTTTGCATTCCCACCAGCAGTGTATGAGGGTTCCCTTTTCTCCACACCCTCTCCAACAATTGTTATTTCTTATCTTTTTAATAATAGTCATTCTGATGGGTATGAGGTGGTCTCTTGTTGTAGTTTTGATTTGCGTTACCCTAACAATTAGAAATGTTGATCATCTTTTCATGTGCCTGTTGGCCATCTGTATATCTTCTTTGGAAAAATGTCTGTTTATAAGCTCTGCCCACATTTTAACCATTTTTAAGTGTGCCATTTCAGTGGCATTAAGTACATTTGTATTCTTGTGCAACCATCACCACCGTCCATCTGCAGAACCTTTTCCTCTTCCCAAATTGAAATTCATGCCAATTAAAAACTAACACCCTATTGCCCCCACCATTCTACTTTCTGTCTCTATGAATTTAACTACTATAGGTGTCTCATATAAGTGGGGTCATACAGTATTCGTCCTTTTGTGATTGGCTTATTTCACTTAGCATAACGTCTTCAGGGTTCATTCATGTTGCAGCATGTGTCAGAATTTTCTTCCTTTTTAAAGCTGAATAATATCCATTGATGCATAGACCACAATTTGTTTAACCATTCATCTGTCGATGGACACTTGCTTCTACCTTTTGGCTATTGTGGATAATGCCGCCATGAACATGGGTGTACAAATATTTGTTTAAGTCTTTGCTTTCAGTTCTTTTGGATATAAAGAATTCCTGGATTATGTGGTAATTTTAGTTTTAATTGTTGGAAGAGCCACCATACTGTTTTCCACAGTGGCTGCCCCATTTTACAGATTTTACGTCCTCACCAGCAGTACACAAGGGTTTCAATTTCTTCATGTCCTTTTCCAACACGTATTCTCTGTTTGTTTGGTTGGTATTTTTGTAATAGCCATCCTAATGGTTGTGAGGTGATATCTCATTGTGGTTTTGATTGGCATTTCCCTGATGATTAGTGATGTTGAACATTTTTTCATGTGCTTATTGGCCATTTTTATATCTTTTTTGGAGAAAAGTCTATTCAAGTTCTTTGCTGATTGGGTTTTTTAAAATTGCTCAGTTGTGGGAGTTCTTCATATGTTCTGGATGTTAACCTCTTATCAGATAGATGATTTGAAAATATTTACTCCTGTTCTGTAGGTTGCCTTTTCACTCTGTTGATGGAGTCCTTTAACGCACACAAGTTTGGAATTTTGATGAAGTCCAATGTATCTATTTTTTCTTTTGTTGCTTGTACTTTTGGGGTCGTATCCAAGAAATCATTGCCAAATCTAGTGTCGTGAAGCTTTTCTCCAGTGTTTTCTTCTGAGAGTTTTATGGTTTTAGCTCTTTTGTTGAGGTCTTTGATCCATTTTGAGTTATATCTGCATTACATCTTCAGCGAGCTGTGGCTTCTTAGGAAGACTACCCTTTCTTTCTTCATTCAGACACTGACGGTGGTGTGAATGACCTCAAATGAAGTTAAAAACAAATAACGTGTGTTTCTTACACTACCTATCCCTGAGAGCTCAGTAATATTTTGTTCCTTCTCTCCTTCACTTTCGTTATTCCTTCCGGAAAGAAATGTAAGGGAGATGGAAAGAGGACAGTTTGATACTTTTAGGTAGATTGGGGGAGCATCCCAAGGGCTGGAATGAGAGATTGGGGTCTGCTGTCTTCTGCCAAACCAACCCCTTGTATCCCCTGCCCCACTTTTCCAGGCAGTGCTTCGGGAGATCCAGGATGCAGTGGCGAAGGCGGGGCAGGTGGTGCGGGAGGCCGTTGGAGGGCTGCAGACGGTGCGCAGTTTTGGGGCTGAGGATCACGAGGTCTGTCGTTATAAGGAGGCCCTTGAACGATGCCGGCAGCTGTGGTGGCAACGAGACCTGGAGCGAGCCATGTACCTGCTTCTACGGAGAGTGAGGAAGCTGAGTGGCAGGGACGAAGGGCCAAGGGAAGGGGGCCGGAAAAGCAATGGGAAGCCTGCAGCTGGTACTGAGGTCCCTGCTGCTTAATGTCATAGGGGAAGAGTGGGGAGACTCTTTCTGAGCCTCGCCTTCTTCTCCCCTTCCAGATGCTGCACTTGGGAGTGCAGGTGCTGATGCTGAACTGTGGACTGCAGCAGATCCTGGCTGGGGACCTCACTCGGGGCGGGCTGCTCTCCTTTCTGCTCTACCAAGAGGATGTGGGCCACTATGTGCAAGTGAGTCAGGAGCCCATGTGTGGGTTTTTTTTTTTTTTTTTTTTTTTGGTGAGGAAGATTGGCCCTGAGCTAACATCTGTGCCAGTCTCCTTCTATTTTGTATGTGGGACGCCACCATAGCATGGCTTGATGAGTGGTGTGTAGGTCCCGCCCAGGATCCAAACCCCCAAACTCTGGGCCACCGAAGGAGAGCACACGAACTTAACCACTATGCCACTGGGCTGGCCCCTCATGCGTGCTCTTTTTTCCCCCTTTCTTTTTCTTTCTGGCCTTCTGGGCCTTGGGCTTTATTTGTTTTCCTTAATTATACAAAACAAAACAAAACCTAACTCATTTTTTTATGGAGAATTCCAAACAATGGCAAAACAGAACCAAACCAAACAAAAACCTATTATCAACTTATGGCCACTGTTTCATCTGTGTCCCCACCTACTTCCCCCGACCCATATTATTTTGAAGCAATCCATGATATAGTTTCATCTGTAAATATTTCAGATGAGGTAGGCACAGGGTCTGCTTTAAGGAGTTCCCTGTTTAATCAGGCAAGACAGACCTGTGCACAAGTAACACAAAACCGTAATTGAAAAGGTCCAGGAATAGAAGTAACACTGAAGGCTGTACAGGAGGGAGGAATATGGACTTCTCCATCCTTTACATTGCAAATTGGAACACTGGGGTAGGTATTGGTGCTGCTTTTAAATTCCATCCAAATGGCACATTTAAAGGTAGAGAATCTTTTTTGGATGAGTGAACAAGAAGTGTGGCTGGGGTGGAGTGTGGCAGAGGTGTGTGTGAGGAGTTGGGCAGTCGGTTTCTGTGGAGCTACATCTGATTTGATGACCCCTCCACTCCCGTCTTCCAGACCCTGGTATACATGTACGGGGATATGCTGAGCAACGTGGGGGCTGCTGAGAAGGTTTTTCACTACCTGGACCGACAGCCAAATCTGCCTCCACCGGGAACACTGGCCCCCCCCCACTCTGCAGGGACTGGTGGAATTCCAAGATGTCTCCTTTGCTTATCCTAATCGCCCTGACCAGCCTGTGCTCAAGGTATCTGAAGAGGCCATAAGGAGGGAACTTGGGCCCTTTGTTCCCTGCTGCTTATGTGTGACCAGGCATCACAGCCTGTGGATCATTTGCCTCTGAGAAGCAGATCTTACCTGTGATAGAAAGCGAAGGGGAGGGGACCTGAGGGAGAAGAGGCTGGCCCCTAACTCTTTCTTGGCTTTTCTAGGGGCTCACATTCACACTACGTCCTGGTCAGATGACCGCACTGGTGGGACCCAATGGGTCTGGGAAGAGCACAGTGGCCGCCCTGCTACAGAATCTGTACCAGCCCACGGAGGGCCAGCTGCTGCTGGATGGGGAGCCCCTTCCCCAGTATGAACACCATTACCTGCACCAACAGGTGGGTAGGTAGGAAGAAGAGAGAGAGGAGAAAGCAGAGAAGAAGCATGTGTGGAGAGAACATGGGCGATCCATGGGAAGAAACACAAGGAGTCCATTCTGAGGGAGGAGGGAGGGACCCTGCCATGGGGCTTTACACGCCGTCCTCTGCTCCCACCCCTCTGTACAGGTTGCTTTGGTCGGGCAGGAGCCTGTGCTGTTCTCGGGTTCTGTGAGGGACAACATTGCTTATGGGCTGAAGAGCTGCAGTGACGAAGAGGTGATGGCTGCTGCCCAGGCTGCCAAAGCGGATGAGTTCATCAAAGAAATGGAGCATGGACTACAAACAGGTACCTTCACTCAAAACAGAACCTGGAGCTTATTCTTGGGGTGAGGGTTGTGTCCCTGTAACTCAATGTTTCTTGTTTCCTTGCCTTTTCATTGGCTCCCACTTCCTCTCCTTTCCCAGCACCAGGAGCTGTTTAGCCCCTTGTCCTGCTCAGGAGTCTTTGTTCCCAGAGAGCAACGTAGAAGTAGTGCTCCCTCCACACGGGCAGCCCCAGCAGGTCTCCACCCCACCACCCTCCTTAGCCAGGCCCTCATACCTCCTAACTGGTGCTAGTGGAAATACCAGTTGTGCACTTGTTCCTGTTCACGGGGAAGATGTTGTTGTGGTCACTTGTGTCTGAGGAAGGCTACTTCTTGGTTTCTTCAGATGTAGGGGAGAAAGGAAGCCAGTTGGCTGTGGGACAGAAACAATGTCTGGCCATTGCTCGGGCCCTCGTGCGGAACCCACGAGTCCTCATCCTGGATGAAGCCACCAGTGCCCTGGACGTCCAGTGTGAGCAGGCTGTGAGTACTGGGGTGAGAGAGGCGGGGGCCAGTGGGACCTGAGGGGTCACGTTTGAAGGATCAGCCTGTGCAGAATCTGGCAGTGGGAGGATGAATGGCTCACTAGTGGAAAGAGTATCTGTGTCTTCCTAGGGCTGGGAAATGGAATGGAGAATACGGTGGTCTGGGAACATTCCTGATTCCTCCATGGCTCCCCTTCCCATCCAGCAGCTGCAATAATCCAGCTGAGAGAGAAGGGCAGTGCAGGCCTTTATCTTTTACTCCTTCCTACATTCTCATGTTTCACACCCTCTTTACCCTAAGCCACAAGAGATGATGCCCAGTTGGGATGTGGTATCCATCCCATTCTTATCTCTCTGAGGCATTATAATCTGCTCCCTTCAGCTGCAGGACTGGATATCCCATGGGGACCGAACGGTGCTGGTGATCGCTCACAGGCTGCAGACGGTTCAGAACGCTGACCAGATCCTGGTGCTCAGGCAGGGAGAGCTGGTGGATCATGCCCAGCTCATGGGGGGGGAGGACCTCTATTCCCGCCTGGTGCAGCAGTGTCTGGAGGACTGAGGCCGCAGGGACACTGGGCCCTTCTCATGGCTGTCTTCATGACCTGGAGTAGCTCCTGCTTTGAGTTTCCCTGGGGCTGTTCCCCTGGGTAGTTTTTCCTGGAGTTGGAGACATGATGGAGATTTGGACCATGTGTGCTTTCATTGGAGCTGGGAGTGGAAGGCGGGGAGTGCTGCATGTGTCCATGAACCTTATTTCCTTGATGAACGTAGTACTGAGTAGTATACTGTGGCATAATAAATATATTTAAAAATATTTTTTCCTTATTATATAAATAGCACACATTCATATAGGAAAGTAACACTAACCTTTGTTTCACTTTCCAGAGATAATTATGGTTACTGTTTTGCTGGCTATCCTGTCAGTCTTTTATCTGTTCTTTGAGATACACATTAGCCAGTATGATAAATATTCATGAGGTTGCTTTTCCGTGTCCTTTCCCATTCCCACCAGTGTCTGATACTTCAGGTGGAGCTAGGGAAGGACAGAGCACAGTTCCCTAATTAGCAGTGTTAATAAAACATTGATAATAGCTACTGTTTATAGACTTTTAATATAAGTAGGAACTATGCTATGCATTTTTCTTTTTAATCCTTACTCTCAATCCTACAAGGCTGGTTGTTATTATCCCCATTTTATAGTAGAGGCAACTGAGTCTCAATAAACCAAATAACTTTCCCAAGGTTACACAGTGGTGGAGTTGGAGTTTGAATCCAGGCCTGAGCCCAGAGTCCATACTCTGAAGCAATAAATTATATGGCATCTTGTGTTCATAATCTCTAATTCATAATCAGATCAAGTAAAGCTGTTTGACTTCTAGTGCCATGTAGCTCTGAATCCATTATCTTCTCTCTCGTCTTGTTAGGACTTTCATTCTGTCTTGGATGATCTTATCTCCAAAGAAGTTTCCTACCGTCGGTTCACCTCTTCCAGCCATTCTTCACGAAGTCACTTTTCTTTCTAGAAGGTTCTTAGGACGATGTCACTTCTGTAAAACCCTTCAAGTGCTCTTCATCCCTTTCTGTCAGATCTTCCTCAGAGCACACAGGGGTTTCCAGCCCCGTTGTCGTGCCCTTTCCTGTTGCATTAAGCTCCAGCCCGACAAACTTCCTGCCTCCCAATGCCTTTGTGCCTTTGCAGGTGGTGTTTCCTCACCATTCCCTACACCACCCTCCCTCATGTACCCTAAGTTCTCCCACACGTAACTCCGGGTTCAGGTCTCCAGGAAGCTTTCCCTTTTCTCCTCAGTCTGGAGGAAGTGTCCTTTCCATGTTCTCCTATTGCTTCTAGGCTTGCCTCTTTCACAGCTCTCATTAAACTCTCCTCTCCACCCTCCTTGGTCCTTCCACTAGACCATGAACTCCTGCCGGGGAGGGCCGTATGTCTTATTAAGCTTTATATCTACTGTCTGGCACAGGGCTCTATCCACAGTCGACAGTAAGTAAATGTCTGTTGGATCAATGCATAAATCTCCCTCCTGCACTGTCCTTATTCTCAACCCTCCCTACACACACCAACCACTGCAAACCCAAAGTTGTACATGTTGCTGGTAACTGGGAGGGACTTAGCTTTGAAGGTTCCTATTCCAGGAAAGAGAAACTTTCATAATCCCAGAAATAGCAGGTACTTTCCAGCACTAGCCATGAACTAGCCAGACTTCTGCTGTTTTGGACTTTTTTCTGCCTGGCAACTGTTGGGAGCAGAGCCAGATGAGAGTAGGGAGTTTGTTATGCAGATAAGCCTTTGCCTCATTCCGCTGGCTGCTGCCAGGTACCCTACACCCGTCTCTCTTCCAAATGTCACTGAGGGTGAAATATGCATTTGGAGAGAGAGAAGCCTGGCCTGACTCATCCTTCTCTCCGCAAAATGTCCTTTCTCTATTTGTCATATGGTAATAATAATTCCTGTATCTCCCAACCTTATGGAAACTATAGCCCTCGTGAGAAGATGATCTGTTAAATTTCTTTGATATCCTCAGCACAATTACATCCATAGATTCATAGGCATCTTAAAAATAATGCAGCAGTCAAATCTTACTTTACAGATAGGGAAACTGGCTTGAAATCACACAGCCTATCAGTGAGAGAGCTGGGGGGAAAACTCAGGCATCCTGATGGGCAGGACAGAAAGATGCAGCAGACCTTGGGATCTTAAGATGTCCCGAAAATTTATCATCTCAGGGCCAACACCCAGGTAAGCCTTACGTCAGGGACACAGAAAAATGTTCCCTGATGGTCAAAGTATTCAACCCAGACAGACTGATCCCCACAAGTGTGGTCTGTCTGGTATTTACAGATATTAGTAATTCTGGTTTGCTCCGGAGTTCTAGTTCTTTCATTCACCTCTTCTACCTGCCAACACCATTTGATGTCCCTGCCCCTTAATCTCCCTTTCTTGTCACTTGCCTTTAGTATCTTTCCCACTCAGTCATGTTTTACTCTTTCCTAAGGAAGATGTGAATGGAGAGGGGGAACCTTAGGAAACTCTGATAAATTTCTTCGGAACCCCAAACCATGCCCCACCCTGTCTGCCCTGCCCAGTGTGGAAACAGCCTTGAATTTCAAATCCTTTATGCCCCAGCCCAGTGGGGTAGCCACTTGCAGTCCACATGGCAGTTGTGAATCAAGAGGAGGAAGAGTGGAGTTGTCAGAATTTTGGGAGAAAGAACTAGGGAATAAGGAAAACTGAGATTTCCCCTGTTTTGGGTGCTGCGAGAAAGAAGCACCCATTTGTTTGAGTCTGATGCCATCTAGTGGTCTTAGGAAACACTGGGTTTTCAACCTAGAGTTATGGATTCTAATAATTCAGTAACAATAATAATCATACACTGAGTGCTTTCTGTGTGCTACTGTTGTGCTTAGTGCCTGATATGTATCTTCTTACTTTATCTTCAAGATGATCCCATGTGGCAAGTATTACTATCCCAGTTCTAAGAAGGAAAAAATGGAGATTTAGAAACATTTACTAACTTACCCGGGTCACACAGCTAGGAAAAAGTGGACTCTGCCCAGCTTTACTACAAAACTCCTCAAAAGAGCTGCCTATACTCCCTGTATCCACTTACTCTCATACTATTCTCTTTTTTAAAGATACAATTTATTTGAACAGCCCATATATTAATGCGGCTTAAAATTCAAATGGCACAAAAGTTGGAAACTAGGGTTAAAGAGGAAAGACGACTCCCATCCTTCTCCATGGTTGGCCAATACTCCTCGCATAGGCATTCATGTTCCGAGCTTTATGTTTACCCTTCCAGAGAAATTTAATGTATATGTAAGCGTATGTGTATACATAGTCTTGCTCCCTATTTTACAAATAGTGGCTCCCTAAATTCCCTGTTCTGAACTTTACTTTTTAAACTTTAGCAATATGTGACTATACGGTATTCTATTTTGTGAAGGTACCATATTTCATTTAGCCTGTTTCCTCTTATTGATGAGCGGTTAAGTTATTGGAAATCTTTTGCTATTGTAATCAATGTCTTGCATAGACATTGTAATACACATGTGCAAGAATATCGCCAGGATAAAATCCTAAAGGGGCAGTCACTGAGTCCAAATGTATATATATTATTAATATTGATAGATATTGCAAAATAGCCTTCATAGAGATTGTATTAATGCACAGGTCCATTAGCAATATATGAGTTTATCTATTTCCCCACATGCTCATCAATGTAGAATATCGTTAACTTTTCAGATTTTGCCAATCTTACGGATAAAAAGTGGCATTATATTATAGCCATCGTTTGATTTTCCTTTATTGCCACTTAAGTCAGAAGGATACTGAACCCAGAAAGAAAAACTGGGATGCAAGAAGCAAAGAAGAGAAACACACAAACACACAAAATGATGAGAAAAACCTGTCTAGAATATTGGTAAATCAGAATAAAGGATGAAAAATGACTATAACTATAAAAATCACCAACAATGACTATTAAATTTAAGAACAAGGTGGAATAATTATAAATAATATGAGAACAAGGAGATAAAGTAAAGCATTCTAAAGTCTTTTCCTTGATTGGAAGGAGGGTGGAGGTATTGATTAACTTCCGATGTTGCCAAGTTAGGTACTCATGTTAAAAATGTAGGGGTAACTCTTAACTAATAGAATTTAAAACTCCTCAGCCAGGAGAGGGAAATTAGAGATTACTTTAAAAAATTAATCAAATTAATATGAGTTGAAAAGAGAAAAAAAAAGAAGCAGAGAAAGAACATAACAAAATAGGAAGCACAATATATGATAATAGAAATAAATCCATATAATTTAGTAATCACAATAAATGTAAATGGCTTAAATTTAAAGAATAAATCTCAGATTAGATTAATAATATCACAAAATCTAGTTACATGTCCTTCATGAGAGTCCCAAAGACAACCTAAAGACATAAAAAGGTTAAAATCAAAAGATGCAATATAATACACAAACTAACATAAGATGACTTGTGTAGTTACATTGATAGCTAAAAATATAATCTAAGGGGCTGGCCGAGTGCTGTACTGGTCAAGTTCAGTGTGCTCCACTTCGGCAGCCTGGGTTCATGGGTTCAGATCCTGGGTGCAGACCTACACCACTCATCAAGCCATGCTGTGGCAGATGAAAGATGGGCACAGATGTCAGCTCAGGGCCACTCTTCCTTGAGCAAAAAGAGGAAGATTGGCAGCAGGTGTTAGCTCAGGGCGAATCTTCCTCACCAAAACATATACATATATCTAGTCTAAGATCGTAGGCATTTGGGGCCTACCCATGGCTGAGTGGTTAAGTTCGCACACTCTGCTTCAGCAGCCCAGGGTTTTGCTAGTTTGGATCCTGGGCGTGGACATGGCACCACTCATCAGGCCATACTGAAGTGGCATCCCACATGCTGCAACTAGAAGGACCACCACTAAAATACACAACTATGTACTTGGGGGATTAGGGGAGAAAAAGCAGAAAAGAAAAAAGAAGATTGGCAACAGTTGTTAACTCAGGTGCTAATCTTTAATAAAAAAAGTAAGATTGTAGGCATTAGTAGAGACAAAGATGATCTTAACAATGATAACAAGCAGTCACCAAAACATACTAAAACTGAATCAGTATGCACCTAACAACAAAGTCACAAAATATATAAGAAAATATAGACAGAACTACAAGAAGAAATTGATAAATAGAAACACATTTCTCAGTCATTACAGATTAAGTAGAAAAATAAGTAAGGATATAGAATAAGCTTGCTGATGGCGTTGTCCAGGAGTCAAAAAATATCCCTTAATATTATGTTAAGTGAAATAAGCCAGATAGAGAAATACAATCTCTGTATGACTCCACTCATATGTGGAAGTTAAACATGTAGACAAAGAGAACAGATTAGTGGTTACCAGGGGAAAGGGGGTGGGGGGTGGGCACAAAGGGTGAAGTGGTGCACCTGCAACATGACTGACAAACCATAATACACAACTGAAATTCCACAAGGTTGCAAACTATCATAATCTCAATAGAAAGTTAAAAAAAATCCCTTAAAACTGATAAATCAGGGGGCTGGCCCCGTGGCCAAATGGTTAAGTTCATGTGCTCCGCTTCAGCTGCCCAGGGATTTGCTGGTTCAGGTCCTGGGTGCTGACATGACACTGCTCATCAAGCCATGGTGAGGTGGCATCCCACATGCCGCAACTAGAAGGACCCACAACTAAAAATATACAACTATGTACCAGGGGGCTTTGGGGAGAAAAAGGGAAAAAAAAATCTTTAAAAAAACCCCCAAAACAAAAAACCAATAAATCAAGTAGTTGCCTTTTGAACGTGTTTAAGAGTACAAAATTAAACACAAAGAAAATGGAAGAGGAAAAAAGCTAGTTTTATGATGTTCATAGTGGAAAACTAATAGGAACTATCTAAAGAAAGAGAGAACTAATTGTATTATGTAAAAATAAAGTTATGAAGACAATTCCAAAATAAACACCTTCCTAAATATCTGAAAAACTGCAATTTTAGAAAAACACAAAAAAGACATAGTAAACTATTTTAAAAAGGAAATGCTCACATAAACAACATATTTAACAGAAAATAATTATCTCCAAATTACACTGAGTCTATTTGCCATATTAATAACTGTAAATGGGCTTATCTCATCTATAAAATAAAAATATTTTAAGGTTAGATTAAAAGAAAAATTCTGCTGTTTGCAATATACAAAAGACACACGTAAAATAGTTATTCAGAAATATTTATTCACTTATTCAACAAATAAAATGATGGGAAAAGATGCAACAAGGGAAAACAAACAAAAAAGAAGCAGAGGTCACAATCTTATTATTAAACAAGGTGAAATTCAGACCAAAAAAATTGAGTGAGATGAGAAGACACTTTATAATGTTAAGTGTAGAATTCCTAATGGATATTTAAAAGAGGCATAAGTTCTAAATAGCATATCAGCAGTGCTTATTAAGCAGAAATTAAGGTAAATACAAGGGGAATATTCAGAAATGAACAACTTATTAGACTTTAATTCACTTTCCTCAGTACTAGATTGAGTAGACAAAAAAGTATGAACACAGAAGATATTACTAACATAATAAAAATTGGATATGATGAATCTATACTGAACTTTCTTCATTGAAAATAGAGAACACAATTTTTCAAGTCCCAACAAAACATTAATGAAAATAAATCACATATTATGGAACAAAAAACCCTCAAGTTCCCCAGAGTAGGAATGACATAGATACTATTCTATGACCATAATGGAACACGCTAGATAACAGAAGAAAGTCAGAAAAGATACACGCTCTTCCACATAGAAACTTAAAGAAATGGTCTCTCTCTTGAGCCAGAGAGAAAATAAAAAAAAAAAAATTGAAAAACTTCTCGAAAAATAACAAAAATCACATATCAAATCCTTTGAGATATAGCTAAAGCAGTGCTCAGAGGAGAATATATGACCTTAGTTAACTATATTAGTGAAAGGAAAGAATGAAACAGGTGAATTAAGTGAAAAGAACAACAAAATCAATCACACAAAAACAGGAGCAGATAATAAAGATAAAAGCAGAAAACTAAAACAGTAGAATGCATGAATTCAGAAGCTTAAAACATTTTTCAGTAAAATAAATAAACTGCTGGAAAACTTCATCAAGAAAAAAGCAGAGAAGTTATGACAAGGACAAAACTAACACAGGAACAGAAGAAAAATCGGAAGAGACTACTTTGTTCAATTTTACAAAAATAAACTTGGAAACTTGGATTAAATGAATAATTCTCTTGAAAAATGCAATATACCAAACGCAACTCCTATAGAGGTAGGGTATCTATATAGAGTAATTTCCACAGAAGAAATAGAGAAAATCCTAAAAAAATTACCCTCAGAAAAGCTCCAGGTCAAGATATTTAGAGGAATGTAATAAAGTCTTCAAAGAAAAAAAAGATAATTCCAACCCTAATTAAATGGCTCAATAGTATAAAAAGTGTTCTTTTAATGAAGTAGTATAATATTTATGTTAAACTATGATAATGAACAAAAATAAAAACTATAGATGAATTTACTTATTAATATTGACGCAAAAATCCTAATAAAAATATTGCAAACAGAATCTAGCACAGATTTTTAAAAACCTATCAGGACTAAGTTGGGCTTGTTCTGGAAAATCTTTTTGAAGTTCATAATATTATAATTTCAGTGACTATTTCCTAGGAATAATGAGTTCAAATGTACAAATTAGCGGAGAAAAGAGCACCAACATTCACTTTTCCACAATGGAGTGATAGACAAAACTATCATAGTCTAGAGAATGGTGTCACGTAGTATGCATAAACCAATACGATGGGTGGATCCAGCCATCCAGACGTCATTATCAAACAAGTGATTGCTGATTAGAGCCCAGAGCTTTTAGTTCCTCAGTTCCCAAACGGGTTCTCACTGGGTGGAATCACAAGGTTGCTTCAGACACCCCAAATTCCACCTATTTCTGTTGTTTCTCATATCCCTTCCTTCTCACCTTTCCCCTCATGTGACGTCTCCCTCTAGTCTGGGACTACAGTCACCACTGAGGGAGAATTAAGCAAGCATTTCGAACTGGCAATGTTCTTAGCCCAGTATAATCCTTTCAGTTAAACCGAAACTCAACACATAGTGTTCTCTAAAAATATGTTTTAATTTTCTGTCTAGTATCACAGAATAATTTTCTAACTTCTCTAAGGCAGCTTATGTTTCCGGTGATAGAAGGGAGTAGAAAGAGGAAAACGGACAGTTTATTCCAAATTTAAAGTCAACAATACAGCAGTTGAAGGGGTATTTGCGTCAGGTAATAGGGAGAATGATTTTCTACCACCCTCAAGAAACTACCACATATACCACACCCAACTTCTTTCACTCCTTAGAGAAGGGGAAGGGAAAGCGGAAGAGGGATGCAAAGTACGGGCTTGAGTAAAAAATGACAGAAAAGCCCGTGTCTATAATAGGTCTGTCCATATTAGGGCTCTTGGCTGAAGTCAGGCAGGAAGAGAAAGATGAAAATGCCCCTCTCTTATTTTTCAAGCTCATACAAATGGAACACAAAAACAAAAACGTGAGAGAAAGGAACCAGGCCACAGCCTCTCCCTTTATTAGCTGTCTCCCTAGAACTGTGTAGTCTCTCTGAAAAGCTGGGGGAGCCCAGATCCTTCTGTCTGTGCTTGACACTAAGCACAGAACACAATTCAACAAAGCTTCCAACTGGACGAATCACATGCTTTGACTTATTCAAGATGTATCAGAGGCTATTGAAAAGGGAGATTTACAGGTTGGTCTTGCTTTCTCTTAGTTCCTACAGATGGGCTCTATGCCCTTCCTTTCTTGTGATATATGAGACCACCAATGTCCTTTTGTGAGATAAGATGTGATGGAGATCTGTCCTGGCACCAAATAGTTATCATAAAATTCTTCAATTATTTTGACCTTTTGTGCGTCTTATCATTACAGGGATGCTGAAGGTGTAGAAATAATGCTTTCCTGGGTTACCAAGTAAGAGATATAGTACAGGGGAAAAAGCACAACCTATGGACTTACTAGTTATGTGACTTTTGGTTCATCCTTTCATAACTTCATCTATAAAAGGGAGATCATGATACCCTCCACCACACACACACACACACACACAATTTATATAGTGCTTAGAAAACTGACTTATAGTAAGAAATTGACAAATATTAGCTATTATGATCATGATGTAGGCAAGTCAGATTTTAGCTTTTAAGGGTCTTACACACATTCATGCTAGAAGTAAGAACAGCCCTCCTCCCTTTCTGGTTCAGCATCCATGTCCTCCAGTCTTTCAGCACCCCTTGCCATCTAACAACTCCTTTTCTTCCCGCTAAATCCAAATACAAGCTCCCATTTAATCTATATTCCTTAGGCTCTGCTCTCTCTCCTCTCCTCAGGGTCTGTCTCATCTCTGAGGGAAACTGCAGAAGCCCAGCCAGGGTACTGCCTGCAAAGGAGGGGAAACAGGCTCAGACTTATGTCTCTCCTACCCTCTCACACTTTTATTCCTTCTGATAACCTCCATGTCACATCCTCATTTATTTAGCCTCAAGTAAAATAGGATGAGGTACACGAGAAAGACTAGGTAGGTATGGGTAAGAAGAAGAAAGGAAGTTAAACTCAGTGGCTTGAGCTCCTGATTGTCACCTTTTTACTCAGCTTCACACACGCCCTCCCAAATGGGAGCAAAACAACTATCCACATCTAGAAGAAGTACTCACAATCATGGGTCATATGCTCTGTATACAGAGTCTACCATTTTCTGGCCTGTGATAAGGCTTCTAATTCATGAATACTATATTTGAATCTACTTGAGGGATGTGGAGGGGGTGGGTTGACACTCTTGCTCCTGTCCTATGTTAGTTAGGTTAAGTTAGGCCAGGCTGTGGTAATAAGCAACCCTCAGTACCTTAATTAAGCAAAAGTTATCTCTCATTCATACAGAGTATATTGTAGGTTTGGGTGTTTCTCTAGGGGCAGCTACCCTCCATGATGACTCAGCTAATTAGACTACTTTTATATTCTGATTCCACTATTTCAACACAAGCCTTTCTTGGTTGATTTGGTAGGGGAAGAGGAGAAAAGTCATGCAATGGTAGTTGAATTCTTCGACCAAGAATCTTTTGTTCACTAACCATTGGCTAGAACTAGTCACATAGTCCCAGGAGACTAGGAGGTATAGTTTTCCATGTGCCCAGGAATTAGAGGAACTTGGTGAACATTAGTGATGTCTTCCCCACCTCCAGATCTTTTTCTTTACTCTGTCATGATCTCCCAGGAGAAGAATCTATTATTCTGATTGGTCAGATTCCAGGGCAGAGCATGTTTAGTAAGAGTGAGGATCATAGTGTATTAAAAGATTACATAGTTGCATTTCACCCTTCTTTTCTGAATCCTATTTCCGCCATCTTGAACACAGTCCCTTTGGTATCCAATCATCTTTCTTCTTCCCGCACTATTACTCATATGCTTGGAAGTTCTTAGTCCTTTAGGATTTACAGCTGGCTACTGGTACATGTGGGATTTAAGAGGGAACTTGAGACCTTGCTTGGGGTCTCATGCTTCAGAGAAGCTAACCCAAAAACTCTCTATTGAAGTATCAGGGATTTGACCACTTAATAGAGTAAACCTTTGATTTACAATTTGCTATTACTATTTATGGGTAGCGCTTTCCTGAGGGCATCCCAGCATATTTAGTAAGGCATAACTCAAGTATTCCTCAGTCTCCTGGTCAACTACCAACATAATCTCACTGTACATACCCATCAAAGCATGTGTTTCTTTAGGGAAGTGAAGAAGTAAAAGTAAATTCTATTGTATCTTCTCCTGGTCAATGAAGTAGTTCGTTTATGTTTATTTATTGTGGATAATCAGTAACTTTTAAGGGATTCCAGATAAACTTTTGTTTCACTGTTTATCTCTTCTCTATTGTCCACATATACTGGGTATTCCAAATTCTGAAATTCTCGGTTTGTTAGGCCACTAGTATCAAATATCAACTTCATCATGAACTCTTTGTAGACGAAGTTAGAATTTACTCTCCTTATGTGCCCAAACATTACAAAGTTAATTTCATTCTTCCTGACATTATGGTGGATTGTTACCTTGTCATTCCACCTTGGTTACACATTACTTGAGGACAAGGAACATGTCTTTCTCTTCATTGTATGGCCTGTAATATTGAGTATGGATGGCTTTATGCTAAATAAAGATAATGCACTTATAGACCACTTTGGTGAAAAAGGAGTCTTGGCTCCTTAGTTATCAAATATATTTTCTTCCAGCTCGTTTTTAGCAGAAGATCTTGCCTTGTTCTAAACAGAGTTTGTTGAAGTCATACTTCATGAGGAATGGGACTTCCTCATTTCCTCCCTTTCTCACCCCAAATCTTCCTGTCTTCATTCTTGCATCTCAAGAAGTGTTCCTTTTTATTGCAAAACCTGACAATCTCTCTCGTTCTCTGGATTCCATTCACCATTTTGGGGGTAACTTCTGTTTTATTCTCCTTTTTATCTTAAATTTCTCTTTTCTACAGATGCCTTGTACTTGACTCAGAAACTTGTGAAGGTCTTTCCTGTGCTGCAAGTAGCTTTCCCTTAGTGTTGTTTCTCTCTCAAGTGAGGGCCTCATCTTTTCCCTTGTTTTCACTTCCAAAATTCTTGAAGGACTGTTTACACCTGCTGCCTTCCTTTCCTCATTTCCAATTCACTCTTTACTCTTCAAATACAGCTTCTACCTTTGACACTCTACATTTCATTGAAGGTTATTGGTGCCCCACTAACTATAAAACACAATAATGTTTTCTTATACTTTATTCTCTTGAACAGTTTTGCAGCATTTTATTCTCTTGAGAATCCTCTCTCCATGTTCTTTTTTTTTTTGTGTCTGTCTATTGGTTTACAGGAAATCATACCCTCCAGATTATTCTCAATCTCTTCTACTTCTTCTCTGATAATTCCTTCACTAACTCCTCTTAAGGCATATACTTTAGAATGCTGTCTACTTTCTTTTTTATTTGCATACTCTCTGTTGGCAATGTCAACTACTCCATAGGAAGGGAGACTTACTGGTCAGACTAAACCAAGGACAGTGCTAAATGAGGATAGCAGGATACATAATTAAACAATCTACATAGTTCTTCTGGGACCACATAGTGTGTAGAGAATCTTTTTTCTCCCAGTCCATTTTCCATGTACCTAAACTACTGTCAGTGATTTTGCAGGTAAACGATTCTTAAGTGATATAATACAACTTTATGAGAGTGTTCTGCCCAGCACCTAATGATGCAGAACTCCTCTATCCTGATTGGTTATAAATCTGAGGCATTTCCAATCCTGGGGAGGCTAGAAAGGTATGTATATTCTTAATGAGTATTTTTTGACTGAGTTGTGTGAGGACAGATCCCATTCTGAAGGAGCTGGCGATTTTACTTTCTCATTTTCTTCCTTCCAGAATGGGTTCTGGGTGGGTTCCCTGGCTGGTGGCTCTGTTAGTGAATCTAATCAGGCTTGATTCCTCCATGACTCAAGGCAGAGACTCTCCAGGTAAGAACAGAACAATTTTTTTCCAGTGCGTGTGCAATAATTGGCATGGGGGAGGGAGGCTTTCCCTTATAGGTCTAGACTACACAGCAAACTGGAAATAGCTTCTGGCTTCAAAGAGGGTGTTCTTCCCTTTGAGAGAAAAGTATTCCTTCCTTCTTTACTACACACAATGGGCTGCTGGGAAAAGACACTTCCTGTACCATAGCCAAAGAGTAGGGCGGCAGGAAGAAGGGAAACATATCATCTTGTTTAGGGTCCTTGTTGTATCAATGTAACTGTAAAACATGGAGGCAGACTGAGAATAGATGCCATTGTAGAGCCAGAGTTTGCTCTGGTGACTGTGACAGTTTCTATATTTATCCAGTTGGAGTATATATGGATAAAAGAAATTGGGAACAAAGGTTTCTTCTTTTGGCATTTAAGCCCCTACTATATGGTCAGAATTGTACCAAGAAATTTTGAGAAATAAGAGAAATTGACATTATCCATGTCCTCAGGTTACTGGGTACATGTATTTATTACTATTTTTCTAGCCAAGGAGATAGGCTATGCAAACATGAAACAGTGAACATGAAAACATACTTATCAGCAGAAAACAGGATATAATGTGTTAAAAACAGAACCTCTTTGAACCTCAAAGTCTCATTAAATACAAAAGAGGAACAAACCTGGGGGGAGGGTAGATGGGAGAAGATTGTTGTTCTTAGAGAATAGAAACCTCCATGAGTTTATAACATCCCTTTAACAACACAAATGGAAAAAAAATCAGCTGAGATCTTAAACCTGACACAGATCTGAATAAAAAGTTATTTTTGTGATATAGTCTGTGAGAAGGGATAGAGAATTGGCGGTTACAGCTGCATCTGAAATCAGCTACTGAGTGAGACATGAGTATGGCTGAGCCAGGAAGGATGCTACCATCTTTATGCTCAGCTCAGTAGTTTGTGGAGGAGACCTCTGAACTTAGAAATGAAAGCAAATTTACAACTCAAGATCAGTGACAATTTTCATTCAAGTCTCAACTTAAATTATATTTCTTCAGGGAGATCTTTCCTGACCAACCTGCATTATTAGCCCATTTTAATTGTTCTTTTTTTATTGTTTTTTCTTAAGTGCATAGAATCAAGTTAATCTTACCCGATGAGTTCACAGCACATTGTAATCTTTTGTCAGAACAAGGACTCTCTCCTCTCTTCCCTTGTCTCCATTCTCACGCCCTCCCTTCCACAGATACACATTCTAATGTGTCTGGTATGTCTTTAAGTATGAGGATGGCCTTTAAAAATACGTAGCATTGTTTTTCTGTGTGTATTTAAAATTTTAATAAACGTCATTGGGCATTGAATCACATTCTGTTTCTTTTCTCACTTAACACTATGCCTTGAGCTTTGAAATACATTGTATGAAAATAATATATAGCTCAAACTAATCACTATCAATATTAGTAAAATACTTTGTGAGTAGAAAATTATAGTGAACAATGGAATTGAAATTTTTTATTCCATTTTCTTAACCTCCAGAGTTTTTTGTTTAGAAGGTCTTAGATGAAGCTAGAATTGGTATTTTATTTATTATTGAGGTTATGATAGTTTACAACATTGTGAAATTTCAGTTGTACATCAATATTTGTCAGTCATCATATAGGTGTGCCCCTTCACCCTTTGTGCCCATCCCTCACCCGTCTTCACCCTGGTAACCACTAAGCAGTTCTCTTTGTCCATGTGTTTGTTTATCTTCCACATATGAGTGAAATCATATGGTGTTTGTCTTTCTCTGTCTGACTTACTTTGCTTAACATAATACCCTCAAGGTCCATTCATGTTGTGGTGAATGGGACAATTTTGTCTTTCTTTATGACTGAGTAGTATTCCATTGCGTGTGTGTGTGTGTGTGTGTGTGTGTGTGTATACCACATCTTTATCAAATCATCAGTCGATGGGCATTTGGGTTGCTTCCACATCTTGGCTATGGTGAATAATGCTGCAATGAACATAGGGGTGCATAAATCTCTTTGAAATTGTTGATTTCATGTTCTTTGGATAAATACCCAATAGTGGGATGGTTGGGTCATATGGTACTTCTATTTTTATGTTTTTGGAGAAATCTCCATAATGTTTTCCGTAGTGGCTGCACCAGTTTTCATTCCCACCAGCAGTGTATGAGGATTCCCTTTTCTCCACACCTTCTCCAACATTTGTTATTTTTTTCTTGGTTATTATAGCCATTCTAATAGGTTTGAGGTGATATCTTAGTGTAGTTTTGATTTGCATTCCCCTGATGATTAATGATGTTGAGCATCTTTTCATGTGCCTATTGGCCATCTGTATATCTTCTTTGGAGAAATGTCTGTTCATATCCTCTGCCCATTTTTTGATCAGATTGTTTGTTTTTATGTTGTTGAGTTGTGTGAGTTCTTTATATATTATGGAGATTAACCCTGTGTTGGATATATGATTTTCAAATATTTTCTGCCAATTGGTGGGTTGTCTTTTCATTTTGATCCTGGTTTCCCTTGCCTCGTAGAAGCTCTTTAGTCTGATGAAATCCCACTTATTTATTTTTTCTTTTGTTTCCTTTGTCTGAGTAGACATGGTGTTTGAAGTGTCAAAGAGTGTACTGCCTATATTTTCTTCTAGAAGTTTTATGGTTTCATGTCATACCTTCAAGTCTTTGATCCATTTTGAGTTTATTTTTGTGTATGGCGTAAGATAATGGTCTACTTTCATTCTTTTACATGTGACTGTCCAGTTTTCCCATCATTTATTGAATAGACTTTCCTTTCTCCATTGTATGTTCTTAGCTCCTTTGGTGAAGATTAGCTGTCTGTAGACGTGTGGTTTTATTTTATATCTGTTCCATTGATCTGTGTGCCTGTTTTTGTACCAGTACCATGCTGTTTTGATTACTATAGCTTTGTAGTTTATTTCGAAGTCAGGGATTGTGATGCCTCCAGCTTTATTCTTTTTTCTCAGTATTGCTTTAGCTATTTGGGGTCTTTTGTTGCTCCATATGAATTTTAGGATTCTATGTTCTATTTCCGCGAAGAATGTCATTGGGATTCTGATTGGGATTGCATTGAATCTGTAGATTGCTGTAGGTAGCATGGACATTTTGACTATATTTATTCTTCTGATACATGTGCAAGGAATATCTTTCCATTTCTTTATGTCATCATCAATTTCTTTCAGTAAAATCTTGTAGTTTTCATTGTGTAGGTCTTTCACTTCCTTGGTTAAATTTATCCCAAGATATTTTATTCTTTTTGTTGTGATTGTAAATGGGATTGTGTTCTTGAGTTCCCTTTCTTTTAGTTTGTTAGTAGAGTATAGAAATGCAACTGATTTTTAT
This sequence comes from Equus quagga, assembly GCF_021613505.1. Lineage (NCBI taxonomy): Eukaryota > Metazoa > Chordata > Mammalia > Perissodactyla > Equidae > Equus > Equus quagga. The sequence goes on from NC_060281.1 coordinate 30,718,641, forward strand.
AAGTTGGTTTTATACCCTGTGACTTTGCTGTAATTGTTGATTATTTCTAACTGTTTTATGATGGACTTTTTTAGGGTTTTCCATATATAAAATCATGTCATCTGCAAACAGCAAGAGTTTCACTTCTTCCTTGTCTATTTGGGTTCTTTTTATTTCTTTTTCTTTCCTAATTGCTCTGGCCAAAACCTCCAGTTGAATAAGAGTGCTGAGAGTAGTTACCCTTGTCTTGTTCCTGTTCTCAGAGGGATAGCTTTCAGTTTTTTCCCAGTGAGTATAATGTTGGCTGTGGGTTTGTCATATATGGCCTTTATTATGTTGAGGTACTTTCCTTCTATACTCATTTTATTGAGAGTTTTTATCATAAATAGATGGATCTTGTCAAATGATTTTTCTGCATCTATTGAGATGATCATGTGGTTTGTGTTTCTCATTTTATCAATGTGGTGTATGACGTTGATTGATTTGTGGATGTTGAACTATCCCATGGTGTCTGATCTTTTTTCTGTGTTGCTGTATTTGGCTTGCCAATATTTTGTTGAGGATTTTTGCATCAGTGATATTGGCCTGTAATTTTCCTTCTTTGTGTTGTCCTTGTCTGGCTTTGGTATCTGGGTGATGTTGGCTTCATAGAATGTGTTAGGAAGTGTTCCGTTTTCCTCAATTTTTTAGAATTGTTTGAGAAGGATAGGTAATAAATCTTCTTAGAATGTTTAGCAGCATTCTCCAGAGAAGCTGTCTGGTCCTGGACTTTTATTTTTTGGGAGGATTTTTTTTTAAGGAAGATTATCCCTGAGCTAACATCTGCTGCCAATCCTCCTCTTTTTGCTGAGGAAGACTGGCCCTGAGCCAACATCCATGCCCATCTTCCTCCACTTTATATGTGGGACACCTGCCACAGCATGACTCGACAAGTGGTATGTAGATCCTCAACCAGGATCCAGATGGGCAAACCCAGGGCCGCCGAAGTGGAATGTGTGAACTTAACTGCTGCGCCACCGGGCTTGGCCCCCTTTTGGGAGGTTTTTGATTACTTTTTCAATTTCTTTACTTGAGATTGCTCAATTCAGATTCTCTATTTCCTCTTGATTCAGTTTTAGGAGGTTGTAAGAGTCTAAGAATTTATCCATTTCTTCTAGATTGTCCAACTCGTTGGCATATAGTTTTTCATAGTACTCTTTTATAATCTTTTGTTTTTCTGTGGTATCCATTGTAATTGCTCCTCATTCACTTCTAATTTTATTTATTTGAGCCTTCTTTCTTTTTTTCTTAGTGAGTCTGGCTAAGGGTTTGTCAATTTTGTTTGTTTTCTCAAAGAACCAGTTCTTGTTTCATTGATCCTTTCTACTGTCTTTTGTTTCAATTTCATTTATTTCTGCTCTAATTTTTATTAATTCCCTCCTTCTATTGACTTTGGGCTTTGTTTGTTCTTCTTTTTCTAATTCTGCTAGGTGTTGCTTGAGATTGCTTATTTGAGATTTTTATTGTTTGTTAAGGTGAGCCTGTATTGAACTGAATTTCCCTCTTAGGACCACTTTTGACACATCCCATATGAGTTGGTATGGTGTGTTTTCATTTTCACTTGTCTACAGATATTTTCTGATTTCTCCTTTAGTTTCTTCAATAATCCATTGGTTGTTCAGTAGCATGTTGTTTAGTCTCCACATCTTTGTCCCTTTCCAAGCTTTTTTCTTGTAGTTGATTTCTAGTTTCACAGCATTATGGTTGGAAAAGATGCTTGATATTATCTCAATCTTCTTAAATTTATTGAGGCTTGCCTTGTTTCCCAACATATGGTCTATCTTTGAGAATGTTCCATGTGCACTTGAGAAGACTGTAATCTGCTCTTTTTGGATGGAGTGTTTATATATATCTATTAAGTCCATCTGGTTTAGTTTTTCTTTTAATTCCACAGTTTCCATATTGACTTTCTGTCTGGATGATCTATCCATTGGTGTAAGTGGGGTGTTGAAGTCCCCTACTATTATTGTGTTGTTGTTAATATCTCCTTTTAGGTTTGTTAATAGTTCCTTTGTGTACTTTGGTGTTCCTGTGTTGAGTGCATAAATATTTATTTATTTTGTCTTCTTGGTGGAGTGTCCCTTTTATCATTATATACTGCCCCTCTTTGTCTCTCTTTATCTGTTTTGTCTTCGAGTCTACTTTGTCTGTTATAAGTATGGCAACACCCTGTTTTCTTTTGTTTACCATTAGCTTGGACTATCACCTTCCATCCCTTCACTCTGAGCCTGTGTTTGTCATTGGAGCTGAGATGTGTTTCCTGGAGGCAGGATGTTGTTGGGTCTTGTTTTTTAATCCATCCTGCTACTCTGTATCTTTTGACTGGAGAATTCGATCCATTTATATTTAAAGTGATTATTGATATATGAGGGCCTAATGCTGCCATTTTATCACTCGTTTTCCCATTCTTCTGCATTTCCTTTGTTTCTTGTCCCTTGTATTTCAGACTATCAATTTGATTAGGTAGCTTTCTATGCTGGTTTTCTTAGTTTTCTCCTTATTTATCATTTGTGTCTCTGTTCTAATTATTTGTTTAGTGGTTACCATGATGGTTGTATAAAAAATCTTGTAGATGAGATAGTTCATTTTCTGATAGCTTGTTATTTCTTTAGGCTAAGCCGATTTCACCCCTCACCTCTTTCCCTTCTAAATTGGTATTGTCACATCTTATTCCATCTTGTTTTGTGAGTTTGTGGTTAAAATGACAAGATTATATTTATTTCAGTGTTTTCCTTCCCTTTATCTTTAACGTCATAATTGTTTTCTAACCTGTTCTGACAGAGAGCTGTAATTTTCTGATTTTGTCTATTTATCTCCTTTCTCAGGGTTTTGTAACCCCTTTCTGTTTTTTTTTTTTCAGGTATGAGGGCCTTCTTGAAGATTTCTTATAGCGGGTGTATTGTGGCGACGAACTCCCTTAATGTTTGTTATCTGGGAAAGTTTTTATTTCTCCATCACACCTGAAGGATATTTTCTCTGGATAGAGTATTCTTGACTGAAAGTTTTGTCTTTCAGAATTTTGAATATATCATTCCACCTTCTCCTAGCCTGTAAGGTTTCTGCTGAGAAATCTGCTGAAAGCCTGATGGGGGTTCCTTTGTAAGTTTTTTTCTTCTGCCTTGCTGCCTTTAATATTTTTTCTTTTCATTCACTTTTGCCAACTCTACTACTATACGGCTTGGAGAAGGTCTTCTTACATTGATATAGTTTGGAGATCTATTGGCTTCTGTCACATGTATTTCCAGCTTCTTCCCCAGGTTTTGGAAGTCCTCAGCTATTATTTCTTTGAACAAGCTTTCTGCTCCATTCTCCTTCTCTTCTCCCTCTGGGTTACCTATAATCCTTATGTTGCATTTCCTAATTGAGTTGGGTATTTCATGGAGAATTTCTTCATTTCTTTTTAGTCTTAGTTCTCGCTCCTCCTCTATCTGAAGGATTTCTATATTTCTGTCCTCCAGACTGCTAATTCTGCCCCCCATAATATCAGAACCTACTGTTCAGGGAGTCCAGATTTTTCTTTATCTCTTCCATTATGTTTTTAATCTCCAACATTTCTGATTGGTTCTTCTTTAGAGTTTCAATCTCTTTTGTGAAGTAGCTCCTGAAATTGTTGAAGTGTCTATCTGCATTCTCTTTTAACTCATTTAGTTTTTAAATGATAACTCTTTTGAATTCTCTGTCATTTAGGTTATAGATTTCTGTGTCTTCAGGATTGATTCCTGGGTACTTGTCATTTTCCTTCTGTTCTGGAGATTTAATATATTTTTTTTCATATTGCTTGACAGCATGGATTTGTGCCTTAGCATAGAGGGAATTTGGTCACAGCTCCCACATGCCACCATCGGGGGAAAGGGGCAGGAGCTGTGTAATCTGAGCCCACCAGGATCCACATCAGCTGTGCCTGTCTGAGCCTGGGCCACTCCTTGGGATTGCAGCAGCCCTGTGGGGTCTCCCATCAACTGGAAGAATAATCACATGGGGGTTATGGGCTGCTGCCACCTAATCCCACAGTCCTGCCCAGACACACTCTGCCCTTTGGGACTGCAGCAGGTCTATGGGTGTTCGTGACAGCCAGCGGCACTTTTGCCTGGGCCACAGATATGCTGCTGTCTGCTCCTAGGTTGCACCAACATTTGTGCTTGGTGGGTGGGACCACTCCACTGGATCTGAGCCAGAGCCACTCCCTGGGTCTGAGGCGGGACTGTGGGCTTTCCTACTGGACCAAAGAGTGATCATCTGGGGACTCAGAGCCTCTGCCTCCTGCTCCCACAGTCTTGCTGAGTTGCACTTCCTCCTTTGGGACTGCAGCAGTACTGTGGGCATAGGAGGCAGCTGGGGCTTGTTTGCCTGGACTTGCAGCTGCACCACTGTCTGCTCCTAGGTCACACCAGCCTTTGTGCTTGGTGGATGGGACATCCCCACTAGGATCGAGCCAGAGCCACTCCCTGGGACTGCAGTGGGACTGTGGGCTTTCCCACTGGACCAAAGAGTGATCATGTTGGGGCTCAGGGCTGCCTCACCTGTTTCCACAGTCTCGCTGAGACACACGCCCATCCTTGGGGCCACAGGTGTGCAAAAGCAGTTGCATGTGGGTACTGGGCTGCTGAGGGGGCAGGAGAATTCTCACCTATCTCCACCACCTCCACAGGGGTGGTCCATCCACCTTCAGATGTATAGCAGCACGAGTCTGTCAGGCATCCTGAGGTGCTACATGTGTATCCTCCATTGATCAATGAATGTTCGTTTAGTTGTAGTTCAAAGGAGGAGAGACAAAGGGAACAGCTTACTCCATCATGTTGCTGATGTCGCTCTCTTTTTATTTCATTTTTAATGGCAACATTTAATATAAAACCTCCAAAAGAAGGTTTAAGTTAAGCTTATATTCCGCATCACCATATTGTTGCAACTACTAGAATTGTAGGTGTTGACCTTAAAAATAAAACAGCCAGTTATTCTACCAGCAAAACAAATTTATTTAGGAATAACCAAAGGATTGAAATCCAGGATGTGCATGCTGTGACAGACCATAGACAAATCTAACAAATGAGGCAGAGGAACATTGTATTATATAGGAAAAGGAGGAAATGGGGGGGAAGGTTTGAAGGAAAGTCCATTGGAGAAAAGCAAGAGTTCAGGATGGTGATGGTTTCTCTCTGGCTGAGTTGCTGGGGTAGTCAATTTCTGTTTGGGATGCAATGTAAGTTTCTTCGTGTAATTAAGTATTCTTTCCTGTTGAGGACTTCTGTCAGGGTCTGTAATGACTATCTTTGCTGTAACTGACCTTGAGTGGTGCTGTGTGGGAGTTCTCCCTTCTGGCCTCCTGACTTCATTTTAAATGAGGTTTCCCTTTATTAGTTTTCGCATAGGTATAGTGCCAATGATGATAATGATAATGATCATGATAAAAGGCATCTTCAAGCCACAGGTTAATATTATTTTACCAAACACTAACAGAATTAATGAGCTCATTACCTCACTAGAACCAATGGAGGGGGTGAGGTCCCTGAGTAAGACTGCAAAGGAAAAGATCAAAAAGGAGAAAACCCATACTGAGTGGAAGGTAGAAGGGGACTTTATTTCACAACTAATATGTACCTGTTCTGCATTTCCTTTCCCCATCTCCATCATTCCTTCACTTTACTCCAGAAGGAAAACATAGAATGAACCTACTAAGGGCAAGAGTACTATTGAATTATTCCACATGGGAATGGATCTTTTTGACTTGATAATAAAGAGAGTTAAGACCCTGGGCTTCTGAAAGCTTGGCTTGAAGAAACCCAGAACAAGTTGTCTGGCAAAAGACAAATAATCAGTAATATTTGTCAAATGAATGAATGGATAAATATTTGTGGAATGAATCTTTATGTCTCTTGGGACTCTCTATGGCTTGTTTCTTTGGGTGACATGTCTCTTGTTGGGCTGGGCTAGTAGATGGGTCTCAGGCTTCTTTCCACTGTGATGTGAGGAACCAGGGGGAGAGGCTACTTTTGCCTATTTCCTGAGGTCAAAAGGCCTCCTCTCAAGTTGATGTGGTCTGGCATAATTTACCAGGTATGGGTTTCCTAAAGATAGTGGCTGGTTCCTGGTGTTCATAGTCTTATTTTGGTTTTCCAGAAGATTTTGTGATTCAGGCTAAGGCTGACTGTTACTTCACCAATGGGACAGAAAAGGTGCAGTTTGTGGTCAGATTCATCTTTAACCTGGAGGAGTATGCACGTTTCGACAGCGATCTGGGAATATTTGTGGCATTGACAGAGCTGGGGAAGCCTGACGCTGAGCGGTGGAACAACCGGCCGGATATACTGGAGAGGAGTAGAGCTTCTGTGGATGCGCTCTGCAGACACAACTACAAGTTGGGTGCACCCTTCACTGTTGCGAGAAAAGGTGAGGTGGAAGATGAGGTCTGCCAGAGTTCAGGAATCTCCTACATGTGAACCTGGCCATGGGTCTTCTTCCTTATGATAGGGAATTTCCTGCTTCAGGATAAATGGGTTATGAGCAGGGGAGTCTGTGTGTATGTTCTGTCCCCACTTGTGACTCACTCAATATCCTCACAGGGCAGATCACTGCGGTCTTGGTTTCAGATCTCAAAGGTCCTCAGAGACTTTACAGACTAGTTGGTCCTCAAATAGAAGGAGTAATTGTGGGAGTGTCTGATAAGATCTAAATCCTCTTTAGAGTCACTGACATCCCCAGTTTCTGAGTCTTGGGGGCTGATATTTTCCCAGAATTTCAGTTTCCACTTGGGTGATCTGGGAAAGAGATTAGGGGCTGAGATAGTCCCTAAAGAAATTCCTGTCTTGGCTTGGTGGTTTTTCCTTCACAATGTCTCATTATTCTGTTCATTCCTAGTGCAACCAGAGGTGACAGTGTATCCGGAGACGACCCCATTCTTGCAGCACCACAATCTGCTACTCTGCTCTGTGACAGGTTTCTATCCAGGGGACATCAAGATCAAGTGGTTCCGGAATGGGCTGGAGGAGAGAGCAGGGGTCATGTCCACTGGCCTTATCAGGAATGGAGACTGGACCTTTCAGACAATGGTGATGTTGGAAATGACTCCTGAACTTGGAGATGTCTACACCTGCCTTGTTGACCATCCCAGCCTGCTGAGCCCTGTTTCTGTAGAGTGGAGTGAGAATCAGCTTCTTGTATACCCTGGGACTGACTTAGGGTTATACTGAATCTATATGAGGCCTGGGTTACCTCAGCAATCATCTTGGTCACAACACTAATTTTTCTTTCCCTTGATCTGAGGGAGTCATAGAAATTGGAGTCCTTGGTCTAAGTTGGGAGAAAACATGGCAGACATCTATCCTTGTATCTTCCAAGAAATAAGGAGGTCTAATCACCTCTTCACTTCCTTCCAACTTTGGGAACTAGTGTCCTCTAATACTTTGACCTTAGTATTCAGAGGACATTCCCATGGGCTATGAGAATCAGCAACAGAAACTGCATGGGTGCAAACCTTGGCCTCAACAAACCATTTCTAAACTTATTCCTTCTCTAGATAGCATTGAATTTGGTGTCCAGTCCAGGCTCTGGGATTTCAGGAAGGCACATAAAATATTGGCAGCTTTTGACTAACTTGAAGACCTGTTTCCCATAGGAGCTCAGTCTGAATATTCTTGGAGGAAGATGCTGAGTGGAGTTGCAGCCTTCTTGCTTGGGCTAATCTTCCTCCTGGTGGGGATCTTCATCCACCTCAGGGCTCGGAAAGGTAATGAGCCTCTGAGAAGTCCCCTGCCACCTGCCTCATGGCTTCCCCCACTTCCTACTTTTCCTAACATCTAAAATGTAGAAGGCTGGGCTACCAGGGAAGATGTGGAAGGCTGTGCTATCAGGGAAGGCTGATTGTACTTTTCAGGGATACGTGGAATAGTCTTTTCTGAAGCCAAAAACATTCTAGGGGGTAAGCGGAGATGGAGCTCTGATACTGCAGGTCATCCCCCATCCCTCAGGATAACGACAACATTTGGTCCTATTGGGGCATTCTATTTCTTTACTCTCCTTCATTCCAGGATATGTGGAAACTCAGTTGTTTGGTGAGGGGGTAACGTCTTCCTCCTTGTGTTTGGGTGGCAGATCATTCTCTCAATCCGATGGCCAGAGGGAGATGTCTTGGGGATAAGACGTAAGCGTGACTCTGGATGAGTGGCACTGTCTGCTGAGTCCCTGAATGGGAGGATGGTGGTCCCTTACGAGACTTTTATCACTGTCCCTGCAGGTCTCCCACCAAAGACATACTAAGGTCCTAACTGAAGCTTCTGCACCTGGAGCCTGAAGTAGTACCAAGTGGCGTAGGCCCCAGACTAAGTAAAGGACATTCATGAAGTCAATGTTCTGGAGTGACTCTTTTTCCAGGAGGCCTCAGAGGAGTCCTGAACGTATTCTAGAGTTTGTGTTCTGAGATCATGCATCTGTCACCCTATGCCCTTCTTCCTTCTACTTGTCTGTGTCATTAGTCCCCATTTGCAAGAACAGTGTCTAGAAATTCCACAAAGACCTGACTCCTTTCAGCCCTGAACAGTTTACTTTTCTATGGTCCAGCCAGCATTGTAAGTATTTATTCTGTCTCTCTCTCTTCCATCTGCAGTTTCCACAGTCTTCAGAAGACAAATGCTCAGATAGTCACTGTTTCCTTTTCATCATTTTTGAAAACCTTTTTCATTGCAAAATAAAACTGAGATACACTTCATGTTCTTGGTTCCTTTGTTGAATATTAGCAGTCCATAGATGTGTGGGTTTATGTCTGGGCTTTCAATTCTGTTCCATTGATCTGTGTGACTGTTTTTCTGCCAGTAGCATTCTGTTTTGACTACTATAGCTTTGTTGTATCTTTCAAATTCATGGAGTGTTGTACCTTCAGCTTTGTTCTTTTTTCTCAAGATTCCTTTGGCTATTTGTGTTCCACATAAATTTTAGGATTCTTTGTTCTATTTCCATGAAAAGTGTCATTGGGATTCTGATTGTGACTGCATTGGAGAAAGGAAAATCTCTTCAATAAATCGTATTGGGAAAACTGGACAGCCACTTGGAAAAGATGAAAGACAGCCATTATCTTACACCTTACAGAAAAATAACTCAAATGGATTAAAGACTTGGGTGTAAGACCTGAAACCATAAAATTCCTAGAGGAAAACATATACAGTATGCTCTTTGACATCTGTCTTAGCAGCGTCTTTTCAAATATGATGTCTTCTCAGGCAAAGGAAACAAAAGCAAAAATAAACAAATGGGACTACATCAAACTAAAAAGCTTCTGCACAGCAAAGGTAACCATCAAGGCAATGAAAAGACAATCCACCAACTAGGGGAAAATATTTCCAAATCATAGATCTGATAAGGGGTTAATTTCCAAAATATACAAAGAACTCATACAGCTCAATAACAAAAAATCTACCCAATTAAAAAATGGGCAGAAATTTTTCCAAAGAAGATATACAGGTGGCCAACAGGACATGCACATTTGTTCAAGATAACTAATTATTAGGGCAATGCAAATCAAAACTACAATGAAATATCACCCCAAGCCCATCAGAATGGCTATTATTAAGAAGACAAGAAATAACAAATGTTGGAAAGGATGTTGAGAAAAGGGAATACTTGTACACTGCTGGTGAGAATGTAATTGGTGCAGGCACTATGGAAAACAGTATGGAGATTTCCCCCAAATTAAAAATAGAAATACCATATGATCCAGCTATTCCACTTCTGGGTTTTTATCCAAAAAACATGAAACACTAATCCAAAATGATATACGCACCTCTATGTTCTTTGCAGCATTATTCATAATAGTCATGACTTGAGGACAACCTAATTGCTCATTGACAGATGAGTGGATAAAGATGACGTGATATATATATATATATAATGGAATACTACTCAGCCATATAAAAGAGAAAAGCATGCCGTTTATGACAACATGGATGGATCTTGAGGGTATTATGCTAAGTGAAATAAGTGAGACAGAGATAGACAAATATCATATGATTTCACTCATATGTGGAATATAAGCAAACAAACAAACAAACAAACACATAGATAAGGAGAACAGACTGGTGGTTACCAGAGGAGAAGGGGATATGGGAAGAGTGAATGGGGTAAAGGAACACATGTATGGTGACGGATGGACACGAGACTTTCGGTGATGAACATGACGCAGTCTATACAGAAACTGAAATATACTGATGTACACTTGACATTTACACAGTGTTATAAACCAATGTGACCTCAATAAAATAATAGAAAGCAAAAAAATTTCACCCTTAACCTACCCCCCCCAAAAACCCCTCAGATACCAATAACCACACAAAATGTATAATTTAATGAATTATTTAAGGCAAAACTCCTGTAATCACCACTCGGGTACAGAAATAGAACTTTGCAGCCACTGTGAAGTCTCCATGTGCCTCAGGTTAATCCAAACCCCCTCCCTCCTCTCAAAAGTAATCATGTTCTAACTTTCATAGTAACCACTTTTTTGTATTTCTTCATAGTCTAGTCACTCAAGTGTGAAGTCCTGGACACTAGAACTTAGTTGTCTTTTATGTCTCTTGTACTTTACAGGTTTCTTCTCTACCCCTTTATTTTCCTTATGATTAATATGTTGAAAAGCCTGAGCCATGTAACCTGCAGAGTTTTCCACAGTCTGGATTTTGGTGATTGCACACACAGTGCAGGCTAACATATGCCTCTGTGCTCTGCCTTTCCTGAAAATTGGCTTCTGGATGCATCCACTTCCTCACATCTCTCTGCCCCCCTGATCACCCTGACCCTACTTTAGTTTTGGCTCTATCATGTCTGGCCTATGTTACTCTAATATCATTTAACACTTTCTCTGTGTCCCTCTAACCCATCCTTTCCACCAGAGTATTCTCTCTAAAATGTGAAACTGCTCATGGTACTTTCATTATTATCAACCTGTGTAATGGCCTTCTGTCTGCAGAATAACATCCTAAGTCCTTAGTCTGATGTATGAGACCTCTATTCCTAACCCTTTAGCATCATGTGTCCCCCTCCTGCTTTACCAATCCCAAACTACTTTCACCTCCCTCAAAACCCATGTCTTTCCCTGTCTCCACGCCTCTCGAGCATCATTAGACTTGGAAGCCATTCTCCATGTCCTTCAGCACAAGTGTCTTTTCCACTAGAAAGTTTCCTAGTCTTTGTGACTCCAGAGTATTTTAGGCTTTCCTCTGCCGAGCACCCCTGTCTGTGTATTTTCTAGATGGTAAGCAGGGCTCTACAGCTTATTTATTTATTTTTATCTCTCCAGAGCTCGGCTGACTGTCCGTCACACAAGTGCTTAGTAATGAATGACTATACTTCATTGCTCCTGCCTTGTTTGTTACCAACTTCCACCAATAAAAACAATCTCTCCAGTTCTTTTCCCTGTTGCCACATGACATCCTCAGGGAAATAAAGTTTATTAAGTTTCTGAACCTCTTCTACCTGGGGTAAGGCTTTACCATTTCAGATCTTGTCCCCCATCCTCCTCCATACCTGCTCTGATTGCAGATTTTAATTTTTGTGGCTCTCAAGGTCATGGAGTCTCCATGTTTGTTATGTTCTGATTTATCTTGATCATGCCAATCCTACTTGTCTCTGCTGTTCTTTAAGTGATTTGTCCTCAATTTGAAGACACAACTTTTGATGGATTGTCAGTGCAAGGGTTTTCTGGTTCCCCCCGTGTCCAAAATCGATCATTTTTTCAGGTTTCCAGTTTTGATTGATTGTGCCTTTGTGACTTCTAAGAGAGGAAGATTCTAAGGAGTGTCCCTGACAGCAAAGATTTCACCCAGAACTTGGCCTGAATCTGCCTTTCTGCCGCCTTGCTCCATCGGGAAGGCTTCTCCGCTTTCATCATTGTCCCAGGGAGGTATGGCGACCTCTTACTGTTGGGCCCCAGAATGTGCTGTGGGAGGGGGAGGGTAAGGTGGGAGAAGCAGTCACAAGTCTGTGAGTTGGATTTTTGGGGCAGAAAGATCTCCTCATTTATAGCATCCTCAATAAACCAGGGATGAGCGGAAAGAAGCCTGGGCTTTCATGTCAAAGTGAGGAATACTATGAAGATGCTATATTAACCTTCAAATAAAATTGCAGTTGGAAAAAGTTCAGAAATTTAACAATCTTAAACTTGAGTCCGGTTTAGTTACGGAAGGATCAGGGTCGTCGCTCCAGGGATGTGATGTGCCCTTCGACCACCAGATGGCGGTCGAGACTGAAATGTAAGTTGATTTTCTCAACTAACTCTGCCGTGGGGATCCCCGTGGAAAAGGGGACGTTTTCTAAGGGGCTTTCCCCACGTAGCCTTCCCGTCTCCTTCTTGTCTCACGTTACCTCAATCTGCCAATGTTTGAAAGGAGTGATGGGCGTTAAAAAAAAAATCGAAGGAAGGGAGAAGAGGTGGTGGGAAGGTTTCCAGACCAGCAGGGAAGCCCTCCTGCTTGTGTCCATCACTGCCTCCTTTCCCTCAACCCCCTCTCTCCTTAGGCTGCTGTGCTGACCCCACTCGCCCCCTCATCGCTGAAGTCTCCAGCTGTAGCAATAGGGACCTGAGTCAAAGACAAACTGAATTTAATATTCTATAAAATGGTCTCATAGATACCAAACAAAATCTGTTTAATTAGAATTTGAGTTACAAGAAGCAAGTCCGTTTGGCAAGTTGGCTATTCTGTGACCTCAGGGCTCCGGCCAGCTTCCCAATGACCCTGAGATGTTCCCAGGGACCTAATCACAGGGTCCAAGGCAGAGAAAGGACAATGGAGATAGTTCAGCCCACGCGTTTGCTGTGTATAGTGTGGCCCTCCGAGAACAGAGCTCCAGTAGGGCTGCTTTTCCCCCTGATGTTTGGGTGCCTCGAGCAGGGCCACGCATTAAATATTTGTTCAATGAAAAGGTGAAGTGGAAAAATCCATGTCATACTGGTCTAAAGAACTTATCTAGGGTCATACAGCTGTGAATGGCAAGGCCAGTTCTAGAACTTGGGTTTTTTGACTTTTAGTTTGGTTCTTCTTTCAATAATTTGTATGATACCAACAATCTTTTTATTTTGAGGCATTTGGTCCTGATTATTGAGTGAACGTTTTCATCCCTTCTTACAGCAATATAGTACTAGAGAACTGGAAAGATTTTCTTCCTGCTGAAAGTATCTAAAGGATATACGTTGTTCTTTAATCTTGACCATGTTCATTAGAGTCCTCTCTTTCCTTTCCTATCTCCATCCTCAGATGAATAGTTTTGTTAGCATTTACACCTTATCTGAATCTGAATATTTATATATATATGCACACTGTGTATATATATACATACATATGCATAGATAGATAGATAGATAGGTACACTCATACACACTAACTATATGGTGTTTCTTGAGAGACATTAAAATTCTTGTCCTTATTTACCCTAGACTATGTTATGTGAATTCTTCATGTGAATAACAATTTGGCTGTACACTACTTTCTGCAACTCTTTGATTTAGAGTTTGTATTTTTCTTAAATTAGTGGCTTATATTTGAAACCACCATGTGTGTGTTTGTTACCTGACCACGATGTCTTGCGCAGAGCAGCCACACAGGTCTCCAGTCTAACTCACCGCCATGCAATGAGCAGAGCAGCTAAAAGCCGCCTGGGTGCTCACTGCGATTGCCTGAGTGGTTGGCCCAGGGAACCTCTTCTGCCAGCTGAAGGGGCTGATATGAGACCAAGCTTCAACTTCCTGTCATACCAGAGGATTTACAACTTCCTATGGGCTGAAGGTCTCCAGATGCTGGCAGTGGGTGTTCCCAGACAACTCTTGTAAATATCTGTGCCCAAATCCTCTCTTCTTGGCACCAGAGAAATCTGAATATCCCCACTGACATGGCTGCCTTCTTCCATGTGCCCTATAAAAGGGGGAGCAATAAGGAGGTGAGATCCCTGCCCTGGAATAGATGCTTGATGCTTGTCCAGGCTCAGATCACCCCTCTGTGAGGGGGGAGGGTGGTGCCTGTGCCTTTCCTTTGTAGTTGACTCCTGGCCTTAAAAGTTTCCCACTTCTCCAGTGAATCCTTAACTGGTGCAGGGAAACCCTGTGCACAGTAGCACTAACCATCACTGTGTTCCACATTCACTTCCACCTTTTCTGGAGGAAGACTGCCCACCTCTGTGAGCCCACACTCATGCTGGGCTACAAAGTGAGTTTTGGTTGTTGATGCTTATCAAACCTTTGTGCTATTTTTGTGTGGTAACAGAGGAGCCAAGACACCAAAGTATATAACCTTTTCTTCTTCTTTCTCCCTCCCTCCCTCTCTTCATAAATCTATGAGTCTATCTATCTATCTATCTATCTATCTATCTATCTATCTATCTCTCTATCTATCTCTCTATCTCTTCATCATCGTCATAATCTATCATTTGTCTATCTGTCATCTGTCTCTGTATCTGTCATCTATCTGTCTGTTTATCATCCATTGTCTTTCTATCAAGAGATAGTATACCATTGTTGTTTAGAGCACAGACTCTGGAGTCACAATGTCTGAGTTTAAATGCCAGCCCTGCCATGTAATGATTATGTGAACCTAGGCATGTTATTTGACATTTCTATGCCTCAATTGCTATGTCTGTAAAATGAGAATGATAATAGTATGTGATCTTATATGATTTTTATGAGGATTATTATTTCTTTTTTTAATTTTAAGAGATTTTTATTTTTTATTTTTTTTTTGAGGACGATTAGCCCTGAGCTAACAGCTGCTGCCAATCCTCCTCTTTTTTGCTGAGGAAGAGTGGCCCTGAGCTAACATCCATGCCCATCTTCCTCTACTTTATATGTGGGACGCCTACCACAGCATGGCTTGCCAAGCGGTGCCATATCCACACCAGGGATCCAAACTGGTGAACCCTGGGCTGCCAAAGCGAAACGTGTGCACTTAACCACTGTGCCATGAGCTGCCCGGTAGTTCTATTTTTAATCTTTTGAGGAAACTCCATGCTCATTTCTATAGTGACTGCAGCAATTTACATTCCCAAGAACAGTGGACAAGGGTTCCCTTTTCTCCACATCCTCGCCAACATTTATCTTGTGTTATTGAGGACAGCCATTCTAAGAGATTTGACTTGACATCTCATTGTAATTTTGACTTACATTTCCCTGATGATGAGTGTTGTCGAACACCTTTCATGCACCATTGGCCATTTGTTAATCTTCTTTGGAAAACTGTCGATTCACTTCCTGTGCACATGTTTTAATTGGGTTGTTTGCTTTTTTGTGTTGAGTTGTATAAGTTCTTTGTATATATTCTACCCATTTTTAAGTAATATTTCTCATGTTTTCACTGTTAAGGTGCATGAGTTCTTTATATTTTTGGATATTAACCTCATATCAGATATATGATTTGCAAATATTTTCTCCCATTCTATAGGTTGCCTTTTCATTTTCTTGACAACTTCCTTTGCTGTGCAGAAGCTTTTTATTTTGATGTAGTCCCATTTGTTTACTTTTGCTTTTGTTGCCCTTTCTTTTGGTGTCAAATCCAAAAAATCATTGCCAAGACCAATGTCTAGTTACTTACAGCTTATGTTTTTTTCTAGGAGTTTTCTGGTTTGAGGTCTTATGGTCAAGTCTTTAATTTATTTTGAGTTAACTTTTGCGAATGGTGTAAAATGGTCTACTTTCATTCTTTTGCATGTGGGTGTCCAGTTTTCCCAACACCACTTATTGAAGAGAGTTTCCTTTCTCCATTATATGTTCTTGCCTCCCTTGTTGAAAATTAGCTGTGAAATATGTGTGGCTTTATTTCTGAGCTCTCAATTCTGTTCCATTGATCTGTGTGTCTGTTTTTCTGCCGTTACTATGCTACTTTGTTTACTATATCTTTGTAGTATATTTTTAAATCAAGGGGTGTGATACCTCCAGCCTTTTATTCCCCTCAGGATTGCTTTGGCCATTCAGGGTCTTTTGTTGTTCCATATAAGTTTTAGGATTCTTTGTTCCATTTCCATGAAAATTGTCACTGGGATTTTGATAGGAATTGCATTGAATCTGTAGATTGCTTTTGGCTATGTTAATTCTTTCAATCCATGAGCACAGAGTATCTTTCTATTTCTTCATGTATTTTTCCATTTTTTTAAACAATGTGTTATAGTTTTCAGTGTAAAGGTCTTTCCTTGGTTAAACTTAGTTCTATGTATTTTATTCTTTTGTTGTGATTGTAACTGGGATTGTTTTCTTTTTCTGCTAGCTCATTTTTAGTGTATAGAAATCTGATTTTTGTATATTGATTTTGTACCCTGCAACATTACTGTATTTATTAGTTCCAACAGTTTTTTTTGGTGAAGCCTTCAGGGCTTTTCTATGTATAATATCATATCATCTTCTAAGAGAGACAATTTTAACTCTTCCTTTCCAATATGGGTGGCTTTTATTTCTTTTTCATGCCTAATTTCTCTGACTAGGATTTTCAGTACTATGTTGAATAAAAGTGGTATGAGTAGGCATCCTTGTCTTGTGTCTGATCTTGGAGGAAAAGCTTCCAGCTTCTTACCATTGAGTGTGATGTTAGCCATAGGCTTGTCATAAATGGCCTTTATTATGCATAGGTATGTTCCCTCCATGCTCTGCTTGTTGAGAATTTTTATCATGAATGCATGTTGAATTTTGTCAAATGCTTTTTCTGCATCTGTTGAGATGATTATGTGATTTTTTATCCTTCATTTTCTTAATGTGGTGTATCACATTGATTGATTTGTGGTGTTAAACCATTCTTGCATCTCTGGAATAAATCCCACTTGATGATGGTGTATGATCTTTTTCACGTAATGTTCACTTAGGCTTGCTAATATTTTGTTGAGGATTTTTGCATCATGTTCGTCAGGGACGTTGGCCTGAAATTTTCTTTCCTTATAGTATCCTTGTCTGATTTTGGTATCATAGTAATGTTGGCCTCATTAAATGAATTTTTAAGTGTTCCCTCCTCTTCCATCTTTTGGAAGAGTTTGAGGATTGGTATTAATTTTTCTTTAGATGTTTTGTAGAGTTAACCAGTGAAGCTGTCTAGTCCCGGACTTTTGTTTGTTGGGTGGTTTTTTTTTTTTAAAGTAAGATTAGCCCTGAGCTAACATCTGCTGCCAATTCTCCTCTTTTTGCTGAGGAAGATTGGCCCTGAGCTAACATCTGTGCCAATCTTCCTCTATTTTACGTAGGATACCTGCCACAGCATGGCTTTCCAAGTAGTGTGTAGGTCCGCATCCAGGATCTGAACTGGTGAACCCCAGGCTGCTGAAGTGGAACCTGTGATCTTAACCACTGCGCCACTGGCCTTGCCCCTTCTGGGTGGTTTTTGATTACTGATTCAACCTCCTTACTATTAATTGTCTGTTCAAAATTTCTATTTCTTCTTAATTCAGTCTTGGTAGGTGGGATGCTTCTGAGAACTTACCCGTTTCTTCTAGGTTGTCCAATTTGTCGGCATATAATTGTTCATAGTAGTCTCTTATGATCCTTTGTATTTCTCTGGTATTAGTTGCAATGTCTTCTCTTTCATTTATGATTTTATTTACGTGAGCCCTTTCTATTTTTTTCTTAGTGAGTCTAGCTAAGTATTTGTCCATTTTGTTTATGTTTTAAAAACATCAGTTCTGAGTTTCATTGATCTTTTCTATTGTCCTTTTAGTCTCTGTTTAATTTCTTTCTGCTCAGATTTTTGTTATTTTCTTCCTTCTACTAACTTTGGGTTTTGGTTTTTTTTGGTCCCCAGTTCCTCAAGGTATAAAGTTAGGCTGTTTATTTGAGATCTTTCTCTTTTTTTTGTAGGCATTTATCAGTATGAACTTCCCCTTTAGAAGTGCTTTTGCTGCAGTTCTAAAGTTTTGAAGTTCTAAAAGTTTAAAGTTCTAAAGTTTTGATATGTTGTGTTTCCATTTTCCCTTGTCTTAAGATATTCTTTTATTGCTCTTTTGATTTCTTCTTTGACCCATTGGTTGTTAAGTAGCATGTTTTTTAAGCTTCATGTATTGGTATATTTTCCAATTTTATTCTTGTAATTGATTTCTACTTTCATACCACTGTTGCTGGATAAGATACTTGATATGATTTCAATCTTCTTAAACTTATTAAGACTTGTTTTGTGGCTACCATATGACCTACTCTGGAGAATGTTTCATGTGCACTTGAGAATAATGTGTACCCTACTTCTGAGGATGGAATGTTCTGTAAATGTCTGTTAAGTCCATCTGGTCTAATGTGTAGTTTAAAGCCAATGTTTCCTTATAGATTTTCTGTCTGGATGATCCATCCATTATTGAAAGAAGGGTATTGAAGTCCCCTACTGTTACTGTATTGCTATTTTTCTGTTTAGGTTTGTTAATATTTGCTTTACATATTTAGGTGCTCCTATGTTGCGTGCATAAATATTTACAAAAGTTATCTTCTCTTGATGGATTTCCTTTTTATCATTATATAATGACCTACTTTGTCTCTTATTACATTCTTTGTCTTAATGTCTATTTTGTCTAAAATATATAGCTACCCCTGCTCTCTTTTGGTTTCCATTTCCATGGAATATCTTTTCCATCCCTTCACTTTTAGTCTGTGTGTGTCCTTATTTCTGAAGTGAGTCTCTTGTAGGCAGCATATAGACGAATCTTATTTTTCTGTCCATCCAGCCACTCTATGTCTTTTGTTTGGAGAATTTAGTCCATTTTCATTTAAAGTAATTATTGATAGGTATGTACTTATTGCCATTTTATTAATTGTTTTCTGGCTGTTTTGCAATTCCTCTTTTACTTTCCTCTTCTCTTGTTCTCTTTGTGATTTGATGAATTTCTTTACTGATATACTTAGATTACTTTCTCTTTACATTTAGTGTATCTACTATAGAGTTTTGCTTCATGGTTGCCTGGAAGCTCACATAAAACAACTTACACTTATAACAGCCTATTTTAAGTTGATAACAACTCAAGTTTGAATGCATTCTAAAGCTCTACATTTTACTCTCCACATTTTAAGTTTCGATGTCACCATTTACATCTTTCTTTATCTTGTATATCCCTTAACAAATTATTTTAGTTATAGTTATTTTTACTACTTTTGT
Source organism: Equus quagga (assembly GCF_021613505.1). Classification (NCBI taxonomy): domain Eukaryota; kingdom Metazoa; phylum Chordata; class Mammalia; order Perissodactyla; family Equidae; genus Equus; species Equus quagga. The sequence goes on from NC_060281.1 coordinate 30,737,732, forward strand.
CTTTTAACCCTTATGCTAGCTTTATAAGTGATTACTCTACTACCTTTACTACGTATTTACTTTTACCAGTTAGATTTATACTTTCATATGTTTTCTTGTCACTAATTAGTGCCCTTCGTATCAGCCTAAGTAGTCCTTTTAACATTTCTTAGAAGGCTAGTCTAGTGTTGATGAACTCTGTTAGCTTTTGCTTATCTGGAAAATTCTTTATTCCTCCTTCAATTCTGAATGACAACTTTGCTGGTCAGAGTATTCTTGGTTGACAGCAAATATTTTAAAACTTTTTATTTTGAAATAATTATAGACTCACAGATCTTTGCAAAGACAGTACAGAGAGATCCTGTGTACCCATTCATGTAGTTTCCTTAAATGGCTATATCTTAAGAAACTATAGTACAATATCAAGACCAGGAAACTGGTATTGGTACAATGTGTTTATAGTTCTATACATATGTTTTATCACATTTGTAGATTTGTGTAACTACCACCACAAGTTACTTGCACTTTTTATACTTGATGTCCCTCTCTGTATCCCATGATATGAAGGACCTTGTGTGTTTGTTTTTGAGAAGGAATAGAGGTAGGAGATCACTATGATATGGGGTCATTAAGGGCTTTCTCTGAGCTCAGGTAAATATACTTAATTACAGAATGCAGAAAACACAAGAAAAACTGGGGATGGAAGCAAGAAAAACTTCACGATCCACATGTGACCAAAATTCAACAATATAAATGAAAACCATTACTGTTTTGTAATGCAACTCTCCTCTTCTCTTTTCTTTCTAATTCTTGTCCTTGAAGTTGCATGAAGCAGATGACTTTCACTCCATGTTTCATTGAGAAAAACTTTACAAAGAAATGTGGGCAGAATGTGAGTTCAGATGCACAGGAGGCAGTAAGGGTTGAATACAAAGGTGACCGAGAAAGAAGGACGATGAGGTACTGCACTCAATATTGGGGACTTCTAGGCTTAGGGAAGGGTCTGAGGAAGCCAGCAGGGAAGGCATTTTCTGCAGGGTCACTGAACCAGGAGCAAACCAGATCCTGAGAAAGCATTCTTTTGGTAGAATAAGAGCCAAGTTGGAAAACTTTTCACGCTACGAAGAAGCTAGGATAGAAGGTTCCTCCTTGAGGGTCGCCATCGTCACTTCAGCTCAGGAGCCCTGCAGAAGACAGAGGAGAGTGTTGCTTCCAGACCTCACCCTACAAGCAGCTTCTTTTCCCCCTCTCAGGGCCTCATGATAAAGCTCTGCAGTCAGGAGAAAAAATTCTTTTGTCACCCTGAGCCAACGCTACTTTAGAGAGCAGGGCATTTATTAAGTGGAGAGAAGAAGCTTTACTGCAAACTGCCTGATCAGAATTCAATGTCATTCCCATTATTTCTTCTCTTGTCTTGTCATCGCTACCATCTGTTCCAGGAGACCCAAACCTATCTCTAAAAGATTAAAGAACATTACCTGTTGGCTGAAGTCCACCATGCCCTGAGAAAGAGAAGAGAACACATAACTTAAAAGATATGGAGGCAAGTCTGCCCCCAAATACAATGTCCCCAGCTGCTGGCTCACTACCTGAGATTTCGCTAACACCACAACACACATGATATGATACCAGGGTGGAGAGGAGAGCAGAAACTGAGTGTATGACCCATGAAGTTTCTGCCACACAAATCCAGTGTAACTTCATCAGCCTTAATGGCTCTTCCTGCATTTGCCCCTGGATCTCAACCCAAGATCTCCATGCATATCGACCCTTTTCTTACTTGTACAGCCATAACCTCTTATGTTTCAACATAGTAACCATGGTCGATTGAGTTCTGGGTTTCCAGGAAATTTGAGGTTGATCAGTTACAGAAGGTCTTTATACAGGGTCACTGGTACACAGAGAACTAACTTGAGCAAAGCCATGATTCTTCCCCAAAAGGCCTGTGGGGAGTCTCAGCTGCCGGCAGAGTCCTCACCTTTCTGGTTCCTGCAGTGGATGAACAGCCCTGCCCCAAGGAAGAGCAGCCCCAGCACGAAGCCCCCGACTCCACTCAGCATCTTGCTCTGCGCAGACTCAGACGGGGCCCCTGAGAAAAGAAGCTAGTTTTAGTGATTTTTACCCCAAATCCGACTTTTCTAATTGAGACTCTGGGACTGAGAGCTTTGAGAATGGGAGAAGGCTGCCCTGGAAGAACTACAATAATTGGCCATTTCTGGAAAAGAGATTCAAAAATCACTCTGGGTAACTGCAAAGTTCAAGCATTAAACTCATTTAAATATCACAAGCTCAACATCTGAAGGAAAAGGAGCCTGGACTAAATGAGGCGGACAAGCTTGTTGAGGGTGACAGAGTTTATAAAAGGTGAGCCAAGATTGGACTTCCCTTGTGTCAGGAAGGTCCCTACATTGTAGAGGATGTGCCTCTTCTCAGATCACAATGAAGAGCTCAGAGCAACAGTGCCAGGAGCACAAGCCCAGCCTGAGGCAGGGGACTGGTACCCAGGGCCAAGGGGGAACCATGAACTATGATATCACAGGAAGGCTCAAAACAGGGATAATCTCTTTTATACATGCCAGGCATAATTGCTTCCCCGGGGGGTATAGGTATTTGTAGAAACTATCAGAAGATATCTATAAACTATCAGAGAATTCTATCACAGGATATCACAGTGCTACCCCCAATATCTTATGCTGAAGGAAAGGAGAACACGGAGTGAATGAAAATATGGTGTAGGGAGAGGACAAACCTGACACTCAGGTATAAGGAAAGTCCCCTCTTTGGTGGGCAAGGAATTTATGGGGTCAGAAAGCTTCTCACTCCATTCCACTGTGACAGGGCTTGTCCGGCTTGGGTGCTCCACTTGGCAGGCGTAGACCTCTCCACTCTGAGGAACTGTCTCAAGCATCACCAGGGTCTGGAAGGTCCAGTCTCCATTACGGATCAGACCTGTGGAGATGACTCCAGCCTCCTCTTCCTGGCCATTCCGGAGCCACCTGACTTCGATGTGGCCTGGATAGAAGCCATTCACAGAGCAGACCAGGAGGTTGTGGTGCTGCCGGGGCTGGGTCTTTGCAGGATACACAGTCACTGTAGGTTCAACTAGGAGAGAGAAGGTGGAGGGAATAAGTGAGGAAGACAGAGTAAGTCTCCTTGGTTGGCTGCCTTTCTGCCTCTGTCCAAACCCAAGCCTCCCTCAAAGCTGCCATGTGGCTGAACAGGAGCCAGAGTTGTGAGTCCTGAATTTAACGCTTATGGGCCCATTGGATTCAAGAGGTGTTGAGGAAAATTGTGGATTTTTTTCATATCTTGAAATAGTTACTCATTGTTGAAGTATTTACAAAGCTTTGTAAGACCATAGGGTGTATTAATTAAAAGCATGATTTCTGGAGCTCGGCTGCCTGGGTTCAAATCTAGGCTCTTCTTCTCCTTACTGGTTGATCATAGGAAAGTTTTTAAATTCCTCTATGCCTCAGCTGTCTCACCCATAAAGTGGGGGTAATAATGCTAACTTATCTCTTGGGGTTATATGAGGAACAATGGACCTAAAATATATAAAACAATGGCTGGCAGCCTTCAGTTTTGTTAGCTACTTACTGTTGTTGTTTATGGTAAATAAAATATGATTCACAGTAGTAGGATAAATTGGGGAACAGTGGTACGATAGATGGAGATAGGGGATGAAATCCTAAGAGGGCACCTCGATGCACTCACAGCTTAGAGCACTACAGAAATGGTTCTATCCTGGGACCAAGCAGCAACAGACAGAGGTGATCTCTAAATCTATGAGTTGAATCCTAAGAAAAACATGAGTCCTGAAGGAGAGGGGAAGAGCAAGGAAAGCCATTCACTTAAAAAGTTATTTTTACACTCAGTTGATCAATCTCTCTTCTTTGCAAAAAAGCCATATCTATTATTAGAATTGTTATAATTTATAATTATCTCTCTTTCTAAACTGACATTTGAGGTCAGGGTAGGATCTGGGACCCATTAATACTGTGCTTAGCATCTGAGACAATCTCTGACACTACCAGGCCCTCAACAAATAAGATTATTTTCAAGAAAGGGGAAACTGGGGGGTGCAACATTTTTACAGTACTACAAAACAGAAAATTTAAGATTGATGGTATATCATTAGTAAAAATTTTTCAGCATACTTCATTAAGCAAAAATGTTTAAATTCTTAACATAAAAAATAATAATCAAAATATAATATAAAAGACAAACTGGAGAAGATGTTGACTCAAATATCTGCAAAGTGTTAATAATCCTACTGCATGGAGAACCCATAAAATCACTGAGAAAAACACTAGGACCCAGATATGACAGATAATAGATAATGCTTGGAGCAACAATTACAACTGGCCAATAAATGTGTGAAAACATATAACCTTATAAATAAAAGAATAACCTTATAAATAAAAGAAATATAAATTTAAAAAAGATATAAATTTCCAACTGAGTGGCAATATTAAAAAAAAATCTAACAAAGTGGAATGTGAAGTAAATTGTGCTACAATTATACAAAGGAACAACCTGTAACTACTTAAATACTATTAGCATTATAAAAATAGTCACATCAGTATGTTAAGTAAAATTATTATTCAAAAAGCTATTTTCACCATCATTTCAACTACGCAAATATATACACACCAAAAAAAAGTGGCAGGAAATTGAGACCTAAAAGAAGCCTCAGAAAGGTCAGAGGTGCCTGGGAGTTTCCTCCTCCCACTCCATCCGTCCATATTGGTCTCTCCCACAGATTTCACTGTCGTTGAAATGCGTATGCACAGCAACACTTACTTTAGGAGTTTCAGGATGAGGAAGAGTGTGTGCCAAGATCAGTCTGTGAGTAACCCTTCACATTCTCCCAAACCTTTTACAGTCCTGCTCTCTCCTCCCCTGACCTTCACCCCAACCACGGACACCACCTTCAGTTTCCCTCCCTCCATGCCTGGCCTCTCACCCCAACCAACATTTCCCCCCTCTCCAGCCCCCTGCGCTGCCGCTGCCCGCCCCCACAGCCACCCTCCTGCACCCACCACCTCACACCTGCCCCCTTTCTCCCTTCTCTCAGACCCCAGGCCCACTCCCCCCACCACACACACACATTCTCTCTGTCCCACCTCAGCTCACAGTACACCCCTCACCCACACACTCTGTCCCCCCACAATCACACACTGACAAACCACACACCCTCTCCACAACCCGCTCTCACACGGTCCCTTGTAACTTGTACTCGCTCACAGTCCTACACACTCACCGGGACTGAGTCTCTCCGTCTCTGTCTCTGTCTCGGTTTCTCTCTCTCTGTCTCTCTCTTTCTCTCTCTCTCTCTCTCACACACACACACACTCCCCCGCGCTCACCTCGCCGCGGCACCAGGAAGCTCTCGCTGACGCCGTAGTTGTGTCTGCACACCGTGTCCACCTCCGCCCGCTTCTGCTCCAGGATGTCCTGCTGCCCGTTCCAGTACTCGGCGCTCCGCCGCCCCAGCTCGGTCAGCGCCCGGTACTCGCCCACGTCGCTGTCGAAGCGCACGTACTCCTTCCCGTTATAGAAGAGTCTGTGCAAGTATAGCACCCGCTGAGTCCCGTTGGAGAAATGACACTCGAAGGTACTATACTCCAGGAAATGTGCTGTGGGGACAGGAAGGATCCGGTCACCCGGGCGGGTTCCCGAGAAGAGATGGATGGCGACGCCCACCAGTGAGGAGCGTCCAGGCGCGCGAGGGGGCACTAAGGCACCCCTGACTGGCTCCACAGGCACCACGCACGAACTACCAGCACTGCACAGGGTCATCTTTCATCTGCCCGCGGAGGAGGGAGACCTGGCCGGGCGGGGAAAATCTCTCTGGTCCGGAGCCATTCAGGATCCACTGGGCTTCCGTGCTTGGCTGCAGACCTCTAAACAGCAGCTGGAGCTGGACAAGGATTTGTCTCCACCACCACCGGACGCCTCCACCTGAAAGACGCTCACCGCTCCCTCCTCTCATCCCACAGCTCTTCAGCTGTTCCTTAAACTCTTCCCACCTCATTCGCTCTGTAAATACTTTATTAGTGCTGTCCCCTGGAAATCCAAAGAAGGGAAAAACAGACATCTTCCCTCCACTCGTGAAGCTTAAAATTTAGTGAAAATGATGGACAAAACTCAACCGCGCAAGAATTTTTATGGAGTGAGAAATGTCAAAACAAAGGTGTGGAGTTTTAGGACAGAGAATAACAGGATGATCTCAATTACCTCAGGGTGCCAGAGAAGTGGTCTCTGAGAGTAACATTTAAGATGTGACAGGAAAAGTTAAGGTGATGTGAGCTAGAGAAGAGTGGGTGTGTGTATATGTTTGGGGAAAAGGGAGGCACATTTCAGGTAAAGGTAACACCACGTGGAGAAGCTTGAAAGAATTGATGAATTTCCTCAAGAAACCAGAAGAAACCAGTTCACTGAAGCAGAGACAGTGAGAGGAAGGAAGGTAAAAGGCTAGACTGGAGAAATCAAGTGGAGCGGAGGACTTACAAGCCTTGTAGGTGATGTTAGGATTTTGAATTTATACCAACTGTAGTGGGAAACTCCTGAAGAGTTTTAAAGAGATTAAAACCATAATCTCAATACAGATCTACACTCCTTTTTCTGCTTTTCTAAATCCAGATAGCTCAGGAAACCAGATTTTTAAAAAAATTTGGTGTCAGAACTCATTTGGAGTCTCTGACCTGATGAGGTATGGGGTCAAATGTGTCTCTCAGCTCTTATTGGTTGTACGTGCTTCTGTAGCTTCAATGTGCTGACATGCACATATGTATAAATATCCACATACATATCATATAAATGCACACATTTTTGAGGTTTTTGTCTTTACATTTAATTGAACTGTGAAAATGTCAAAAAAGAGTTAAAGAATAACCCTGGGGTTAAAAGTGAGATGAACGAATGGAAGCTTCTGATAGCATCAGTAGTATGGAAAGCAGAATTACTTCAGAAATTTGAGGCACTTTACTGAAAAATATTTGCAGCGGTCACCACTATTTGTGATTTAAAAAGGCAAGTTGTTGAAAGTTAACAGAGATGTCATAACCAAGAAATCTTGAACATTTTCATGAAATTTTGAAAAACATTGCAAAAGGCGAAAAATAAAAACGAAGATCTTGAGCTTGCCTTGATTGAATGGATTCAACAAGAAGTGATGGATGTGTGCAACTGTCTAGTTTTTTTGGTAATGAAAGAAGCTAAAAGAAACCATGAAGAACTGAATTGGAGGGTGTGTGCTTAAAGCATGAGTGTAGAATTTTTAGAAGAAGCACAGCATAAAGTAGAGTTTCCAACCTCGGCACTGTAACATTTTGGACCAGATGATTCTTTGTGGTTGGGGGTGGTGAGGGCTGTTTTGTAAATAGTAAGCTGTCTACCAGCATTCCTGGCCTCCACCCACAAGTTGTCACCAGAAACTCCCAGTGTGACAACCAAAAAGGGCTCCAGATATTGCCAAATGTTCTGGGGTGAGAAGGAGCAGGGAGGAGGGTGGTGAGCTGTCTCTGGCCAGAACCACTGGTGTAAACCACCTGAAAAAACTGTGGTGAAGAAGCCACTGCTAATAATGGGGCAGCTGAGAATTAAACTGACAAATTTGCCAATATTACCTCTGTTGAAAATCTAGGTCCTACGTTAAAGTTATGCTTTTTAGGAATCTGGTCCCAATGCAGAGCTGTTTTTCCAACAAAATAAATTTTTTCATGACCACAGTTTACTAATTTCTTTGCGTTGCCAATCAGTCACTCTGATACTGCAATTTATAGTGAGAAATATGTATTTGGTCTTTGTCCCCTTTTCTGGCACAGAGCTACTAAAACTTAGGGAATTTATAAGTGATGAGAGCGATAAAGGTGTCTTTTGTTATGTTAATGAGATAACTTATGGATTCCACCTTGGGATGGGGCCTGGGTGCCAGGAGATTCAACCATGCGATTGGAGGGTTGGAAATTTCAGTATCACCTTCTTGACCTCCAGGGAGGGGAGAGGATTGGAGATTGAGTTCAATCACCAATGGCCAATGATTCGATCAATCATGTCTATGTATTGAAACCCTCATGAAAGCCCAAAAAGACGGGTTTCAGAGGGGTTCTTGGTTCATGAACATGTGAAGATTTGTGGGAGAATGCTGCACTTAGAGAGCATGGAAGCTCTGTACCCCTTCCCCATACCTTGTCTTGTACATCTCTTCCATCTAGCTGTTCCTGAGTTATATCCTTTTATAATAAACCAGTAATCTAGTAAGTAAAATGTTTTTCTGAGGTCTGTGAACCGCTCTAGCAAATTAATCAAACCCAAGGAGGGGGTCACGGGAACCTCCATTCTATAGCCCTTTGGTCAGAAGCACAGGTGACAACTTGAACTTACCATTGGCATCTGAAGTGGGAGGGGGCTGTCGTGTAGGACTGAGTCCTTAACCTGTGGGATCTGATGCTATCTCCATGTAGCTAGTGTCAGAATTGAGTTGAATTGTAGGACACCCAGCTGGCGTGGGATAATTGCTTGGTGGTGTGGAAAAACTCCCTACACATTGGAATTGGTACCAGAACACTTTAGCCACCAAGTTATATAATTTATCCTTCACATCATCTTCTTTCATAGTTTCTCTGTAGCTGGTCCACTACTTATCTATGGTACTATAGTATAGCCACAACCTATTATGTCTGTTCAATGTCCCAACTAATTCATTTTCTAACTTTCAGTCTCCTACTCCCAATAATACCAGTAGGCATCAAATTACCAGCCGTGGCCAGATGTAGAACTCTCATTTCTGTAGTCAATCTCCTCAGAAGGGGAAAAGCTGCGAAAGAGATGACATTGTCATATAGACAGTTTGCAAAAAATTAGCAGGTCCCCAGACCTTGAGTAGAGATCTTAACAAAGCTCCTTTTGCCCCGTAGAAATGATGGAAGACAGGAGTGCACTCTGGATCATACCAGATTTGTCTCACTATTCAGAAATTCTCTAAGTACCTTCTTGACTCATGAGAAAGTCAAAAAATAAAAATGTGTGAAGTTTTTGCTCACTGTAGCTTGTATGGTTGGCACTGTCAATTCATGCTCGTGTGCCCAACTTAAGGTTACTAGATTTAGCACATGAAACTACAGGATGCCCAGTTAAATTTGGATTTCAGGTAAATTATTATTGTTGTTTATCTGAAACTCAGATTTATCTGTTAATCCTGAATTTTGTTTGGCAACCCTAGCCCAACTGGCTAACAAAATCTCAGAAGGAGTGTGTTTAATGCTTCTTTGTATTCTTCAACACATGATCATGATGGCCTGCGGATAGTGTGAATCCATGTGGGACTTTAAAAATGATAAATTCAAAATGAATCTAAATTTCTCCTACATATTGGAAGTAGCAGGCCTTACATCACTCTCCTACCCAAAGACACAAACTGGCACACACGTCGTGAGAAATTTTATCAATTTTACCCAATTGAGCCATTATTCACTAATGGTGATTAGAAGCCCAAGCTCTAGGATCAGGAAGCCTGAATTTGAAGTCAAACTCTTCCAATGGGTCAGTTTTCAACAGCCTTTTTCTTTATCTCTAAAATGAATTTAATAATTGCACATTCCTCACAGGATTATTATTAATTGTGAAATTAAATAGTGACTCTTCCTAGTGCTGATGACATAATAAGTACTTAATAAATACATTACCATTTGAATTTTTATAAATCCTATGAATGCAACCTCATAAGGTCTTTCTATTCCTTAGCTTCCTAAAGCAAATAATACCTTCATCATGATTTGGCAATTGTCTTCTATTAATTTTATCACTAATTACCATTTTGAGCACATAAGTGCAGAAACATTGGTTTACGTGTAACAATGAACCTAATAAATACATGAACCTAATAAAAAAGGAATATGCTGACGTGGAAGAGAGGGACTTTGTACATACTCAGATTTAGACTACATAATCTGTGTTCTAGTACTAACTATGTGACATTGTGTTACTGAAACTCTTTGAATTTTACATTCCATATATATATTTTCATTGCTACAGATATGATAAGATAGCTATGAAAATTACATACCGAAATTTATAAGCCTGGTACATAGTAACTGCAAAATGTTATGATGCTCCATGCTGATAGTGACCAGACTTGTTTTGTTCATCACTCCATCCTTATCACCTAGGGTAATAACTGGTGTTTTCTAGGTTACTAATAAATATTGGATATATGAATTAATGGCTTTTTGCACATCCATCACATCTGCCTACAAAGCACCGTGGTGCTGCCTTGCTAATGACTGAACATCTCTGGTTCTCAAGTTCTCCAAGCTTGTCTTCAGGCTCCTTTATTGTTATATTTTAGGTCCTGCTGACTCCTTGATCCCAGCACAGTCTTTCTCTGGGGTTGGCTACCCAGAAGAGTCATCTCCTTCACTTCTTCAGCTCCCATTTTCTCTTCTAACTGTCAAATCTAGTTTCTATTTTGTATACTGCGCTGACTGTAAATGTCAGGTCCACCAGACCCAGTGTTCATTTCTCTATCATGTTCTCTCTTCAACCATCTCTTAGTGGTGCTCACCATAACCGACCAAGCCACCTCGTGGAAAAGAATCTACTTGCCTTCATTTCCATGCATCACATTCTCTTGATTTTCATCGATATCACTCTACCTCCATCTCATTCCCCTTTGCTGACTTATTGGCCCTTGGCTCTCTGGGCATGGCCCTTGCCATCTTCTTGTCTTCTGCATACCGCATTCTCTCTATGTAGCCTCCTCTGTTTTCCTGGAATTTAACACAGTACGTGTGTCAGTGACACCAACATGTGTACCTCTAGCTCTAGGCCCCCTGAACTCCAGTATCATATATTCAACTGACACCTTAGACCTCCACATAAAAGTCAACGATTATTTCAAACTTAAGCAAAGCCTTCACTCCTAACCACCCACTTCAAATTATTTCCACACACAGTCTTCCCTATCATAAACAGTACCACCATCCTCCTAGTTACTGTGAAAGACGAAATCCTTAGTAATAAGCTCAATTTTTCTATCCCCCAACCCCTAACTTTAATTCATTAACAAGTCATACAAGACTCCATACCAAATGTGTTCACTTTATCTTGACCACTGTCTTTGTCACTACCACACTAAAGGAAGCCACAGCATGTCTGCCGTGGAGAATTCTGCCCTGCTCCTAAATGGTCTCCCTGGCTCTACTTTCGAATCTCTACAATGCAATCTCCATATGGTAGCTAGGATTATTTTTAAGAAATAAATATAAATTGACTTTCTTTGTAACCCTTCAGTAGCTTCACATTTCTCTTTAAATAAAATTCAAATTTCTTACCCTGGTCATCGGGGCCTAATATGATCTGGCCCCTGACTTCTCAAACCTCATCGTCTGCCACTTCCCAACTTGCTCACTCTGCTTCAGCTACTCTAGCCTTCTCTCTGTCCCTCAAACACAGCAAACATCTTCCCACACTTCAGCCTTTCCCCTGTTCCCTCCCCCTGGAACACTTGTCCCTTAGATCCTTCACGTGACTGGCTTCTTCTCACCATTCATGTCTCATCTAAATATCACTTTCTCAGGGAGAGCTCCCCGGCCACTTGAACTGAAGTCAGGTGAATCCATTCTGTCTGTTCCATAACTCTGATGTGTTTTTATTCAGAGCACTTATTTCTTTCTGAATTTTTTTTCTTTGTTAAATGCTTATGGGGGTGCCTTTCTTCCCTGTCAGTAGGTAAGTTCCATGGTAATAGAGGACTTTTCTATCTTGTTCAAGTAGAATTCTCTGAGCCTAGAACATAGCCTGGTATATAATTGTTCCTCAGAAAAATATTTGTGGCTAAATGAATAAACTTGGGCTTCTGGAAATTGATCATTGTGGGGATCCTGGAAAGCAAGAATGGGCTCAAGTTCCAACACTCTTTTATTCTGATGACACATTATATCCCTCTCCTTCCTGTGAGAAGTTCAGACAAATTTCCTATTTTCCATCTACCAGTTGGAGAAACATTCAAAGGTAAGGAACAGGTGATTTTAAAAAAGAGGAAAATTTTCGTTAAGTATCATCTTTTTCAGTGGGTCTGTTACAGTGCTGAGGGTCTGTGTAAACTTTGGGGATTATCAATAATGGTGATGACATAGCTGGGGCAATAATAGGGAAGCACTGTAAGTAGAGGTAGACAAACATGGTTAATTAAGGCAAATAGAAGGCATGATAAATGAACCTATGACATTTGGGGCTAAGACTCCAGGAGGGCAATGAGTTCTCTTGACTTGTTTACTGACTTTCAGCCCTATGGGATATAAATAAGTTTTGTACTCTCTCTGTAATCCTGTTCAGTTGTATGCTTTGAACCATATGAAATTGCTGATATTTGACTATTTTTGGCCTACGAAAATAGAATTTCATACAATTTATTCTGTACTAGTTGAATCCTTTCTTGTGGACTCAGGCCAGAGAAAGGGGAAATGTAGGAGAAACTGATAGTATAGAAAAGTTCAAAATAGATTTATAATGAACACTAACCCATGCCAGTTTTCCAGAAAATGACTCGAGTTCTTTAAGGCATCAAAGAACACCCCACAGATGCTCCTTACTATAGAGTAATTCTAAGTTCTAAGAATCCTTGCTTCAGCTCCAGGGTTCTTTCCATGGGAGAAATAGAGAGCACTAATCCCAACTTCTGTCAGAGACCCTCCCGGACAGGGATACAGGCCTTATAAACATTGGGGTTCAGGGAGAAAGAAAAGAAGGTAATGGGGGAAGCTCTTGATGCATCCTCACCTATTAGGGAGAGGCACCAACATCAGAGATCCTGTTGAGGATATGACACAGGATCTTCCAGGAGAGATCTTTCTGATTATTTTTGACTCCTCATAAAATTTTCAGAGAAACTTTCCCTTTTTCTGGCATAACTCAACATAAAAAAGAGGGTTACTGGATGAGAGTTATTTTGAAACTGTTACTTCTAATTCTTCTCAGGATCCTGAGGGAATGGGATGCAAGGCTGGAGAGATTTTATTGGAGGAGAGATGAGAAGAAATAGCCTATTCATAGAGGCTCCTCATGCAGCTCTCATAGAGAGGACAAGCATCCAGGCCCCTTTTGTTGTGGAAAGATTGGGGAGCCATATGATAAAGATGGGTGGTCACTGAAGAAAATGACACAATTTTCTCAGGGGAATGGCCTGGACACAGTGACAAAGTTAACTCCCTTCCTCCCCCTACCCCAGAACAGCTCACTACCCAAGGTGTGCACTTACGTTGGGTGTTCCTGGCCCAACCAAGGGGAGGGTTTAGTACCATCAGCATCACTGTCAGAGCTGCCATCCAGGAGCCTCCAGGGAACGACAGACACACCATGCTGGAGAACAGGAGAGACAGGGTGCAAAAGGCAAGTCTCATTCAATGAGGACTAAGACTCTCTTCCACTCACATCCCCAAATAGTGCCAACCAGGGACCTCATTTTTTTGTTCCTGGATTGGATAATCTCAGTGTTGAGAACCAATCAGCATCAGAAATGAACAGCATCATTGGTTGCTGGTCAGAGACTCAGTTTGAGGGTCGTCTTCTAAACTTAGATTTCCTTTGTTAGAAGCATTGTTTTAATTTGCTACTTTAAAGGTTTGATCCAGTTGGATCTGAAAAATTTTAATTGGGCCCCTATTGTGTGCCAGCTCTGTGCTGGTCAGTGATGTGTAGATAAATTGAGTGCCTTTTTGGGGCATTCATCGCTCTCACTTGAAGACAGAACTATTTTGATGAATAAATGTTTGTGTGTCTAGGAGTTGAAGGGGTGGAGGGAAGATGACTGCAAGTTGGGAGACCTTTGATCTAGTCCTTATTGCACCATAACTTCGTGTTGTAGATTTTGGAAAATTACTTAATCTGTCACAGTTGAAATGAAAGCACTGTGATCTTTCGGGTATTTCAATGCTGAAAAATGCTGTGATTCTTTTGGCGGCTCAAGGAGCAGCATACCCATGGTAATTGATCACATGACAGAATTATAGCTGTTAATTGGAGAGTATAATCTGTACCTTCTTACAGTTAGGGATGCCTCTGATAAACTAAAGAAAATTGAAAGTTAGTCAATAATTTAATCTGAGTGAAAAGGTTTTCAAAGTTTGTCTCCTGATGCTGTCACTGAGTTTAGTGGCACCTCCAGAATACGCATAGAGAAAGAGGATAGAGGAGCCCATCTACGTGGAAAGTACTTTTGTGCAGCACCTGAAAGGATCTTTGTATAGCACTTAACCTAACAATGAGATAAGGCCAACTGTCCAAATCAAAGTATGCTGGGGGCTGAGAGATCCACAAAGGACTCAAAGTCAGCCTTTGGCAGAGCTCTGCTTTAGGATAGTTAATATTTTATATGAAAAAGTGTTAAGTTTCTTACTCCTGGCCCTGTTACGATTTCCTCATTTTCTTGGCAGTGTCCCTTTATTATTCACCTTCTCTTGTTTTATCCTAAGGAAAGATATAAGAAACTTTGCTAATGAATACATTATAGAATGTTCAGGAAATAGAACACTATGGAAAAACTATGACTTACATCCTTTGATGTAATCATATAATTTATGATTAGAAATTTTTTGATGTAAACATGAAATTCTACTTATAGATATATATATATATATATATATAAATATATATGTATATAAACATATAAATTTTTGGAGATATATATAAACATATAATTCTACTTATAGATATTTATTACATATTATTTTAATATCAATGTATATCTCAGATTCAGAATGGACTTTAAAGGACAACTCTGTATCCAAAGTTTTGCATTAATTCACACTCCACCATAGTTTTGATATGTAGTTATTCTTTATGTGACTTAATATTTCTAGCGACAGAGTACTTACCATACTGCAATAAAAATGACTAAAACTTGTTGAGCAATTTTTTAAAAATTATTTTATTGAGGTCATATTGGTTTATAATATTGTCTAATTTCAGGTGTACCTTCTTAAATATTGGCTTCTGTATAGACTGCATTGTGCTCACCACGAATAGTCTAGTTTTTATCTGTCACCCTACATATGTGCCCCTTTGCCTCTTTCACCCTCCCCACCCTGACCCCCTTCCCCTCTGGTAACCATGAATCTGTTCTCTTTATCCATATGTTCGTTGATCTTCCACATATGAGTGAAATCATACAGTGTTTGCCTTTGTCTGTCTGGCTTATTTTGCTTAATATCATACCCTCAAGTTCCAACCATGTTGTTTCAAATGGGATAATATTCTTTTTTATGGCTGAGCAGTATTCCATTGTATATACATACCACATCTTCTTTATCCGCTCCTCTGTTGGTGGACACTTGGGTTACTTCCACATCTTGGCTATTGTGAATAATGCTTCAGTGAACATAGGGCTGCATAGAACTCTTTGTATTGTTGATTTCATGTTCTTTGGATAAATACCAAATAGTGGGATAGCTGGATAGTATGGTATTTCTTTTTAAATTTTTTGAGAAATCTCCATACTGTTTTCCATAGTGCCTGCACCATTTTGCATTCCCACCAGCAGTGTATGAGGGTTCCCTTTTCTCCCCATCCTCTCCAACATTCATTATTTCTCGTCTTGTTAATTATAGCCATACTGACGGGTGTGAGGTGGTATCTCATTGTAGTTTTGATTTGTACTTCCTTAGTAATTAGTGATGTTGAACATCTTTTCATATGCCTGTTGGCCATCTGTATATCTTCTTTGGAAAAATGTCTGTTCATATCCTCTGCCCATTTTTTGATCAAGCGATTTTTTATTGTTGTTGAGATGTATGAGTTCTTTATATATTTTGGAAATTAACCTCTTGTTTGATACATGTTTGCAAATATCTTCCCCCAGTTTATGGGTTGTCTTTTGTTTTGTTCCTGGCTGCCTTTGCCCTGCAGAAGCTTTTTGGTCTGATGTAGTTTCACTTGTTCATCTTTTCTTTTGTTTCCCTTCCTTGAATAGACATAGTATTTGAAAAGATGCTGCTAAGACTGAAGTCAAAGACTGTACTGCCTCTATTTTCTTCTAGGAGTTTTATGGTTTCAGGTCTCACTTTCAAGTCTTTAATCCATTTTGAATTAATTTCTGTGTATGGTGTAAGATAATGTCTACTTCCATTCTTTTGCATGTGGCTGTCCAGTTTTCCAAACACCATTTATTGAAGAGAATTTCCTTTCTCCATTGTATGTTCTTGGCTCCTTTGTTGAAGATTAGCTGTCCATAGATGTGTGGTCTTATTTCTGGGCTTTCAATTCTGCTCCATTGATCTGTGTTGTCTGTTGTTTTTGTCTTTTGTTTTTGCCAGTACTATGCTGTTTGGATTACTATAGCTTTGTAGTATATTTTGCAGCCAGGAATTGTGATGCCTCCAGCTTTGTTCTTTTTTCTCGGGATTGCTTTGGCTACTCAGTGTTTTTTATTGTTCCACATAAGTTTTAGGATTCTTTGTTCTATTTCTGTGTGAAGAATGTCATTGGGATTATGATTGGGATTGTATTGGATCTGTAGATTGCTTAGGTAATATAGACATTTTAACTATATTTGTTCTTCCAACCCATAAACATGGAGTATCTTTCCATTTCTTTATGTCTTCAGTTTCTTTCAATAATGTCCTATAGTTTTCAGTGTATAGGTTTCTCACCTCCTTGGTTGAATTTATTCCTAGATATTTTATTCTTTTTGTTGTGATTGTAAATGGGATTGTATTTGTGACTTCTCTGCCTGCAAATTCGTTATTAGTGTATAGAAATGCAACTGATTTTTGTAGGTTGATTTTGTACCTTGCAATTTTTCTGTAGTTATTGATTAGTTCTAATAGTTTTCTGGTTGATTCTTTGGGGTTTTATGAGAGTTTGCACCCTTGTCCTATTCCTGTTCTTAGAGGGATGGCTGTCAATTTTTCACTGTCAAGTATGATGTTGGCTGTGGGTTTGTTATATATGGCCTCTATGATGTTGAGATACTTTCCATCTATACCTGTTTTATTGAGAGTTTTTTTAATCATGATTGGATGTTGGATCTTGTCAAATGCTTTCTGTGCAACTATTGAGATGATCATGTGATTTTTATTCCTCATTTTGTTAATGTGGTGTATCACATTGATTGATTTGTGGATGGTGAGCCAGCCCTGCATCCCTGGTATAAATCCCAATTGATCACGGTGTCTTATCCTTTTAATGTATTGCTGTATTCTATTTGCAATATTTTCTTTAGTTTTTTTGCGTCTATATTCATCAGCAATGTTGGCCTGTAATTCTCCTTTTTTGTGTTGTTCTTCTCTGGTTTTGGTATCAGGGCAATGTTGAGCCTCGTGGAATGTGTTAGGAAGTGTTCTATCTTCTTCAATTTTTCCAAATAGTTTGAGAAGGATAGGTATTAACTCTTCTTTGAAGGTTTAGTAGAATTCTCCAGAGAAGTCATCTGGTCCTGGACTTTTGTTTTTTGGGAGGTTTTTCTTTAGTTGTGATTGGTCTATTCAGATTTTCTATTTCTTCTTGATTCAGTTTTCAGAGGTTGTATGAGTCTAAGAATTTATCCATTTCTTCTAGGATTTCCAATTTGTTGGCATATAGTTTTTCATGGTATTCTCTTATAATCCTTTGTATTTCTGTGGTGTTGGCTCTAATTTCTCCTCTTTCATTTTTAATTTTATTTATTTGAGTCTTCTTTCTTTCTTAGTGAGTCTGGCTAAGAGTCTATCAATTTTGTTTATCTTTTCAAAGAACCACTTCTTAGTTTCATTGATCCTTTCTATTGTTTTTTTTAGTCTCTATTTCATTTATTTCTACTCTAATTTTTATTACTTCCCTCCATCTGCTGACTTTGGGCTTTGTTTGTTCTTCTTTTTCTAGTTGTGTTAAATGTAGTTTAAGATTACTTATGTGAGATTTTTCTTCTTTGATGAGGAGGGCTTGTATTGTTATAAATTTACCTCTTAGAACTTTTTTTGCTGCAACCCCTTAAAGTTGGTATATTGTGTTTTCATGCTCATTTGTCTCCAGGTATTTTTTAAATTTCTCCTTTGATTTCTTCATTGATCCAATGGTTGTACAGGTGCATGTTGTTTAGTCTCCACATATTTGTGACTTTCCCAGGTTTTTTCTTATAGTTTATTTCTTGTTTCATAGCATTGTGGTCAGAAAAGATGCTTGATATGATTTCAATCTTTGTAAATAAATTGCGGCTTGCCTTGTTTCCAAACATATGGTTTATCTTTGAGAATGTTCCATGTGCACTTGAGAAGAATGTGTATTCTGCTGTTTTTGAATGGAATGTTCTATATATTATCTCTTAAGTCCATTTGGTCTAGTGTTTCATTTAAGATCACCATTTCCCTGTTGACTTTCTGTCTGGATGATCCATTCATTGATGTAAATGGGGTATTGAAATCCTCTACTATGATTGTGTTGCTGTTGATTTCTCCCTTTTGGTCTGTTAATAGTTATTTTATATACTTTGGTGCCCTAGGGTTAGGTGCATATATGTTCATAAGTGTTATGCCCTCTTGGTGGAATGTCCCTTTTATCGTTGTATACTGCCCCTCTATGTTTCTCATTGTCTTTTTTATTTTGAAGTCTGCTTTGTCTGATATAAGTATGGAAAAACCTGCTTTATTTTGCTTCCCATTTGCTTGGAGTATTGTCTTTCATCCCTTCACTCTGAGCCTATGTTTGTCTTTAGAGCTGAAATATGTTTCCTGGAGGAAGCATATTGTTTTGTCCTTTTTAAAAAACCCATTCAGCTACTCTATGTATTTTGATTGGAGGATTCAATCCATTTACATTTAGAATGATTATTGATATATGAGGGCTTAATACTGCCATTTTACCTCTAGTTTTCTAGTGGTTCTATATTTCCATTATTTATTTTCCCTTGTCTTTCTGACTGCCATTTCAGTTTTGTGGTTTTCTGTGATGGTTTTCTCAGTTTTGTCTTAATTTATGATTTGTGGCTCTGCTCTGATTTTTTTTTTTTTTGGTGAGGAAGATTGGCTGTAAGCAAACATCTGTTGTCAATCTTCCTCTTTTTGTTTGAGGAAGATTGGCCCTGAGCTAACATCTGTGCCAATATTCTTCCATTTTGTATGTGGGATGCCACCACAGCATGGCTTGATGTGCAATGTGTAGGTCTGCATCAGGGATCTAAACCTGTGAACTCTGGGCCACCAAAGTGGAGCATATGATCTTAACCACTACATCGCTGGGCCAGAACCTCTGCGCTTACTTTTTGTTTAGTTGTTAACATGAAGTTTGTGTAAAAGACCTCATAGATGAGATAGTCCATTTTCCTATAGCCTCTTACCTCCATTAGCCTAAGTGGGTTACATCCCTTTCCTCTTCTCCTTCTGAGTTTTTGTTGTCACATATTGTTCTCTTCTGTGTTGGGAGTTTGTGGCTAAATTGAAGTGTTTATGGTTATTTTTGATTCTTTCTGTCCCTTTGTATATTATGCTATAATTAAGTATTTACTAATCTGTTCTAACACGGAGCTGCAACTTCCTGATTCCATCTGTATATTTCTCTCCTTGCTCAAGGTTTTGTAAACCTTTGCTTTTTAGTTTCAGATGGGAGGGCTCTGCTCAATATCTCTTGTAAGGCAGGCCTTGTGGCAATGAGGTCACTCAGCTCTTGTTTATCTGGGATAGCTTTTATTTCTCCATCATATCTGAAGCACGGATTTGCTGGATAGAGTATTCTTGGCTGAAAGTTTTTGTCTTTCATTGTTTTGAGTATATCATTCCATTCTCTCTAGCCTGTAAGGTTTCTGCTGAGAAATCTGCTGAAAGCCTGATAGGAGTTCCTTTGTAGATTATTTTCTTCTGCCTTGCTGCCCTTAGTATTTTTCCTTTGTCATTTACTTTTGCCAGTTTTACTATTATATGCCTTGGAGAAGGTCTTTTTACATTGATGTAATTAGGAGTTCTATTGGTTTCATGTATTTGTGAGACCAGTACTTTATCCAGGTTTGGGATGTTCTCAGCTATTATCTCTTTGAACAAGCTCTCTGCTCTTTTCTCCCTCTGGAATACTTATAATCCTTATGTTGCATTTCCTAATTGAGTCAGATATTTCTCAAAGAATTCCTCCATTTCTTAAAAACCTTAGTTCTCTCTCTTCCACCTGAAACATTTCTATATTCTTTTCCTCTAAATCATTAATTCTGTCCTCCATAATGTCAGCTCTGTTTTTTA
This sequence comes from Equus quagga, assembly GCF_021613505.1. Taxonomy (NCBI): domain Eukaryota; kingdom Metazoa; phylum Chordata; class Mammalia; order Perissodactyla; family Equidae; genus Equus; species Equus quagga. Next base: position 30,757,909 of record NC_060281.1, read on the forward strand.
AGAATTCTAGATATTATTTTTTCTCTCATTGTGTTCTTCATATTCAGAATTTCTGTTTGTTTTTTTTATAGTTTCAATCTCTGGTGAAGTATTCCCTCTGCTCATTAATTTTATTCCTGAGCTCATTGAATTGTCTTTCTGAGTTTTCTTGTAACTAATTGAGTTTCTTAATGACAGATATTTTGAATTCCCTGTCATTTAGATTGTAAATTTCTGTGGCTTCAGAGTGTTTCTGAAGATGTGTCATTTTCTATCTGTTCTGAATTATTCCATGGTGTTTGATAAACTAATCCTTTGGCAGTGCATTTGTGGTAGTATCAGCTCCCAGATTCCACCTGCTACAGCTGGGGGAAAGCAAAAGCTGTGTTTCTGATCCCACCCCATCTGCTGGAAGTCGTGCAGGTACACTGGGCACTCTGGTAGGCTTTTGCATGTACTCCAGATTGCAACTGCCTCCGCTTACAGTCACACCAGCTGCTGTGCTTGGTGGGTGGGGCTTCTTCACAGGGTCTGAGCTGGGGCCACTCATTAGGGCCACAGTGTCACGATGGGCACTCACACCAGCTTTGAAAGCATGTGCATGCTCACTCAGGATTGCTGCCCCCCTCTTCTTACAGTCATGCTGATGCTTGTTTCCCCTGGTGGAGTTATGGTGGCATGGTGGGCACTACCATTGGTCGGGAAAGCATTCGCATGTGAATGCAGGCCTTCTGCTGCTGCTTCTCACAGTCTTCTTGAGGCAATTTCCCACTGGCAGTGCTGTGGTTCCATGGTGGGCATTCTTGCCAGCTGGGACAGCATTTGCTTGCAGTCTGGACTGTCCCGCCTCCACTTAGAGTACAACCAACTACTGTGTGAAGACCTTTATCTGGCTTGCTTCTGCTGGGAAGGGATAGGTGAGTGCTCACCTATCTCCATAGCCTCCCAGGGACCCAGTCCCTCCGCCTTCAGATATATAGCTGCATGGGTCTCTCAGGCTACCTGTTGTGCTGTGTGGATATCCTCCAGTGGTCAATGAATGTCCATTTAGTTGTAATTCAGAGGAGGAGAGACAAAGGGAACAGCTCACTCTGCCATGTTGCTGAAGTCACCAACAGCTTATATTTATAATAGTCTGTTTTAAGTTGATACCAACTTAAGTCTGAATGCATTCTAAAACTCAATATTTTACTCTACTCCCATGTTTTATGTTTTTGATGTTACAATTTACAGTTTTTTAATCTTGTGTGTCCCTTAACAAATTATTGTAGTTACAGTTATTTTTACTACTTTTGTTTTTTAACCTTCATTCTAGCTTTATAAGTGATTATTCCACTGCTTTCGCTACATATTTACTTTTACCAGTGAGAGTTATACTTTCATGTTTTCCTGTTCCTAATTAGTGCCCTTCATTTCAGGCTAAAGAAGTCCCTTTAAAATTTCTTATATGGCTGCTCTAATAGTGATGACCTGCTTTAGCTTTTGCTTGTCTGGAAAATTCTTTATCTCTCCATCAATTTTGAACTACAGCTTTTCTAGTCAGAGTATTCTTGGTTGGCAGCTAATATTTAAAATCTTTTTATTTTGAAATAATTATAGATTCACAGATCTTTGTAAGACAGTCCAGGGGATCCTGTGTATCCCTTCACCTAGATTCCTCAAATGGTTATATGTTAAGCTATAGAACACTATCAAAACCAGGAAACTGATATTGATACAACGTGAGTGTATAGTTTTATGCCTATCTTTTATCACATTTGTAGATTTGTGCAACCACCACAACAATAAAGCACAGAACCATTCCATTACTATGGAGCTTTCCCTCATGCTTCCCTTTATAGTCACAGCTACTTTCCATCAGTCACCATCACCCTAACACCTGACAACCACTAATTTGTTCTCCATCTCTATAATTTTGTCATTTTAAGAATGTTAGATAAATGGAATCATATAGTATATGACTATTTGAAATTAACATTTTAAACTCAGCATAATGTCCTTGAGATCTGTCCAAGTTGTTGGGTGTATGAGAAGTTTGTTCTTTTCTTTATTGCTGAGTAATATTCCATGGTATGGATATACTACAGGTTGTTCAAATATTCACCTGTTTAAGGGCATCTTGGTTCTTTCCACTTCAGGACTATTATAAATTAAGCTGCTGTGAACATTTGTGTAAGGTTACTATGTGAACATGAGTTTTCATTTGTTTAGCAATAATGCCCAGAAATGTGATTACTTAGTCATGAGGTAAGTGTATGTCTAGTTTTTCAAGAAACTGCCATACTATTTTCCAGAAGGATCGTACTATTTCAGAGTGTGTGAGAGATTCAGTTTCCCTGCATTCTTACCAGCATTTTGCATTGTCAGTATTTCATATTTTATCTGTTTTAATAAGTATGTAGTGATATGTCATCATGTTCTTAGCTTGTGTTCCCTTAATGGGTAGTGATGCTACACATCATTCAGTGTGCTTATTTGCCATCTGGATATCCTCTTTGATAAAATGCTCCTTCGTATCTTTGATAATTTTATAATTAAAATTTTTAAATGTTTTTATTGTGGAGTTTTGAGAGTCCTTTATATATTCTAGATATATGCCTTTGGTGATATTTGGAGTGTGCAAACATTTTCTCTTTGTCTATAGGTGGTTTTTTTTTTCTATTTTTTAAGTCTTTTTTTCAGAAAAAAGTTTTTAATTTTTATAAAGCTCAATTTATTGTTTTTCTTTTCTGGATTGTGCTTTTGGTGTCATGTCTAAGAACTCTTCATCACGCCCTAGGACCCAAGCATTTTCACCTAAATTTTCTTCTAAATGTTTAACAGTTTGCATTTAAATTTATGCTCTATTTTGAATGAATTTTTGTATAAAATGTGAGAATTGGTCCAGCTTTCTTTTTCTCCTTTTCCTTTTTTTTGGCCATGGATATTCACTTGCTTCAGCACCATTGTTTGAAAAAACTATTCATCTTCAATTGAGTTTCTTTGAACCTTTGTCTAAAGTGAGTTGTTGTAGGTCTGTTTCTGGATTCTCTAGTACTGTTCCATCAATATATGTGTCTATCCTACCACAATACCCATAGTCTTGACTACTGTAGGTATATAAAAGTTTTAAATTTGGTTAGAGTAATCCCTCAACTTTTTCTTTATCAAATTTGTTTTACCTATTCTAAATCCTTTGCTTTTTAAAATAAATTTTAGAATAACTTTGTTTAAAATTAGTAAACATTTTGCTGGAATTTGTTTTGAAATTGCATTAAACTGTGATATCAATCCAGGGGAGAACTGACCACCTTTACTGTCTTGAAGTTTCAGCGGATGAATGTGGTAAGTCTCTCCATTTATTTAGATCTTTGATTTCTTTCATCAGCACATCAGCATACAAGTCCTGTACATGTTCTATTAGAGTTTTACTTAAGTGTTTCCTTTTTTTTTGAGTCATTATAAATGTTACTGTATTTTAAATTTAAAGAAAAATATCTTCATTGCTTCATTGCTTTTTTATGCTTCATTGCAATACAGATTGATTATTTTGGTTGATCTTGAATTCTGCAAACTTGATGAACTCTTTAGTTCTCAGAGGCTCTTTTGGGAGGAAAGGCATTCCTTGCTATTTTTTTTTGTTGTTTTTTTCTTTGGAAGATTAGCCCTGAGCTAACTACTGCTAATCCTCTTTTTGCTGAGGAAGACTGGCCCTGAGCTAACATTCATGCCCATCTTCTTCTACTTTATACGTGGGATGCCTACCACAGCATGGCTTTTGCCAAGCGGTGCCATGTCTGCACCTGGGATTTGAACCGGTGAACCCGGGCCTCCTAGAACAGATCGTGCGCACTTAACCACTGTGCCACCGGGTCCTTGGTATTTTTAATATAGACCATCATATCAACTGAGGACAAAAATAGTTTTATTTCTTCCTTTCTGATCTGCATGCATTCTGACCACCTCCTCTTCACCCTGTTGATGAAGGGGGGGTCTCCCACCCTAAATAATATGAAATGGCTGAACACACCACACTCTACGTGGACAGATGAGATTGACAGCAGTTTATCACATATACTCACAGCCTGAGGGACAAGGACACTGCATTCCCCGTAGGGCCACATCGAGGTTGCATTTAGGAACAGAATGAACCAGTAGGGGCTGTGAGAGGCAGGCTTTGTAGTAACAAGAGAATAGAGTCCTTCTGGTTCCCAAAGGAGGGTACTATTGGTTTTTTTGAGTAGTTCCATGGGCTGGCAGGGAACTGAAGCCGTTAGGCTGAGGATCAGGTGGAGTGCACCTGTTCAGGCTTACAGGAGAAGTAGCCAGGTGGGGATGCTTTCCTGCTGGGTGGGGGAACATATCTGGTAAAAGCAGGAGAACTAACAGTTAAGCCTTTTGGGCCTTTTGAGCCTAAAAGATGTCATGGCAGTACTTGAAATTTAGAGATCTCACAATATAACATGCCATTTATTTCCTTTTCTTATTTTATTGTGTTGGCTAGGACTTCTTTTACTAGGTTAACTGAAAGAAGGAGAAAATGCATATGACCATCTTGATAGAATCAAAAAATATCATTTGACAGAATTCAACATCTGATCTTAATTATTAGAAAATCTAGTATTGAAAAAACCCCTAGTATTAAAAAAGAATTTTTTCAATCTAAGAAAGGATAGCTACCCTATTGCACACATCAGACTCAATGGTGAAATATTTAAAAATTTCCCCTTGATTTCTGGAGTATTGGAGGTGTAAGACAATGAAAAATGGCAATAAATAAATAAATAAATAAATAAAAGGAATAAGGTGGTAAAAGAGGTAAAATTTCCATTATTTACTTTTAACATGATCATGTACATTTTATTACATAAAATATTTGAGTGTTCTTCAAGTTAAAACTATTAAATAAAATATATTTGGAAAAGTCTACCTTTCAATTGTGTTCCTTACTACTCATTCCCTCTCTTGCCCTATAGGCAACTATTTCTAAAATCCTCCCATTGTTTCTATTTACAAATGCATGCAGAATAGAATAGAATGGGTACAGCTAGATATCCCTAACCTTCTCCTCTGTTTTATTAGACAAAATGTTGTATACTACACACACTCTCCTGTACCTTGCTCCAAATGTATTTTAGATATTACTCCATAGCAGGGTACAGAGATCCTCTCATTTTTTCTTCTACCTGCAGAATATTTCATTGTTTGGATGCACATCAGTGTATTTATATATCACCCCTTTTCCCCCCAGCATTATCTCTGATTTCTGCTGCAGTAAGATCCATACAGGATTCTCCTGTGGCAGACAGTTTGTTACCCATTCTGGAGAGTCTCAAAAATATATCTTTTCCACTAGAGTTGTGGCTTTGTCCTGATGGCCTTCTGGGACCACTAATGGGAAGAGTACATTCCAAGGCAAAGAGTCAGCATCCGTCAATTTTTGTTCAAGCGACAGAAAAAAGATTGAGGTTTTGAATCCTACCCTTAACAAGTGAAAGAGGAATACAAGAAGTACCTAGGTTTAGATATTCTCTTTAAAAAATCAGAGAAAAAGAGACCAAAGAATATGATTATAAAAATCTTGAAGGCATCATATTCTAACAAATTACCTGAATTTCTCCTATTTGTAGTCCCCTCTCTGTATTCCATGGTGTGAAGGACCTTCTGTGTTTGTCTTTGAGGATGAATAAATGTAGGTGATCACCAGGATATGGGGTCATTAAGGGCATTCTACTAGCTCAAGTAAATATGCCTAATTATAGAATGGAGAATAGGCAGAAAAACTGGGGAAGTAAGCCACAAAACCTTTCTGATCCACATGAGTCCAAAATTCAGGAATATAAATGAAAACCATTACTGTATTGTGATACAATCTTCCCTTTCTGCTGTTTTTCTACTTCTGGTCCTTGAAGCTGTATGAAGCAGATGATTTTCACTCCATGTTTATTTGAGAAAAACCTCATGAAGAAATGTGAGCAGAAGGTGAGTTCAGATGCAATGGAGACCATAAGCGTTGAATACAATGGAGACTGGGAGAGAATGAAGATGAGGTACTGCAATCAATATTGGGAACTTCCAGGCCTAGATCGGGGACTGAGGAAGCCGTCAGGGAGGGCATTTTCTGCAGGGTCACTGAACCAGGAGCAAACGAGATCCTGAGAAAGCACTCTCTTGGTGGAGTAAGAGTCAAGTAGGAAATGCTTTCATGCTGTGAAGCAGTTGGGACAGACGGTTCTTCCTTGAGGGTCACCATCTTCACTTCAGCTCAGGAGTCCTGCAGAAGACAGAGGAGAGTGTTGTTTCCAGACTTAACTCTACAAGCAGATTCCTTTCCCATCTCTGAGGGCTTCCTGTTAAAGCTCTGTAGTAAGAAGAAGCAAAAAATTCTGTCACCCTGAGCCAAGGCTACTTCAGAGCACAGGCCATTTTATTAAGTGGAGAGAAGATTTACTGCAAACTGCCTGATCAGAATTCGAAGACTTTCCCATTATTTCTTCTCCTGTCTTGTTATCTCTACCATCTGTTCTAGGAGAACCAAACCTCTCTCTAAAAGAGAATCAAAGGGCATTACCTGTTGGCTGCAGTCAATCGTGTCCTGGGAAAGAGAAGGGAAGACATAACTTAAGATATGGAGGCAAGTCTGTCCACAAATATAATGTCCCCAGCCCCAGCCTCCCCCCACCTGAGAGTTCTCTAACACCATGACCCCTATCACATGATGCCAGAGCAGAGAGGAGAGGAGAAAATGAGAGCCTGTGACCCATGAAGTTTCTGTCACACAAATCCAGTGTAATTTTGTCAGACTTAGTGGCTCTTCCTGCATTTATTCCAGGGTCTTGAAAGATCTCCATGCATGTTGACCCTTCTATTACTTCTTTGGGCCATAACCATTCATGTTTTAACACAGTAAACATGGATGGTTGATTTCTGGATTTCCAGGAAATTTGTGGTCGACTAGGTAAACAAAGGCTTTGTACAGGGCCACTGGTATATAGAGAACTAATTGAGCAAAGCCATGATTCTTCCCCCAAAGGTCTGTGTGGGTCTCAGCTGCCAGCAGGGTCCTCACCTTTCTGGTTCCTGCAGTGGATGAACAGCCCCGTTCCAAGGATGAGCAGCCCCAGCACGAAGCCCCCGACTCCACTCAGCATCTTGCTCTGTGCAGACTCAGACTGGGCCCCTGAGAAAAGAAGCTAGTTTTAGTGATTTTTACCCCAAATCCAATTTCTCCATTTGAGACTCTGGGACTGAGAGCTTTGAGAATGGGGGAAGAAGGCTGCCCTGGAAGAACTACAATAATTGGCCATTTCTGGAAAAGTGACTTAAAAATCACTCTGAGTAGCTACAAGTTTCAGGCATTGAACTCATTTAAATATCACAGCCCTGACGTAAGCCCACTAGTTCATCTGATGGAAGAGGAGCCTGGGACTCCTTGGGGTTGAGTAGCTTGTCTAGGGTGACAGAGCTAATCAAAAGCAGAGCTGAGATTGGACTCCCCTGGGGTCAGGAAGGTCCCTATCTTGTAGATGTTGTGCCTTTTCTCAAACCACGATGAATAACTCAGAGCAATGGTGCCAGGAGTGCAAGCCCAGCCTGAGGCAGAGGACTGGTGCCCAGGGCCAGGGGAGCCATGACCTGTAATATCTTGGGAAGGCTCAAAACATGGACAACTCTTTTCTGTCTGCCAGGCAGAATTGCCTCTCCAGACGGTATAGATATTTGTAGAAATTATCAGAGGATTTCTACCACAGGATATCATGGGCCTACCCCCTGTGACCTGTTTTGAAGGAGAGGAGAACATGGAGGAAATGAAAATAATATGGAGTGGGGAGAGGAGAAACATGACATTCAGGGAAAAGCAAAGTGCCCTTATGGTGGGCGAGGAATTTATGAGGTCAGGGAGCTTCTCACTCCATTCCACTGTGACAGGGCTCGTCAGACTTGGGTGCTCCACTTGGCAGGTGTAGACCTCTCCACTCTGAGGAACTGTCTCAAGCATCACCAGGGTCTGGAAGGTCCAGTCTCCATTACGGATCAGGCCTGTGGAGATGACTCCAGCCTCCTCTTCCTGGCCATTCCGGAGCCACCTGACTTCGATGTGGCCTGGATAGAAACCATTCACAGAGCAGATGAGGAGGCTGTGGTGCTGCAGGGGCTGGGTCTTTACAGGATACACAGTGACTGTGGGCTCAACTAGGAGAGAAAAGGTGGAGGGAGTAAGTGAGGAGGACAGAGTAAGTCTCCTTGGTTGGCTGCCTTTCTGCCTCTGTCCAAACCCAAGCCTCCCTCAAAGCTGCCATGTGGCTGAACAGGAACCAGAGTCATGAGTCTTGAATTTAATCCTTACAGCATGGGCCCATTGGATTTGCGAGCTGTTGAGGAAAATTGCGGGATTTTTTTCATATCTCGAAACAATTATTCATTGTTTAACTGAAGTATTTACAAACCTTTGCAGGATATAGATTGATTAAAAGCATACGTATTAATTAAAAGCATGATTTCTGGAACTAGGCTGCCTGGGTTCAAATCCAGGCTCTTCTTCTTAGTGGTTGATCTTGGGAGAATTTTTAAATTCCTCTATGCCTCAGCTCTCTCACCTGTAAAGAGGTGAGATAATACTAAAAACATAATACTAACTTACAGTTATATGAGGATCAAAGAACTTGAAATAAGTAAAACAATGGCTGGAACTCAACCTGGAATATATGTTAGCTATTTATTCTCTTTGTTTACTATGAAAAAAAATATGATTCAAAGTAGTAAGGATAAATTGGGGAACAGTGGTGGGATAGATGGAGATAGGGAATGAAATCGTGAAAGGCATCTCAATGCGCTCACACCTTAAAACAGTGTCAGAAATGGTTCTACCCTGGGACCAAGCAGGAACAGACAGAGGTGATTCTCTGAATCTATGAGTTGAATTCCAAGAAAAGCATGAGTCTTGAAGGAGAGGAAGAAGAGCAAGGAAAGTCATTCACTTAAAAATTTCTTATATTTACACTCAGCTGATCCATCTCTCTCCTTTGCAAAATAAGTGCGCATCTATTATTGGAATTGTCATAATTTTACAATTCTTTCTCCTTCGAAACTGACATTTGAGGTGAGAGTAGATCTGGGACTCATGAATACATGTGCTTAATGTCTGAGACAATCTTTGACACTACCAGTCCCTCAACAAATACAATTATCTTCAAGAAAGGAGAAACCTGGGGGGCAACTCTTATGATACCACAAAATGGTAAATTTAAGATTGATGGTATACCATTAGCAACAATTTTGCAGTATATTTCATTAGGTAAAATGTTTAAATTCTTAACATGGAAAATGATAAACATAACCAAATATAAACCACAAAATGGAGAAAATGCTGAATCAAATATCAGCAAAGTGATAATAATCTTACTGCATAGAGAACCCATAAAATCACTGAGAAGAACACTAGGACCCCAGAGATGACAGGAATGGATAATGCTTAGAGCAGTAATTACAACTATCAAATAAATATGTGAAAAAATGGTAGGATCTTAGAAATGAAAGAACATAAATTAAAAATAAAAAAAGATGAATTTCCAAGTGAGTGGCAGTATTGAAAAAAAACTAACAAAGGGGGATGTGAGGTAAACTGTGTTACAACCTTGCAAATGAATAAGATGTAACTGTTTCAATACTATTAGCATTATAAAGTAGTCACATCAGTATGTTAATTTTAAGTAACAAAATTATTGACAAAAATAATAAGAATAATAAGTTTTCACATATTGAGATTTATGGGGAAGCCATTCTGGTTTAAACCTGATTCGGCCTTAAACTTGTTTTTCCCAGAGCAGCCTGACTTATGGCCCGCAAAACATGCATTGTACATCTGCTTCACACATTTTCCCAAAGCAAAGAGTGCACTCTTTAAAATGAGGTATGAATGTCTCCCTTCCTCTGATGCCAATACCAGTACTTCTTTGAGGATAAGATTTCTTCCAGAAAACCAAGGTCAAGTTGATCTGCTGTGTACATGCTAAACTGCAGCAAACAACTCCTTGTGACTTTGAAAAAAAATTGTATTCCTGTCTGCTTGATGTGTGTTCTTTGCTCTGAAGTGGTATGTAACCTGCTGTAAACCACACTTCTCCAGAGTGCTTTCCTCCCTGGTGGATACCGTGCTTCTGGGCTAGTCCTCAGCTCAAATAAATCTCATCTTGTCTTTCTAATCTAGGGCTCCGTTATTGATTCTTTGCATTGGCATTATTTAAAAAGCTAGTTTCACAATTGTTTCAACTATGTAGCAATATATACACTAAGAAAACAAAAAAAGTAGCAGGAAATTGAGACCGAAAAGAAGCCTCAGAAAGGTCAGAGGTGCCTGGGAGGTTCCTCCCTACTCCCTCCCTCCATATTAGTCTCTCTGGCAACTGTCTTTCTCCAGGCAGTGCTTATGGACATCAACACAGGCACACTTGTTCCAGGGGTTTCAGGATTAGGAAGGGTGTGTGCCAAGAGCAGTCTGGGACTAGCCTCCTCACGTTCTCCCAAACCTGTCACATTCCTCATCTCTTCTCCCCTGAATCCTCACCCCAACCACAGACAGCACCTTAAATCTCCCTCTCAGCATGTAACCACCCACCCCAATCAATGATTCCCTCCTCTCCAGACCCCTGTGCTGCCTCTCTCCCTCTTCCCATTCTCTTCTCCCCTACAGCAGCCCCCAAGGCCACGTGAAGCTCTCCTTCCTGCATCCCCCACCCCACACCTACCCCGACTCTGCCCACCACAGGCCCGCCCCCAACCCACATTCTCTCTGTCCCACCTCAGCTCACAGTACAACCCTCACACACACATTCTCTCCCTCCACAATCACACACTGACAAAAACCACACACTGTCTACACAACAGGCTCTCACAGGAACCCTCATAACTTGTGCTCACTCACAATCCTACACACTCACCTGGACTGAGTCTCTCTCTGTCTCTGACTCTGTGTCTGTTTGTCCGTCTCTCTCACACACACAACTGCCCCCGCCCCCCCCCGGCAGCCCATCCACCCCGCTCACCTCGTCGCTGCACCATGAAGCTATCGAAAATCCCATAGTTGTGTCTGCAGAACGTGTCCACCTCGGCCCGCTTCCGCTCCAGGTCATCCTTCTGCCGGTTCCAGTGCTCAGCATCCAGCCGCCCCAGCTCTGTCATTGCCCGGAACTCCCCGACGTCGCTGTCGAAGCGCACGTTCTCCTCCCCGTTATAGAAGTATCTGTCCAGGAGTCGCACTCGCTCCATCCCGTTGGAGAAATGACACTCGGACTTAGCCTGCACCATGAAATGTGCTGTGGGGCAGAAACGATCTGGTCACCGGGGCGGGCTTCTGAGAAGAGACTGATGGCGGTGCCCACCACCCATACGGGGCGCCCAGGCGCGAGTCGGGGCACTAGGACACCCCTCACTGGCTCCACTGGACCCCCAGCTACCAGCACCCCAGGGGTTCATCTTTCATCTGCAGGGGGAGGCCTGGCCTGGCGGAGGAGACCCCTCAAGTCCAGAGATATTCAGGATCCACTGGGCTTCCGGGCCTGGCTTCAGACCTCCTAGCAGGAGCTGGAAGCTGGAGGAGGATTTCTCCCCATGACCACCTCCTCCTAGTTGCGTCCACCTGGAGGACACTCACCACCCCCTCCTCTCATCCCACAGCTCTTTAACCATTCCTTAAACATGTCCCACCTCCTTGTTCATTCTGTAATCACTTGGTTAGTAAAGACCTTGTGCTGTCCCCTGGGAATCCCAAGAAGGGAAAAACAGACATCTCATCACCACTCTTGGAGCTTAAACTTTAGTGAAAGCGACGAACAAAAAACAACCACACAAGAATTTTTACAGGAGTGAGAAATGTGAGAAGAATAGTGTGGAGTTCCAGAACAGAGAATAACAGGATGATCTAAATTACCTCAGGATGCCAGAGAAGTGGTTTCTGAGAGTGACATTTAAGATGTGACAGGAAAAGTTAAGGTGATGTGGAATAGGGAAGAGTGTGTGTGTGTATATGTTTGGGGCAAACGGGAGGCACACTTCAGGTAAAGGTAACACCATGTGGAGAAGCTTGAAAGAATTGTCTCTGGCTAAGAATCACTGGTGTAAGCCATCTGAGAACACCATGGTGAAGAAGCTGCTGTTGATTATGGAGCAGCTGAGAATTACATTGACAAATTTGCCAATATTATATCTGTTGAAAATCTTGGTCCTACATGAAATTTATGTTTTTTAGGAATCTGGTCCCAGTGTAGAGCTACTTTTCCAGCAAAATAAATTTGTTCAGGACCAAAGTTTACTGATTTCTTTGCCTTGCCAATCAGTCACTGTGATACTGTGATTTATAATAAGAAATATACATTTAGTCTTCATCCCGTTTTCTGACACAGAGCTCCTAAACTCTGTATGTCTTTTGTTATGTTAATGAGGTAAATTTAGGGATCCCAATTTGGGGATGCTGGTTGCCCGGAGAATGAACCAAGTGATTGGAGGATCAGAATTTTCAGTCCCACCCCCTTGGCCTTCAGGGAGGGGAGAGGTGCTGGGAATTGAGTTCAGTTACCAATGGCCAATGATTTAATCAGTCATGCCTAAGTGATGAAATCTCCATAAAACTTTAAAAAGATGAGGTTCAGAGAGCTTCTGGGTTCATGAAAATGTGGCTATTTAGGGGAGAACGGTGCGCTCAGAGAGCATGGAAGCTCTGCGTCCCTTCCCCATACCTTGTCCTATGAATCTCTTCCATCTTCTTGTTCCTGAGTTATACCCACTTATAATAAATTGGTAATCTACTAAGTAAAATGTTTCTCTGAGGTCTGTGAGCCACTCTAGAAAATTAACCAAACCAAAGGAAGTGGTCATGGGAACCTCCAATCTATAGCCCTTCGGTCAGAAGCACAGGTGACAAGCTGAACTTGCCATTGGGGTCTGAAGTGAAAGGCGGCTGTCCTGTAGGACTGAGCCCTTAACCTGTGGGATCTGACCTTATCTCTGGGTAGGTAGTGTCAGAATTTAGTTGAATTGTAGGACATACAGCTGGTGTAGGAGGACCGCTTCACGGTGTAGAAAAACCCCTTACACGTTGGAATAGGTACCAGGACACTTCAGCCACCAAGTTATATATTTATCCTTCACATCATCTTCCTTCTTAATTTCTCTGCAACTGATCCATTACTTATCTATCGAATTAACTGCAGCCACAGGCATTTTCTCCCTGTTCAATGTCCCAACTAATTCATTTTCTAACTTTCAGTCTCCTACTCCCAATAATACCAGTAGGCATTAAATTACCAGTCTGGTCATATGTAGAACTCTCATTTCTGTAGTCAAGTCCCACCAGAAGGTGAGACACTGACAAAGAGATGACATTCTCATATAGACAGTTCACAAAAATGAGCCAGTTCCCAGACTCTGAGTAGAGACCTTCACAAAGCTCCTTTTACCCCATAGAAATGATGACAGAGGGGAGCACACTATCGATCAGACCAGGTCTATGTCACTTTCCAGAAATTCTGTAAGTACCTTCTTGACACATGAGAAAGTTATAAAATGAAAATGTGTGAAGTTTTTGCTCACTGTAGCTTGTTTAGTTAGCACTGTTGGTTCATGTCCATGTGCCCAACTTAAGGTTACTAGATTTAGAAAATAAAATACAGCATGCCAAGTTAAATTTGGATTTTTGTTGTTTATCTGAAATTCAGATTTAACTGGTCATTTTGAATTTTATTTGGCAAGCCTAGCCAACCTTGCCAACAAAATCTCAGAAGAAGAAGTGTATTCAATATTTCTTTGCATTCTTTGACACATGCCTATGATGGCCTGCACATAGTGTGAACCCATATGGAACTTTTCAAATAATAAAGTGAAAATGAATGTAAATTTCTCCTACACATTGGAACGGGCAGGCCATGCATCTCTCTCCTACCCTAAGACACACACTGGTACATATGTATATCAGAAATTTTACCAATTTTACCCAACTGAGCCACTATTCACTAATGGTGGTTAGAAGCCCAAGCTCTAATTCAGAAAATATGAATTTGAACATGAACTCTTCCACTTGGGTCAGTTTTTAAACATTCATGAATCTTTTTTCTTTATCTCTAAAATGGATTTAATAATTACATGTTCATCACAAGATTATTGTTAATTGTGAAATTAAATAGTGACTCTTCCTAATGCTGATCACATAATAAGTACTCACTAAAAATAGAACAATTTTAAATTTTATAACTTTTATGAATGCAGGCTCACAAAGTCTTTCTATTCCTTAACTTCCTAAAGCAAATAATATCTTCATCATGATTTGGCAATTGTTTTCTATTAATGTTATCACTAATTTCCATTTTGAACACATAAGGGCAGAACACATTGATTTATGTATAATAATGGAGTTTACATGAACCTAATACATAAGGAGCATACAGACGTGGAAGAGTGGGACTTTGTATACACTCTGATTTAGACTATTTAATCTATGTCTGGCTAACCATGTGACACTGTGTTACTTAAACTCTTTGAATCTTAGATTCCATAGATATAATGCTTTTAATAGATACAATGGTTTTATTGTTACAGATATGATAAGATAGTTATGGGAATTACATACTGAAATCTATATGCCTGGTACATAGTAACTGCAAAATGTTATGATGCTCCATGCTGATCGAGACCAGATTTTTTTGTTCTTCACCCCATTCTCCTCACCTAGGGTAATAACTGATGTAGTCTAGGTTACTAATAAATATTGGTTGCATGAATTAACAGGTTTTTGCATACCAGTCACCTCTGCATACAAGGGCACTCTAGTGCTTCCTTGTGGATGACTGACATCTCTGGTTCTCAAGTTTTCCAAGCTTCTTTTCAGGTTCTTTTATTCTTATACTTCAGGTCCAGCTGACTGCCTGATCACTGAGCACAGTCTTTCCTCGAGGTCAGCTACTCAGAAGAGTTACCTGTAATCCATTCTTCACTTTTTCAGCTCCCATTCTCTCTTCCAACAGTCCAATCCAGTTTCTATCTTGCGTACTCCACTGACTGCAAATGACAGTTCCACCAAACCCGGTGCTCACTTCTCTGTCATATTCTCACTTCACCCACCTCTTAGTGGTACTCACTGCCACTGGCTACTCCCTCTTTACTGAAAAGAATCTACTGTCCTTCACTTCTGTGTATCACATTCTCATGGTCTTCCTCAATATCACTGGTAGCCCCATTTCATTCTCCTTTGCTGACTCATTGGCTCTAGGTTTTCTGGGTGTGACTCTTACCCTCTTTTGTCTTCTACAAACTCTCTCTCTCCCTATGTAACCTCTCTACTTTCCTGGAATTTAACAGAGTACGTGTGTTGGTGACATCATCAGCTCTGGCCTCCTTCTGAGCTTCAGTCTCATATATTCAACTGACCTCTTGACAGCCCTACATAAAAGTAAAAAATTATTTCAAATTTAACTTGAGCAAAACCTTTATTCCTAACAACCCACTTCAAATTATTTCCCCTCACATCTGCCCTCTCTCAAACAGCACAATCATCCACCTAGTTATTATAAAAGAAAAAATCCTTAGGGATAAGCTTGATTTTCTATCCTCCCACTCTACCATTTAATTCATTAAAAGTCACACAAAAATCTATCCCAAATCTGTTCACTTTGTCTTGACCACCATCTTTGTGACTCCCACACTAAAGGAAGCCACAAGCATGTCTGCCCTGGAGAATTGTACCCTGCTCCTATTTGGTCTCCCTGACTCTATTTGCGAATATCTACAATCCCATCTCCACGTGGTAGCTAGAATTATTTTTTAAAAATAAATATAAATTACTCTTTGTAACCCTTCAGTAGTTTCACCTTTCTCTTTAAATAAAATTCAGATTTTTTACCCTGGCTGTCAGGGCCTAATATGATTCTGCTCTTGACTTTTTCTCCAATCTCATCTTCTGCCACTTCCCAACTTGCTCGCTCTGCTTCAGCCACTCTTGCTTTCTTTCTGTCCCTTAAACACAGCAAACATCTTCCCACACTTCAACCTTTCCCCTGTGCCCTCTACTTGGATGGAACACTGGTCACTTAGACCTTTCACATGACTGAGTTATTCTCACCATTCATGTCTCAACTAGATGTCACTTTCTCAGTGGGAGCTCCCTAGCCACTTGAACTGAAGTCAGGTGAATCCGTTCTCTCTGTTCCATGACTCCGATGTATTTTTTTGAAGCACTTACTGCTCTCTGAAATTCTTTTCTTTGTTAAATGTTTATGGGGTTATTACCTTTCTCTCCTGTCATTAGGTAAGTTTCATGGTAGTAGGGTCTTTTCTATCTTACTCAAATAGATTTATGTGAGCCTAGAACAAAGCCCAGTATATAATAGTTGCTCAGAACAATATTTGTGTCTAAATGAATAAGCCCAAGGTTCTGAGAATTGGTCATTGTGAGGACCCTGGAAAGCAAGATTGGGCTCAAGTTCCAACACTCTTTTATTCTGATGACACATTATATTCCTTCTGATTCCTGTGAGAAGTTCAGACAAACTTCCTCTTCCTCCTACTAGTTGGAAGAAACATCCACAGGTGAGAAAAATGTAGTTTTAAGAAAGAGGGAAAATTTCATTGCTTCAGTTCATCCAATGGATCTGTTATAGTGCTGAGGGTTTGTGCAAACTTTGGGGATTTTCAGTTATGGTGATGACATAGCTGGGGAAGGAATAGGGAAGAACTGGAAGTAGAGGTAACCAAACATGGCTAATTAAGAAAAACAGAGGACATGATGAATGAACCTATGACATTTGGGGCTAAGACTCCGGGAGGACAATGAGTTCCCTTGACTAGCTTCTCGACTTTCAGCCCTATGGGATATAAACAAGTTTCATGATTTCTGTGTAATCCTGTTCAGGGTGTATGCTTGGAACTATATAAAATTGCTAATATTTGACTATTTTTGGTTTATGAAAATAGAATTTCATATAATTTATTCCTTCTTTTGGGCTCACACTAGAGAAATGGGAGATGTAGGAGAAACTGATATATAGAAAGGTTCAACACAGATTCATAATGAACACTATCCTATGCCAGGTTTTCAGAAGATGTCTTAAGTTCTTTAAGCATCAAAGAACACCCCAATGGTGCTCCTAACTGTAGAGTCATTCCAAGGTCTGAGGACCCCTGCTTCAGATCCAGGGTGCTTTCCATGGGAGAGATAGAGAGCACTAATCCCAACTTCTGTCAGAGACCCTCCAGGACAGGGATACAGGCCTTGGGGTTCAGGGAGAAAGGAAAGGAGGTAATGGGGGAGGCTCTTGGTACATCCTCACATATTATGGAGAGGTACCAATATCACAGATTCTGTTGAGGGCATAACACAGGATCTTCTAGGAGAGATGTTTCTTATTCTTTTTGACTCCTTATAAAATTTTCAGTTATGCCTTTATCTGACATAAATCTACATAATAAAGGGAAACGTTGGATGGGAATTATTTTGAAATAGTTATTTGTAAATCTTCTCAAGATCCTAAGGGAATGGAATGTAAGGCTGGAGAAGTTTTGTTAAAGGAGAGATGAGAAAAAATGTCCTATATATATGGGGGCTCTTTATGCAGCTCTCATTGAGAGGACAAGCATCCAGGTCCCTTTTGTTGTGGAAAGAATTGGGGATCTATATAATAAAGATAGGTGGTCATTGAAGAAAATGACAGTTTTTAAAGGGTCGTTGTTTGGACACAGTGACAGAGCTAACTCACTTCCTCCCTCCTCCCCACAGTAGCTCACCACCCAAGGTGTGCACTTACGTTGGGTGTTCCTGGCCCAAGTGAGAGGAGGGCTCAGTACCATAAGTATCAGTGTCCAGGAGCCTCCAGGGAACCACAGACATGCCATGCTGGAGATCAGGAGATGACAGAGTGCAGGGGAGCAAACAAATCTCAGTGAGTTCTAGGACCCTTCCCCTCTCACATCCCAAACAATACCAACCAGGGACCTCATTTCTTTGTTCCTGGATTGAGTAATCTCAGTGTTGAGAACCAATCAGCATCAGGGATGAACAGCATCATCAGTTGCTGGTCAGAGATTCAGTTTGAGGGTCGTCTTCTAAAACTTAGATTTCCTTCATTAGAAGGATTGTTTTAATTTGGTACTTAAAAGGTTTGATCCTGTTGTCTGAAACATTTCAGTTGGGCTCCTATTGCGAGCCAGTTCTATGCTAGTCAGTGATGTGTATATAAGTTTGAGCCTTTTGGGAGCACTCATCTCTCTTGCTTGAAGGCAGAGCTGTTTTGAAAAATGTAGGCTCATGCGTCTAGGAGTTGAGGGGGCGGAGGGGGGATGATTGCAAGTTAGGAGACCTTTAATCTGGTCTTTATTGCACCAAAATTTAGTGTTGTAGTTTTGGGAAAATTACTTAACCTCTCATCCTTGAAATGAAGGTGCTGCGATCTTTCAGGTATTTCAAGACTGGAAAATGCTGTGAATCTGCCGACAGCTCAGGGAGCAGCATCATCTGGTAACTGGGATTGACTGGGATGTGACAGAATTCTATCTCTTGATGGAGAGTATAATCTGTACCTCCTTACAGATAAGGATGTCTCTGAGAAACTAAAAAAATTTGAAGGTTAGTCAATAATTTAACCTGAGTGAAACTGTTTTTCAGGTTTTTCTCCTTGCTGTCACTGAGTTTAGTGGCACATCCAGAATACACATAGAGAGGGAGGCTTTTAGTTTGATGTAGTCCCACTTGTTTATTTTTGCTTTTGTTGTCTTTGCTTTTGGTGTCAAATCCAAAAATTCATTGCCAAGGCTGATGTCAAGAGGCTTGTGGCCTATGTTTTCCTCTGGGAATTTTATGGCTTCAGGTCTTACATTCAAGTCTTTAATCCATTTTGAGTTAATTTTTGTGTATCATGTAAGGTAGTGGTCCAGGTTTATTTTTTTGCATGTGGCCATCCAGTTTTCCCATCACCATTTGTGAAGGGACTCTCCTTTCCTTACTGTATATTCTTGGCTTCTTTGTTGTAAATTAATTAAGCAGATATGCTTGGATTTATTTCTGAGCTCTTTATTCTGTTCCATTGATCTATGTCTCTGTCTTTATGCCGATACAGTTGGCCCTCTGTATTTGCGGGTTCTTCATCTGTGGGTTTAACCAACCACAGACCAAAATATGTACTGTGGTTTTCTCTGTACCGAACACGTGCAGACTATTTTTTCTTGTTGTTATTCCATAAACAATACAGTATAGCATCTATTCACATAGCATTTACGTTGTATTAGGTATATTAAGTAATATATAGATGATTTAAAGTATACATCAGGATGTGTGTAGGTTATATGCAAATATTACACCATTTTATATAAGCAACTTCAGGCGTCTATGGATTTTGGTATGTGCAAGGGGTCTGGAACCAATCTCCTGTGGATACTGAGGGACAGTGTACTATCTTGTATTTTTAATATTGCTTTGTTATATAGTTTGAAATAAGGGATCATGATGCCTCCAGCTTTGTTCTTCTTTCTCAGGATTGCTTTGGCTATTTGGGGTCTTTCGTGGTTCCATACAAATTTTAGGATTATTCATTCTATTTCTGTGAAAAATGTCATTGGAATTTTGACAGGAATTGCATTGAAGCTGTAGATTGCTTTGAGTAGTATGGACATTTTAATAGCATTAGTTCTTCCAATCCATGAACATGAAATATTTTTCCATTTATTTGTCTTCTTCAATTTCTTTCATCAATGTCCTATAGTTTTCCAAGTACAAGTCTTTCACCTTCTTGGTTAAATTTATTCCTGCATATTTTTTTTTGAAGCAATTGTAAATGGGATTGTTTTCTTAATTTAACTTTCTTTTACTGTCTCCTTTATCTTTGAATATCCTTTGTTATTTCTGGCAAAACTTCTTTTTATGAAGACTATTTTGTGTGATATTAATATGGCCATAGTATCTTTATTGTGATTTGAGTTTTCATATTACACATTCTTTCTTTCAGTTATTTTTTATCCTTACTTTCTGACATCTGACATGTATCCACTATTTTGAATACATTCTTACTTTCTATGATCATCTTGCATTTTTCTTTCCTCAGTTCTAGAATTAGTTATCTCTCCAGGGAGATAACTTTTAGAGAGAGGTTCCTTTTAGAGAGAATGGTATTTAGAAAGCAAGATCTGTGTGCTAGGTGTACTCATTGCTATTGGGATGTCAAAAATCTCCAGTCCTCTTGGTGGACACACACATAAACATTTCTACATCTATATCTACTTATATCAAAAACCATACGTCTACATCTAGCCCTCCTAGTTGTAAAAATTATAGAAGTCTAGGGGCTAGCCTGGTGGCATAGGGGTCAAGTTCACGCTGTGGCGGCCTGGGATTCACAGGTTCCAATCCTGAGCACAGATCTAGCACTGCTCATCAAGCCACACTGTGGTAGCATCCCATATACAAAATGGAGGAATGTGGGCAGAGATGTTAGCTCAGGATTGACCTTCCTCATCAAAAAAAAAAAAAAAAATTATAGAAGTCTCAGTTAACAAATGATTGAAAAACTATTTGAAAGCATTGCAGATCTTTCAAAGCAGACAGAATGAATGGGGAAATAATTATTGAGAAAAGAGTCATAAATTAGGTGAGCTCCACATTTACCCACATCTTCCCCTGAGGTTGCTTCTTGGTTTAACATAGTAAATGGGAGAATACAGCTTAAGCAAAAATATAGTCTTATCAGGATGAGAAGACAGAGGTCAGAGTTTGATGCTGAAAGATTTTGTTGAAATTGAGGAGAAAATTATAAAAAGAATGAAGACTCAAAGAGGGAGCTCTATTCTACATTCCTTTCGAATGCAGAATTTTGGGCTGTAATTTGTGGTATTCCTCTTTTCTGAGATTTTCCACTCGAGTTCCACAAATCTTAAAGGCCCAAGTTCTGACCTCTCTATTTAACTGTCATTAGAAGACATAAAATGAATATAGCAACAAAGGCAGGAAAGAGGAATAAAATAAAAAGTGTAGATGGGGCAAAAAAATAAACATGCACCTAGATGGTAGACTTAAATATAACCACATCAATAATAACATTAAATGCTGTCATCAAATACTCCAATTAAAAGGCATAAGTTGTTAGGTTGGATAAAAAAAGCCAGATTTCCCACAAGAAAAGCATTTTAGGTATAAAAACACAGGTTAAAAGTAAAATGATGGAAAAAGATACACTGTGCATATACTAATAAGAAAGCTGGAGTGGCTACATTAATATCAGACAAAGTAAACCTTATAAATAAAGGATATTATGAGAGATAGAGCGAGATGCTTCATAGCAAAAAAGTGAATACATCAAAAAGAGATATAATCCTAAGTATGTATGTATAAACAACTGCTATATATACTTTGTTTTCAAATTTTCCTGGAAAATACACCAAAATATGCCACATATATTGACATTGAAAATATTTCAATAAATTTAAAAAACAATGAGAAAACTGGACAATATTGTCAAAAACAACCATCTAAAGACTCTGGAAATTGATCGAAGAATATAAAAATGGAGAAACATTCAATTAAGGAATTCTACACCAAATCCTGATAATCCAGCAGAAGTCTGTAGTTCTTTAGTATTTTAGCTACAGGCTACTTCCAATTGCATCCCTCCCAATTCCAATTGGTGGTGCAGAATTTCTACCTGGGGGGGCAAGCAGGTCAAGGGATATGGCAACTCGTTTGCTCTGATAGATCAAGCTGACATTTTTTTGAAAAGAGTGTGAAAAAAGTCAATATCCTGGGGTGTTATAGAAAAAGCATAGATCATACAGGCAAATAATCAGGTAAGACTAACATCTCAACTAGCTTGAGGTCACAGTACTGTTTGGGGCAACAATACAATTGCAGACGACTCAGAAATTTAACAATAAGGTCCAGGGAAAGAGACATCTAAAGAGAATCTTCCTAAAATCCCATTTAACCCTGTTGGTCCAGAAAGCTGTGTGCACAAGGTGGCTATGCCTGCAAAGGAAGGACAAGGGAGAATCCTAGGAAGCTACTCATCCCTGGCTGAATGTGAGGCTTTGTGAATGCAGAAAGTGAAAACCAGGACACATCTGTAAACTCCCTGAACTTTGAAAATGTTCCCCAAGTTGCACTCAGATCCAACGGCAAAGTGTAGAAACCTTACTGGCTCGAGGTGTTTATGTACAACCTCTGATCAATCATTGCTGCCATTAAGTTATGATGACCCATGGGTGACCCTAGGAAGGCAGACTTAAAAGTGAAAACAAGAATTATAAAAGAAATGAGCAGAGACACCACAGTCTGCATACCGCGGGGAAACAGACGCCGCAAGATTAGCCCAAGCAAGTCACAAAACAAGCAACTAACAAACAGCAAGAACATTCACTCCTGGAGTGTGTGAAATCAGATTTAATACAGTGTATTATCTAAAAATGTCAATTCTCAACAAAGAAATTACAAGAGAAGAAAAGAAACAGGAAAGTATTACCTACACACAAGTGAAACAGAAGTCAACAAAGGCTGTCTCTGAGAGGGCCTAGATGTTTGCCCAGAAAAGCCTTCAAAGAGGCTATGATAAATATGTTCAAAGAACTAAAAGAAATCACGTTCAAAATGTTAAAGTATGTGAAAACTACTCAGAAGAGAATATCAATAAAGAGATAGAAATTATTAAAAGGGAACCAAGTGGAAATTCTGGAGTTGAAAAGTGTAGTAACTGAAACAAAAAAATTCACCAGGTGCTCAACAGTAGATTTGAGCTGGCAGAAGAAATAATCAGTAAACTTGAAGATAGGTCAATAGTACTTATCTAATTTGAAGGATAGAAAGTAAAAAGAATGAAGGAAAATAAACAGAGCATCAGAGACATGCGGGACATCATCAAGCATACCAACATATATGTAATGAAATAGAAAGAGAAAGGGGAAGAAATAATGGCTGAAAACTTCCCAAATTAGATGAAAAACATTAATCTACACATTGAAGTAGAAGAGATGCAGAGATCCACACTTAGATATATCATAGCCAAACCTTTGAAAGCTAAAGGTAAAGAGAAAATCTTGAAAGTAGTAAAATGACTCAATATGTACAAGGGAATGTCAATAATATTAACAACTAGCTCTTCATCAGAAATAATGGCAGCCTGTAGAGAGACAGTTGACATATTTAAAGTGCTGAAAGAAAAAGCCCTTTAAACCAAGAATTCTATAACCAGTGAAACTATCTTTCAAAAACGAAGTTGAAATGAAGATATTCCCAGCTTAGGAAAAACTCATAGAATTTGCTGCTAGCAAATCTGCCTTCAAGAAATACTAAGGGAAGTTCTTAGGACTCAAAGACAGTGCAAACTTTAATGCACATAAAGAAACAAAGAACACTGGTAAAGGTAATTATGTAGGTAATTATAAAAGAGTATACATATGACATATGCATATTTCTTTTTAAAAAACCTCTTTATTGAGATATGATGACATACAAAAACCTGGATATATTTAATGTACACAACTTGATGAATTTGCAGAGAAGTACACGTTTGTGAGGTTGTCACCACAATCTATTCCTTAAACATATCCATCACCTCCAAAAGTTTCCTCTCACTCTTTTAAATTACTATATTATTATTATTATAGTTATAATTATTATTTTTATGATAAGAACACTTAAGATCTTCTCTGTTAGCAAAGTTTTAAGCATACAATACTGTATTATTAATACAGGTGTATGCTGTACAGTAGATCTCTAGGACTTGCTCATCTTGTATAACTGAAACTTCATACACTTTGATTAATATCTCCCCTTTTCCTTCTCCCTCCAGCCCCTGGTAACTATGATTGTACTGTCTACTTCTATGAGTTTGACTATTTTAGATTCCTCATATAAGTGGTATCAGGTACTATTTGTCCTGTGTCTGGTTTATTTCACTTAGCATAATGAATGTCCTTTAGGTTCATCCATTCCCAAATGGTAGTAGTTCCATCTTTCTTTTTAAAGATTGAATAAAATTTCATTGTATGTGTATACCACATTTTCTTCATCCATTCATCTAATAATGGACATTTAGTTTGCTTCCATGTCTTGGCTATTGTGAACAACAGGGCAATGAATATGGGAGTGCAGATACTTCTTCAAGATCTTAATATAAATTCTTTTGGATATATGCCCAGAAGTAGGATTGTTGGATCATGGTAGCTCTATTTTTAATTTTTTGAGAAATTTTTATAGTTTTCCATAGTGGCTGCACCAATTTACATTCCCACCAACAGTGTAAAAGTGTTTCCTTTCCCCCACATCCTCACCAACACTTATTTTCTTTTTTCTTGATCACAGTAATCTTAACTGGTGTGAGGTGATATCTCACTGTGGTTTTGATTTGTATTTCCTTGATGATTAATGATGTGGAACACTTTTTTAATATATCTGTTGGTTTCCTTTCTTAATTTATTTAAAAGGCAAAAAACAATAATTATAAAAGTGTATGATTGGGTTTATTACACATTAATATGTAACATATATGAACACAATAGCACAAAGAAGTGGGGGTAGGAATAGAATTATATTGGAGGAAGGAAATAATACTAGATGGTAAGCTGAATGAACAGGAAGAAATGAAGAATACCAAAACTGGTTAATAAGTGGGCCACTATAAAGGGCACTATAAATATATGCTTCTTCCCTCTTTTAACTTCTTTAACAGATATAAAATCATATAAAGCAACACTTATAACCCTTAATTGTTGGGCTTATAATGTATGTAGACAATATATGTGACAATAATCACACTAGGAATTGAGAGGGAATAGAACTGTACTGGAGCAAAAGTTTTAGTATTTTTCTGGAATTAAATTAGTATTAATCTGAAGTTGATTGTGATAAATTAAGATGTATGTTGTAATTTCTAGAGAAAACACTAAGAAAATAGTTTTAAAAAGTTAAAACATGAATAAAAGAATTAAAATGGTATACTATAAAAATTTATTTATCAGAAAAGAAGGCAGTAAAGGACAAAGCAACAAAAAAGATGTGAGATGTAAAAAATAAATAGCATTATGGCAGATGTAAATCCAACCATATAAGTAGCTCCATTAAATTTAAATAGATTAAATATGTTAACCAAAGGACAGCTATTGTCAGACTAATTAAAAAACATGATCCAACTATATGGTGTCTATGAGAAACACACTTTAAATTCAATGATACACATAGTTTGAAAGTAAAAAATGGAAAAAGATATGTCATACAAACCGTAATCATAAGAGAGATTGAATGACTGCAATAATATAAGACAAAAAAGGAGTTTATTTTAAAAGTATTATTAGTGACAAAGAGGGACACTTCACAATGATAAAGGGTGAATTTCTCAGGAAGATGTAGAAAATTATTAACATATATATAGTGCCCAAATACACGAAACTAAAACTGACAGAATTAGAGAGAGAAACAGACAATTCCATAAAAATAGTTGGAGATGTAAATATACTATTCTCAATAATTGATAGAACAACTAGTCAGAAAATTATCAAGGATGTAGATGGCTTGAACAATGTATTCAATTGACTTGATCTAACTGACATATATAGGATATTCCACTTAGTAATAGCAGAATACGTATTTCTTCAAGTGCATGGGGAATATTCTCCACAATGGATCATATGCTAGGACATTAAAAAGTCTTAATAATTTGAAAAGGGTTGAAATTATACAAAGTATGTGGAATTAAATTAAAATTCACAAACAGAAAGAAATTTGAGACCTTCCTTGCTTTTTAGGAGTTAGACAACACACCCCTAAATGATTTATGGGTCAATGAAGAAATCACAAGGGAAATTATAGCTGAAGAAAACAAAACCACAGCATACCAAACTTATGAGATATAGCTAAAGCAGTATTTAAAGGAATATTTATAGCACCTGTAAATATACTTATGAGAAGAGGGCAAAGATCTCATGTCAATAAGATAGGCTTCCATTTTAGGAATCTAGGGAAAAAAGATCAAATTAAACTCCAAACAACCAGAAGATAAATTGTAGACTAATCTCTCTTGTGAGCAAACATACAAAATTCTGCACAGAATTTTGACAAATTTAAATCCAGCAATATGTAAAAAAGTATATTCTATCATGACACAGTGGGGTTTATTCCAGTAATGCAAGACTGATTTAATTTTCAAATGTCAGTACCATATACTCACAGAATTATTCTACTAACAATAAATGAGGAAAATCATAAGATTAGCTTAATTGATGTGGTAAACCATTGATGTAATTCAACACACAGTCATGATAAAAACTTTTAATGAGATAAGAATGGAAGGAAACTTTCTTAATCTGTCCATATTATCTTTGGAAAAAAACCTACAACAAATGTTGTACATAATGATAAATTATTAAAAGTTTTACTCTTGAAACTGGGAATGGGACAAAGTTTCCCATTTTCATGCTTTTTATGTACCATATAAGATAGTATTTACTATATATTTTTGTATATAATATAAAATAATATTTATTATTATATTAGAGATCCTACCCAGTACAATAAGTCAAGAAAAAGATATAATAACACAATTATTGGAAATAAATACATGAATGCATACATACTTAGTGTGGCATAAAAAGGTGACATTAAAAAATCCAGAAATTATTAGAATTCACAAGTGAAAATTTCAAATCATTGGATACAGAGTCCCTATATAATAAAAAATTACAAGTCTATATACTAGTAGAAAGTGTATAGAAAATACAATTTACATATGATTTGCTTATTATAGTTTTGAAATGCATTAAACACCTAGACATAAATCTGACCAAAGATATGTGACCTCTAAATTGAAAATTATAAAATATTTTTAAGAAAAATTAAAAAGAATCTTGATAAAAGAAGAATATATCACATATATAGACTGAAATATTGAATATTTTAAAGATGTCTATTCTCCCTGAATTGCCTATAGGTTTTGCACAATCTCAAACAAAATCCCAGAAGAGATTTTATTCCTGGTGGAAATTGGCAGCGATTATAGTATTTATCTGGAAACACAAAATCATAGGATCATTGGCCAAAAATAGCCACTGTAATTTTGAAGGCGTATGTCAAAGTTGGAGGACTTATACTGCCAAGTATCAAGACCTAATTTAAAAAGCTACGATAACTGAGACTGCATTCTTACTGAAAAGATAAATGAGTGGAACAGAGTAGAATTCAGAAACAAATCTTCACAGATACCATTACCTAATTTATGGTAAAAGAGATATTGTTATGCCATGATGAAGTAGCTGTCTTTTAAATAAATAATGCTTGTTCAAGGTAATATCTATAAGGAAAAGTGATGAATCTTGAACCCTATCTCACACCTATCCAGAAATCAAATTCTTGATGGATTGTGCCTCTTAATGTAAATGGTAAAATAATAAACCTATAAATAGAAAACAGAGAAGAATATCTTTCTGATATTGAAATGGGTGAAGATTTCTCAAACCACATAACAAAATGCTAACAACAAAGGAAAAAAAATGGCAAATAGACACTGTAAAATTAAGATCTTCTGTTTTAGAAAGGAACTCATTAGAGATAAAATTTCAAGACAAAGAGTGGGACAAGATATTCAACAAGAAGGTTGATATCCAGAATATATAAGAAATTTCTATAAATTACTCTCAGAAAGGCAGAAAACACAATGGGAAAATGGGTAAACAACTGTAACAGCTACTGAATGAAAGAGAACATCTAAATGGCCAATAAACGTGTTAACAGGGATTCAACCACATTAATCACTGGATTAAGGATATTCAAATTCACAATGTGATAACTCTATATACCCGTCAGATTTACCATAAGAAAAACAAGGCAATATTAAGTTTTGGCAAGTTTGTGAAGCAATTACAGTTCTTTTTTTCTTGTTTTTTTTTTTTTCCAGGAAGATTAGCCCTGAGCTAACATCTACTGCCAATCCTCCTCTTTTTGCTGAGGAAGATCGGCCCTGAGCTAACATCCGTGCCCATCTTCCTCTACTTTGTATGTGGGATGCCTACCACAGCATGGCTTGCCAAGCAGTGCCATGTCTACACCCGGGATCCAAACCAGCAAAACCTGGGCCGCCAAAGCCAAACGTGTGCACTTAACCACTGTGTCACTGGGCCAGCACCTACAATTCTTTTTTAAAAAATATTATTTTAACCAGATCAGATTAGCTTACAACATTGCATATTCTTGGCTCCTTTGTCAAAGATTAGATGTCCCTAGATGTGTTGTTTTATTTCTGGGCTCTTAATTTTGTTCCATTGATTGGTGTGTCTGTTTTTCTGCCAATACCATGGTGTTTTGATTACTATATCTTTTTAGTATATTTTGAATTCAGGGAGTGTGCTACTTCCAATTTTGTTCTTTTTTCTCAGGATCATTTTAGCTATTTGGGGTCAATGGTTGTTCCACATAAATTTTAGGATTCTTTGTTCTATTTCCATGAAGAATGTCATTGGGATTCTGATTGAGATTGCATTGAATCTGTAGATGCTTTAGGTAACAAGGACATTTTAACTATGTTAATTTAACAGTTTTAATTCTTCCAATCCAAGATCGTGGAATAATTTACCATTTCTTTATTCCTCTTTGATTTCTTTTAAGAATGTCTTATAGTTTTCAGTGTACAGGTCTTTCGTCTCCTTGGTTAAATTTATTCCTAGATGTTTTATTCTTTTTTTGTGACTGTTAACGAGATTGATTTCTTGATTTCTCTTTCTCTTAGTTCATTGTTAGTGTATAGAAACACAATTGATTTTTGTGTGTTGATTTCATACCCTGCAAGTTTATTGTATTTGTTAACTACTTCTAAGAATTTTTTTGTGTGGATCCTTTAGGCTTTTATATATACAGAATCACGTCATTCACAAATAGTGACAGTTTTACATCTTCCTTTCCAATTTGGATCCCTTTTATTTATTTTCCTTGCCTAATTGCTTTGGCTAAAACTTCTAGTCCTGTGTTGAATAAGAGTGGTGACAGTGGGCACTCTTGTCTTGTTCCTGTTCTCAGAGAAATAGCTTTCAGTTTTTTACCATTAAGTATGATGTTAGCTGTGGGTCGGTCAAATATGGCCTTTATTATGTTGTGGTACTTTCCTTCTATACCCATTTTATTGAGATCTTTTATCATAAATGGATGTTGGATCTTGTCAAATGTTTTCTCTGTATGAATTGAGATGATCATGTGATTTTTATTCTTTATTTTGTTAATGTGGTGTATCACATTGATTGATTGTGGATGTTGAATCACCCCTGCATCCCCGGAATAAACCCCACTTGATTGTGGTATATGATCCTGTCAATGTATTGTTATATTCAATTTGCTAATATTTTGCTAAGTACATCTATGTTCATCAGTGATATCGGACTATAATTTTCCTTTATTGTTGTTCTTGTCTGGTTTTGGTATGGGTAATGTTGGCCTTGTGAAATGAGTTAGGAAGCGTTCTATAATCTTCAATTTTTCAGAATACTTTAAGAAGGATAGGTATGAAATCTTCTTTGAATGTCTGGTGGACTTCTCTGGGGAGTCTGTCTGGTTCTGGACTTTGGTTTTTTGGAAGGCTTTTGATTACTGTTTCAATCTCCTTACTTTCATGGGTCTATTCAAATTCTCTCTTTCTTCTTGATTCAGTTTTGGGAGGTTGTAAGATTCTAAGAATTTATCCATTTCTTCTAGGTTGTCCAATTTGTTAACCATAGATTTTCATAGTATTCTCTTATAATCCTTTGTATTTTTGTTGTGTCCATTGTAATTTTTCCTTCTTTCAGTTCCAATTTTATTTATTTGAGACTTCTCTTTTTTTCTTAGTGAGTCTAAGGGTTTCTCAATTTTGTTTATGTTCTCAAAGAACCAGTTCTTAGTTTCATTGACCTTTCTATAGTATTTTTGTCTCTATTTCATTTGTTCCTGCTGATTTTTATAATTTCCTTCCCTCTACTGACTTTGGTCTTTGTTTTTTCATTTTTTTCTAGTACTTTTAGGTATAGGGTCAGCTTGTTTATTTGGATTTTTCTTGTTTGTTGAGGTAGGGCTGTTGCTATAAATTTCCCTCTTAGGACCTCTTTTGCTGCATCCCATTACTATTGGTATGTTGTCTTTGCATTTTCATTTGTCTCTAGGTATTTTTTAACTTCTCCTTTGATTTCTTCATTCATCCAACAGTTGTTGAGAAGTATGTTGTTTAGTCTCCACAGATTTGTGACTTTCCCACCTTTTTTCTTATAGTTGATTTCCAGTTTCATATCATTGTGGTTGGAAAAGATGCTTGATGTGATTTCAGTCTTCTTAAATTTATTGAGGTTTGCCTTGTTTCTCAACATATGGTCTATCTTTGAGAAGGTTCCATGCACACTTGAAAGAATGTGTGTTCTACAGTTTTTGGATGGAATGATCTCTATATATCTATTAAGTCCATCTATTGTTTGATTTAAGGCTGCTCTTTCCTTGTTGACTTTCTTTATGGATCATCTATCCATTGATGTAAGTGGAGTGATAACGTCCCCTACACTTATTGTGTTGCTGTCAATTTATCCCTTTAGTTCTGTTAATAGTTGCTTTATATACTTTGGTGCTCCTGTGTTAGCTACATATATATTAATGTGTTATGTCCTCTTTGTGGAACATATCTTTTATTATTATATAATGCCCATCTTTATTTCTTATCTTTTTTGTCTTGAAGGTTATTTTGTCTGATATAAGTATGGCTACACCCACTTTTTTTTTGCTTACCATTTGCTTGGAATATCATCTTCCATCCCTTCACTCTGAGCCTGTGTTTATCTTTAGAGCTGAGATGTGTCTCCTGGGGGCAGCATATTGTTGGGTCTTGTTTTTCAATCTATCCAGCCACTCTGTGTATTTTGATTGGTGAATTCAATTCATTTACATTTAGAGTAACTAGTGATATATGAGGGTTTAATATTACCATTTTATGTTTTGTTTTTCCAATATTTGTATATATACTTTGTTTCTTTTCCCTTGTATTTCTGACTGCCATTTCAGTGTGGTGGTTTTCTGTGATATTTTCCTCAGTTTTCTCTTTACTTATTATTTGCAACTCTGTTCTGGTTTTTTGTTTTTGGGTACCATGAAATTTGTATAAAATGTCTCATAGAAGAGATAGTCCTTTTTCCCATAGCCTCTTATCTCCATTAGCCTATGCAGTTTCCGTTCCTTTCCTCTTTCCTTTCTATGTTTTTGTTGTCACAAATTATTCTTTTTTGTGCTGTGAGTTTGTGACAAAATTGAAGTGGTTATAGCTATTTTTAATACTTTCTTTCCCTTTATTACTTATATTATAATTAAGTGTTTACTAACCTATTCTGTTATAAAGC
Source organism: Equus quagga (assembly GCF_021613505.1). Taxonomy (NCBI): domain Eukaryota; kingdom Metazoa; phylum Chordata; class Mammalia; order Perissodactyla; family Equidae; genus Equus; species Equus quagga. The sequence continues at coordinate 30,789,211 of NC_060281.1, forward strand.
TACAATTTCCTGGTTCTGTCTACTTATCTCCTTGCTCAAAGCTTTGTAAACTTTTGCTTTTTTGTTTCAGGTAGGAGGTCTCCTTTCAACGTTTCTTGTAAGGCACATCTAGTGGCAATGAGCTCCCACAGCTTTTATTTGTCTTGGAAAGCATTCATTTCTTCATCATATCTGGAGGATAATTTCACTGTCTAGAGTATTCTTGGCTGATAGTTTTTGTCTTTCAGTATTTTGAATATAACGTTACACTCTATCTTAGCTTGTAGGTTTTCTGCTGAGAAATCTGCTGAAAGCCTGTGGGGGTTCATTTGTAGGTTATTTCCTTCTCTCTGGCTGCCCTAAATACTTTTTCTTTGTCTTTAACTTCAACAGTTTTGATATCATATGCCTTGGAGGTCTTTTTGCATTGAGGTAATTAGGAATTCTATTAGCCTTTTGTACTTCACATCCAGTTCCCTCCCTAAGTTTGGGAAGTTCTCAGCTATTATTTCTTTGAACAAGCTCTCTGCTCCTTTCTCCCTCTCTTCTCCTTCTGAGATACCTATAATCTTCATGTTACTTTTCCTAATTGAGTCAAATATTTCTCAAAAAATTTCTTTATTTTTAAAAAATCTTAGTTCTTTCCCTCTTCCACTTGAATTATTTCTACGTTTCTGTCTTCAATCTCATTAATTCTCTCCTTCATAAACTCTGCTCTATTTTTAATGCTTTCTTCATTATTTTCATCTCATTAATTGTGTTTTTCATCTCCAGAAATTCTGTTTGGTTTTTCTTTAGAGTTTCAATCTCTTTGATGAATTACTCCTTCTGTTAATTAATTTTATTCTGGAGCTCACTGAACTGTCTTTTGGTGTTTTCTTGTAACTCATTGAGTTTCTTTATGACAGTTATTTTGAATTCTCTGTCAGTTCAATTTTAATCTTTGTGACTTCAGGCTTGGTTTCTGGAGAGTTGTCATTCTCCTTCTGTTCTGCTGAGTTACTGTGGTTCTTCATGGTGTTTGATGAATTGATCCTCTGTTGGTGCACTTGTGGTAGTAACCACATTTCCTATTTGGGTATGACTTTGGTTACTTTGGTTCTCAGCTACTTCTGGTTGTATTTGAGAGCCTGCATTTTCCACTCTCCATTGCCTCTGCCAGAGGCATCATCAGTGCCCTCCTTGTGCCACTTGTACCTCTGAGGTTGTTGGTGCCTTGCTGCTTACATTTTTGCTGCAGTCTCAGGTGATGCCACTGGGGTCACGAGGCTGGGAGCACTTCTGCTGCTTCCAAGGTTGCCTGGGTCTCGTGTTCCTCCACTGGCTTAACCTGGGCTCTCCATGGGGTCAGACGCTGCTGCCCCATGAACCACCTATGCTGTTGCTGCTAGGTTGTCTGGGCATGTTGGTTGCACTGCTGTCAGAGGTGCTGTGTTCACAGGTGTTGTTGTCACTGCCAGGGGCCTGGGGACCTGGGGACTTGTATGCAGCCTCTGCTGCTGGTGGAGCCAGTATTGGAGTGCTGCCACTGGGTTTTTGATCACTGATTCTGCTGTGGTTCCTGAAGTCTTTTATCACAGATTCCACCTGCCACTGCTAGTCAGGGAGCTGGAGCTAAGTAGGGAGAAGTTTTTGTTGGTGCTTGCTGTGCAGCCTCTGATCTGGTGATAGCAGGTGTGTTTTGTGAACTCATATTAGGGTGCCCTGCCCCAGCTGGGAAAATCTGAGTTTTGTATATTTTCTCTACTGTTGGAAACACCTGGCCACTTTCAGGTAATGGGGAGAGGGCATGTATGCTGGATATGCTAGGAGATGTTCAAGGAGCAAACTATGCCTATTTTCTCTACACTAACCATAACTGCTCACGGGAATGCAGGCTGTAACCAATGGGAGATGGGCAGAGAGGCAGCTGTACCTGTCGTCTCTGCCTCCACTGTGACTACTTGCATGTGAGCAGGATGGATCTGCTGGGAGATGGGCAGGGAGCAAGCCACAGCTGTTTTATCTCTGCCCCCACCTCAACCACTCTCAGTCACATAGGTTGGATCTGCTGGGAGACAGGCAGGAAGCAAGCTGTGTCCACCTTCTCTGCCTCCACCATAACCACTAGCAGGCATGTGGTCCACTGTGAGGATCTTGGCCCTGGATTGCAGCTGTTGGAGGAGGGAGAGGGGACCACTCCTCTAGTTCCTCTAGTTCCACTACTTCCTGGCGGTCCAGTCCACCCACCTTCAGATGTATAGATGCATGGATCTCTTAGGCATCTTGTTGTGCTGTGTAGGGGATCTTCTGTTGGTCAATGAATGTCTGATTGGTTGTAACTTAGAAGGGAGAGACAAAAAGGAACAACCCATTCTGCATGATGCTGATGTCACTCCAAGAATTCTTGTATACTACTGGTGGGAGTGCATATTGGTACAAACATTAAAAAAAAATTCTCTTTGGCAGAATCTACTAAAGCTGAACATGTGCATACCCTAGGATCTAGTGATTCCACTAGTAGGTACATACCCAATAAAACTGTGTTTATATGCTCACCATAAAGTATACAAAGGAATGATTATAATGGAACTACTCATGATAAATACAAACTGGAGACTACAAAATATACATCAAGAGTAAAATATATAAATAAATTTAGTAATATGTATACGATATTTATGTTATAAGAACAAATGCACTAGTCTTGCAGCAACAACATGGATGAATCTCACAAACATATTTTTAGGTGGAAGATGCCAGATACAAAAGATTGCATAGTGTATGACTTCATTTATATAATATTCAAAACAAGTGATATTAATCCATGCTGCTAAAAGTCAGAATAGTTTTACCCCTGGGGAGGGGGTCACTAGAAGCCAGCATGAGGGGACTTCTGAGTTTGAGGTAAGTATTCCATTTCTTGATGTGAATGTTAGTTCAATTATTGTGTTCACTTTGTTAGCAATCATCCAACTGTACTATTATGATTTATGCTCTAAGACAGACAAGAAAATCATGGGTAAATTCCCGTTAGTGTAACTAGAAGACAGAAAATGCTATGAATTTTGAATGAACGCATAAACAGGGAAATACTCAAATCTAGCAAAGCCAAATTTGGAGGCCACCTCAGAATGGCCAGAATGACCAGAAAAGAAAAGAATGGACTGGGGACTAGGGGTAATGGGCATAGAGAAAATCACTCTGCCAAAAAAGTATTTTGTTCTGAGTGGGGAGATTTGGAAAGGAAGTCTGGGACATAGGATACAAGTGCACTGTTGCTGCGGAATCCAAATAAAGGAGCTTGAACGTGGAGAGAATCAGAGGGCATAGTCTTGGGTAACCTGTTGTTATGGGGAGTGAAGTGGTGACTTAAATCTTGGAGGCTCCCTGAGAATCATGGTAGTAAAGGTAAAAAGGAAGGAAGTGGCAGAATTAAATTACTTTCACAAACAAAAGAAAATCACAAAATCAGATCTATCAACCTCTTCTCTTCCCCAAAGATTCTTGTTACTAAGGAAACTGCACTTCACTCTCCTAACAGTGGAAAATGATCTTGAATTAAGAAACCTTTTTACCTTGTAGAAACCTACAAACATTCTTACCTCAACCCCCATACAATTGTTTTTGCTGGTCCAGAAAGTTGACATTCCAGAATGAACACAAAACTGCGGATGTGATCCACTAAAGCTACTGTCAGATGATGCCTATTTTCTCCAAAACAAGAACAAGAACGTCACCAACACCAGGGAAGCAGAAGAGAATTGTGACACTATGCCGCCAACTGAATCAGGCTTTTGTGAATTGAAAAAAATTTCAAATTAGAAACAAATTAGACTGAGGAATTAAATGTAAAGAAAACAGGAAGTCAAGAAATGAGAGTTAACTGAACTCAGGAAAGAAAATAATAATTAAAAAGATAAAAAAATCATATTATAAGTGAAGACTAAGTTGCAAATGGATAACAAATTCAAATTAAAACACAAGAGGCATGGCAAAATGGCATTAAAAGAGTCAAGAGAATGACAATGAAATAAAATAGGTAAGCAGGTATCAGTGATTATATTGGTTTTCCACTGCTGCATAACAGAATACCACAAACAGCAGGTTAAAATAACACACAGTTATTTTTCCATAGTTTCTGTGGGTCAGGAGTCCAGTCACAACTTAACTGGCTTCTCTGCTTGGGTCTCAAAGGCTGCAACCAAGTTGTATCACTCTGTTTTCCTAACTGGAGGCCTGACTGGGGAAGAATCCACTTCCAAGCTCATTCAGGTTGTTGGCAGAATTCATCTACTCATGGTGGGAGCACTGAGGTCTCTGTCTCCTGCTGGCTGCTGGCCAGGGGCCACACTCATCTCCTAGAAGTCACTTGCATTTCCTTGCCACATTACCTTCTCTCAGGCCCTCTGAGAATATGGAGTGTACTTCAAAGCTAGCAGAGAAGAGTCTTTCTCTCCAGCATGCAAAAATGAAATCTCATACAATAAAATATAATGACAATTGACATTCCATCATCTTCCTAGTCAAGGGAATGTCATTGTAGTACATTTGCCATATAACATAACTAATTGAGGACCCACCATCTGTCACCTTTGCCATATTATACTGGTTAGAAGCAAGTCACAGTTCACATTAACTCTCATTGGAGGAGATTATAGAAGGGCATGACTCATTGGGGGTCACCTTAGAGTGTGTCCATCCTCTGATTTCCAGTGATTCACATCCCTCCCATATGCAAAATGCATCCATTACAGTCCAAAGTCCCTGAAATTTTCACTCCATTACAACATCAGCTCAAAGCCCCAAATTTCATCGTTTAAATCAGGTTCAGGTGAAGATAAGGCTTCTGGTTGTAATTCATCAAGCACAACTCCTGGAGTACAATTCCTCTCCATCTGTGGACCTGGAAACAGGAGACAAGTTTTCTGCCTCCAATACACCCAACTTATAATTGTGGTGCAGGTATAGGATAACTGCTATAAGTATTCTTGTTCAAAAAAAGGAAAAATAGAAGGTAAAAAGGAGGTGCTGGTGCATGGCAGTTCTGAATTCCAGCTGGTAAAACTCCAGCCTGAGGTCCTTGATTAGATTTCAAGGACTTAGAATAACCCACTCTCTCACTTTCATAGTTCTGGATTGGGAAAGGCCAGCATTCCTCCTTAAAGGGCGGCAGCCTTGCCAGCTCTTATTTCCCTGACTAATCTTTGGTGGCTCTTGGCTCTCTCTACAGATTCTTGGTTCTGTCCTCGGGGTTATCCTTATTTTTCCCAGATGTTTTATCAGACTGCTTCCTGCCAGTGGAATTTGGAGTTCTGATAGCCTCCTTTTATTTTGTACTTTCTCCTGCTCAGTCCAGGAAGCAGTACTTCTTAAAAACTGTGTGTCGTCTGTGGATTTCTTTGGGATTCACTCCATTAGACAAAAGCCATATCTCTGCTCTTTTTGAGACAATCACTTCTCTGTGTTGGTCCCTGCTGAGATGTTTGAGGGACAACACCTAAGAGGATGGGTGAGGCACACCTTCAGCCTCTTGAGAGGGCCCTTTGTGTGACTGAATTCTCCATCTATTTGATCTTTCTGAAGTGTGTCTGCCACAGTGATGCAGTGATTGATATCGGTAAGTAAATGAAAAGCAATAGGATATATTGAAGTATATGAGGAAGCCATTTGGTGTAAAAAGAATTCTGTCTGAACTTATGTTTCCAAAAGGGCCTGACATAGCCTGTTGAGCATGCATTATACATCTGATTTAAACATATACTATGTCCCAAAGACAAGTATAATGTCCTTAAAGATAGGAATGTATCTTCCCCCATATCAGCATTTCTTTAATGATAAGCATCTCTTCCTGGAAACTAAGGATTAATTGCTGACCTGCTGTGCTCACTTGTGACTGCTGACCTGCTGATCACCACTCTACTGTACCAGCTGAACATCTTGCGACAATTGTAAAAGGGATATTCCCATCATATGTGATGTATGCTCTTTGTTCCAAGACGGTTTATAACCACTCTGTATACCCCACTTCTTTGGTGCCCTTCCTTTCTTGGGGAAGGAAGGCCCTGAGCTAGTCCTCAGATCTAGCTCATAATAAACTGACTCCAGTTTTGATTTATGGATTGATTATACATTATTTGCATTGACAGTATAGAAGGCAGGCAAAAGAAGGCAAAATACGTATATTGGAATCCTTAAAGAAGAGAAGGAAGAATAAGATAATGTTAAAATGGTTTCATTTTAAAGTACTTTCATTCTTGAAGGTAATGAGGGGCACTCTTTAAGGCAGGTGAAGAAGTATTAGTAAGAATTATCAGTTAAACTGTTCAGGCAATGGTCTTATAGTCATAAAAATACACGTGGATGGAAGAGAGAGAAGAAAGAAAAGCTGAGCCTTTGTTCCAGCTATCTTGAATCACATAAAATTTAGAAAATATGCTGAGGAAGTTCTATATAGCAACCTCCAATTACTGCATAGTAGGTGTAGAAGAGAGTATAATGAAAGAAATAATAGAAGATTTTTTTCTGACCTAAAGGAAGGGTTTAGTTTTTGGATGGATTTGATTCACGAAATTTAAAGGCATCAAGCAGGAATAATGAAAATATACAAATAATCATATACATAGTGATGAAGCTTTTTGTCTATAAGATTAGAAACCTAAGAAAAACAAACAACGGCAATAAAAAATTTCTCTCAAAGCTTCAAGAAAGGAAAAAAACAAGCTAACCAACAAATAGCTTATACATAGAAGGACACGACAGGAAACAGTTTTCTTATCAGAAATGTCAAAAGCTAAAAACAGTGGGAAACCAAAGAGGCTAACTTAAATGCAAGAAGCTGGGTGTTGCAGGAAAGGCAGTGTAAGAGAGGAGATTTTGGCTAGGAAGATGTCTCTCTTCCATCTTCATCAGAGAGAAGGCAGAGAGAAGAAAACCTGAGCAGAAGCCAAGAGGAGTAGATACCAGAGAAAGGAATTGCTAAAGAGTGTGTTATTTTAAAACCTGCCCTGGGTGACAAAATTTTCATTGCCACACCCTTAGAGACCCAAATTACATTTCAAAAATGTTGGAGTTATACTTTGTTTTTCTTTTGATTATAACTCATCGATTCTACTGGAAGTTCAAGATCTCTCTTACTGTCCCAAGATATTGACAGCTATAAGGGTATTAATTGGGTTGCAAACACCAGCAGGGAGAGACACTGCACTTTAGAAATTCAAGGCAAGCTGAGACTTTCCCTTCTTCCTCTTGCTTTCACAGATATGGACTGGGAGAGGCCAGCGTTCCTTCCTAGAGGGTGGCAACCCAGCCAGCTCTTATTTTCCTGACTATTCCTTTCATGTTTCCAAAATGCGATGCAATCTGAGACGTGGTTTTGGATGGTTGAGAAGCAAAGAAGCATGAAGTGGAGAAGGACTTAAAAAGTGCTGTTGCCTGAAGACCAAGGAACTCAGTCTTTTACATGTTCTAACAGGTAAGAGATTGCTACTATAAAATTGCATGCTTAAAAAAAGCTCATCACTGCCAACACTCTAGTGCAAGCCACTATCTGTATTCACCAGCTTTCATCATCCTCTGCCATTATCTAATGCATTCTTTTTTTTTTTTTGAGGAAGATTAGCCCTGAGCTAACTACTGCCAGTCCTCCTCTTTTTGCTGAGGAAGCCTGGCCCTGAGCTAACATCTGTGCCCATCTTCCTCTACTTTATAGGCGGGACACCTACCACAGCATGGCGTGCCAAACAGTGCAGTGTCCACACCTGGGATCCGAACCGGCAAACCCCGGCCTGCTGAGAAGTGGAGCGTGTGAACTTAACTGCTGCGCCACCAGGTCGGCCCTTCTAATGCATTCTTGATACTTCAGAACGAGTGATATTTTATTTTATAATTTATATTTAAGAATTATCAGAAGGATACATGTAGATAGTTTAAAAATTGAACACTAGAGATGTATTTTAATTAAAGCTTCATGCCTTCCCTTTACTCCAATGGAACATACACACATACATATATAACCAAGAAAATACCCATAAATTCCTATTTTATTGGGTGATTTTAACATGAATGGACTCTAAATTATGTTCAATGCCTTTTTTGGGTGGGAAATCTAAGAATCAATGAATTTATAAGGATTAAAATCAAATCATACAAAGTTTTTCCACTGACCAAAATGAAGTTAAGTCAGAAATCAAGGCAAAAATACATTAACAAATTTTTGTAAACAAACCAAAAAACCACACTTCTTCTCAATAAAATGTAGGTCAGCAGAAAAACCAGGAGAAACTTTAGAAAGTATTTTGAGATAAATTAAATAAAACACAATACATCACAAAATATGCATTGCATCTAAAACAATGTTTCAATGGACAATTACGGCGTTAAATTCATATACCAGAAAAAGGGAAAGATCTCAAATCAATGGACTAAGATTCTAAGCAACTGGAAAATTGAATAGATATTTAAGCCCAAATTAAGCCAAAAAAAGTAAATAATAAAGATCATAGTAGAAATCAATGGTATGCAAATCAGAAAAATGATAGGGAAAATCAATGAAACAAAAATATAATTCTTTGGGAAGGTCACCAGCTGGTAAATCTCTAACGAGGCTGATCAGGAAAGAAAACATAGTTTACAAACATCAAGAATGAGAGAAGGGCCATCTCTACAGATTGTGCAGAAATTAATATTGTAATAAAAAGAATATATGAAAAATTTTATCCTTATAAATTGGACTACTTAGATAAAATGGGAAAATTCTTTGAAAAATATAAAGTACAAACTACCAAAGTTCTCTCAAGAAAGTGGAATAACCCAAAACAGCCCTATATCTAATAAAGAAATTGAATTTGTAGCCAAAAACCTTTACATAAAGTAAACTCTAGGCCCATGTGTTTTCAACTGGCAAACTCTTCCAAGAATTTAAGAAAGACATAACATCATTACATAAACTGTTCCAGCAAATAGAAGAGGAATAAATACATCTCAACTCACTGTACAATACCATTATTATCCTTTACCAAAATCAAAGACACTACAAGAAAACTATAGACCAATATCCCTCATGAACAGATACAAAAAATTCTTAACAAATTTTAGCATATCAAATCTGACAATATAGAAAAAAAGAATGCAGCATAACCAGATGGAGTGCATACAAGAAATGCAAGTCTGCTTTAGCATTCAAAAATCAGTCGATGTAGTTCACCATATTATCAGACAAAAACAACAAAAAATTAGCCACTGAATTAATGTAAAAAATATATTTGACAAAATCCAACACCTATTCATGATAGAAATTTTCAGCAATCTAGGTAAGGAAATTTTCCCAATCTATCAAAAGGCATCTAAGAAAAGCCTACTGCTAAGAACAAGTTTACTGGTGAAAGTACGAATGCTTTCCCTCTAAGACTGAGACGAAGGCAAAAACTTCTGCTTTCACCACTTCTGTTCAATATAATACTGAATGTTCTATCCAGTGCAAAGAGCAAGAAAAAGAAATCATGGGCATGTCAATTGGAAAAGGCAAAAAAACCCTGTCTTTATTATAGATAACACGATTGACTCTATAAAACGGGGATTAGCTAACTTTTTCTGTAAAGGGCCAGATAGTAAACATTTTAGCTTTGTGGTCTAAGAGACAAAATCAAGGATATTATATAGATATATTAATAACTTTCCAAAATGTAACCGTTTAAAAATGTAAAAATCATTCTTAGTCCACAGATTGTACACAAACCGTGGTTGGTTGAATTTGGCCTACTAGTCATAGTTTGTCAGTACCTATAACAGAACATCTTGTAGATGCTACAAAAAATCCAGTATAAGGAAAAAATGAGTCTAGCAAGGTTGCAGGATACAAGTTCAATAAAGATGATCAATTTTATTTCTATACACTAGCAATGAACAACTAAAAACTGACATTTAGGACGTCAGCAACATGGTGGAATGAGCTGTTCCCTTTGTCTCTCCCCATTTTGAACTACAACTAAATGGACATTCACTGACCAATGGAGGAAGCCCACACAGCACAACAGGATACCTGAGAGACACACGCAGCTATACATTTGAGGGTGGATGGACTGGCTCCTCCACCAGGAAGTGGAAGAGCTAGGTAAGCAGGCCCTGCTCTCCCCTGTAGCCTGCTGCATGCACGTGAATGATTTCCAAATTGGTGCAAACACCTAGGAAGTGGGAACACACACTGGGGTGACGTAGGAGGAAGCAGTGATAACTGTTAGCCAGTGCTCATGGTTGCTCTCCTGGCAGGAGGAGGAATCCACCATGACCCTGTGCTGTCAAGGAGCAGCCATAGCATGGGTTCCAATGAGGAAACCCCGTCCTCCATACACAGAGGCCCCACAGACCGTGGACCCAACTGTAAACAGAGTCCATAGCAGATCTAAGTGCAGGAACAAATGCTACCCAGGCACATGGCAGCGCTCACAGTCCTGCTGAGCGCCCAAAGAGGGAACATGCCCTGGGTGGCTTCGGGAATAGGTACAGTAGCTTTGAGTCCCCTTGGGTTCACTTTCCTAGTGGGGTGAGGGAGCCTGCTGAGCCCCTGTGCCATCAAGGAGCAGCCCTAGCTCATGCCCCAGTGAGGAAACCCCACCCACCAAGCACAGAGGCCCTGTGGACCACAGACCAGACTGTAAACAGAGTCCACAGCAGACCTAAGTGCTGGAGCAAATGCTACCCAGGCATTCACCAGCACTCACAGTCCTGCTGAGCCCCCAAAGAGGGAACATGTCGTGGGTGGCTGGGGGAAGAGGCGGCTGCAGCTTTTAGCCCACTGATGATCACTTTCTGGTGGGGAGAGGGAGCTCAGAGTGCCCCTGAGGTGCCAAAGAGTGGCCTTAGCCCAGTGAGGAAGACCTCCCCACCAAGGAAAGTCCACACTAGTGCCTCAACAGCTCTCCAGGCTGGGGCAAGCACCCGTAATACCCTACAGCTCCCATCAGACCGGTGGGGCCAGAAATTCTGCTCCTGCTTCCCCCTAGAGGTAACAGGGGGAATCTACATCCTAAGAATGACACAAATGCCCTGACAAAAGATTAGCTCATCAAGCACCATAAGAAACTGCAGCAACAACAGACCAGAAGGAAAATGTCAACTTTCCAGACACCAACACTGACGACACAGAAATATACAATCTAAATGACAGAGAATTCAAAATAGCTGTCATAAGGAAACTCAATGACTTACAAGAAAACATGGACAGACAATTCAAGGAGCTCAGCAATAAAATGAATCTCTTCACCAATGAGACTGAAACTATAAAAAAAATCAAGCAGAAATTCTGATATGAAAAACACAATTAATGAAATAAAAATAATCTAGAATCATTAAGAAATAGAAATGATCATATAGAGGAAAGAATTAGCCTTCTTGAAGATAAAAATGTAGAAATTCTATAGGTGGAGGAGGAGACAGAATTAAGGTTTAAAAAAAATGAAGGAATTCTTTGAGAAATATCCTGTTCAATTAGGAAAAGCAACATAAGGATTATAGGTATTCCAGAAGGAGAGGATAAGGAGAAAGGAGAAAGGAGCAGAGAGCTTGTTCAAAGAAATAATTGCTGAGAACTTCCCAAACCTGGGGATGGTTTCAGATTTACAGATAAATGAAGCTGATCATATGCCCAACTTCATCAATGCTAGAAGACCTTCTCCAAGGCATATAATAGTAAAAACGGCAAAAGTTTGTGATACAGAAAGAATATTAGAAGCAGCAAGGTAGAAGAAAATAACCTACAAAGGAAACCCTATCAGGTTTTCAGTGGATTTCTCGGCTGAAACTCTATAGGTTAGGAGAGAATGGAATGATATATTCAAATTAATGAAGGACAAAAACTTTCAGCCAAAAATACCCTATCCAGTGAAACTTTTCTTCAGGTACAATAGAGAAATAAAGGCTTTCCAAGATAAACAAAAGGTGAGGGAGTTCATCGCCACTAGACCTCCCCTACAAGAAATAATTAAAGATGCCCTCAAACTAGCAATGAAAAGGAAAGCTCTACAAAGCTCTGCACAAGGAGATAAGTAGACAGACATGATCAGAAACCTTCAGCTCCCTACCAGAACAAGGAGGCAAAGACTCAATTACAACTTAAAAGAGGAAGGGAAAGAAAGCATCAAAATAATTATAAACACTTCAACTTAGCCACAAACTCACAAAGTTAAAAACAAAACAATTTTTAATAGCAATCACTCAGAAGGGGAGAGGAAAGGGAAGGAACCTGTTTAGGTTAGTGGAGATAAGAGGCTATAACAAAATGGACTATCTCATCTCCAATATCTCTCATACAATTCCCATGGTAACCACTAAACAAAAAATCAAAGCAGAGCCACAACTCACAAAAAGAGAGAAAACTGAGAATTCCCCCTCAGAAAACCAACAAAACAAAATGGCAGTCAGAAATACAAAGGAAGAGAAACAGTGGAAACATAGAACAACCAAAAAACAAGAGATAAAATGGCAGCATTAAGCCCTCATATAACAATAGCCACTCTAAATATCAACGGATTGAATTCTCCAATCAAAAGACATAGAGTAGCGGGATGGATTAAAAAACAAGCGGCAACAATATGCTGCCTCCAGGAAATGCACCTCAGCTCCAAAGACAAACAGAGGCTTAGAGTGAAGGGATGGTAGACAATACTCCAAGCTAATTACCAACAAAAGAAAGCAGGTGTTGCCATACTTTTATCAGACAAAGCAGACTTCAAGTTAAAAAAGACAATGAGAGACAAAGAGGCGCAGTATATAATGATAAAAGGGACATTCCACCAAGGGGAAATAATGCTTATTAATATATTTGCACCTAACACAGGGGCACAAAAGTGTGTAAAGTAATTATTAAGAGACCTAAAGGGAGAAATTAACAGCAACACAATAACAGTAGGGGACCTCAACACCCCACTCACTTCAATGGATAGATCAGCCAGACAAAAAGTCAACAAGGAAATAGTAGATTTAAATGAAACACTTGACAAGATGGACTTAATAGATATATGTAGAGCATTCCATCCAAAGACAGAAGGATATACATTCTTCTCAAGTACCCATGCAACATTCTCAAAGATAGACCATATGTTGGGTAACAAGGCAAGCCTCAATAAATTTAAGAAGATTGAAATTGTCCCAACCATTTGTTTTGACCACAGGGCTATGAAGCTAGAAATCAACCACAAAAACGAAACTGGGAAACTCAGAAATATGTGGAGACTAAACAACATACTACTGAACAAACTCTGGATCATTGAAGAAATCAAAGGAGAAATTAAAAAATACCTGGAGACAAATGACAATGAAAATACAACATACCAACTCTTATGGGATGCAGCTAAAGTGATCATAAGAGGGAAATTCAGGGGCCAGCCCAGTGGTGCAGTGGTTAAGTGCACAGGTTCTTCTTTGGCAGCCTGAGGTTTGCCAGTTCAGATCCTGGGTGTGGACATGGCGCTGCTTGGCAAGCTGTGCTGTAGTAGGTGTCCCACGTATAAAGTAGAGGAAGATGGGCACGGATGTGAGCTCAGGGCCAGTCTTCCTCAGAAAAAAGAGGAGGATTGGCAGATGTTAGCTCAGGGCTAATCTTCCTCAGGAAAACAAAAGAGAAAAGAAAAAGAGGGAAATTCATAGTAATACAGGCCCACCCTAACAAGCAAGAAAAATCTCAAAATATGTAATCTTAAAATGCACTTAACAGAGCTAGAAAAACAACAGACAAAGCCCAAAGTCAGCAGAAGGAGAGAAATAATAAAAATCAGAGCAGAAATAGATGAAATAGAGACTGAAAAAACAGTAGAAAGGATTTAAGAAACTAAGAGCTGGTTCTCTGAGAAGATAAAAAATAATTGACAAACCCTTAGCCACACCCACCAAGAAAAAAAGAGAGAAGGCTCAAATAAATAAAGTTAGAAATGAAAGAGGAGAAATTACAACAGATACTGCAGAAATACAGAGAATTATAAGAGAATACTATGAAAAACTATATGCCCACAAATTCTATAACCTAGAAGAAATGGATGAATTCCTAGACTCATACACCCTCCCCAAACTTAATCAAGATGAAATAGAGAACGTGAATAGATCTATCACAAGTACAGAGATTGAAACAGTAATCAAAAACCTCCCCAAAACCAAAAGCCCAGGACGAGATGGCTTCTCTGGAGAATTCTACCAAACATTCAAAGAAGATTTAGTGCCTATCATTCTCAAACTATTCCGAAAAATTGAAGAAGATGGAACACTTCCTAACACATTCTATGAGGCCAACAGTACTCTGATACCAAAGCCAGACAAGGACAACATGAAGAAGGAAAATTACAGGCCAATATCACTGATGAAGCTAGATGCAAAAATCCTCAAGAAAATATTGGCAAATAGAACACAGTAATACGTTAAAAGAATTGTACACCACAATTAAGTGGCATTCATTCTGGGGACAAAGGGATGGTTCAACATCTGCAAATCAATTAGTGTGATACACCACATAAACAAAATGAGGAATAAGAATCACAGGATCATCTCAATAGATGATGCAGAGAAAGCATTTGACAAGACCCATTTATGATAAAAAACTCTCAATAAATTGGGTGTTGAAGGAAAGTACCTCAATATAATAAAGGTTGTATATGACAAACCCACAGCCAACATCATACTTAATGGTGAAAAACTGAAAGTCATCCCTCTGAGAACAGGAACAAGGCAAGGGTGCCCATTCTCACCCCTCTTATTCAACATAGTACTGGAAGTATTGACCAGAGCAATTAGTCGAGTAAAAGAAATAAAAGTAATTCAAATTAGAAAGGAAGAAGGGAAAGTTTTGCTATTTGCAGACGATATGATTTTACATATAGAAAACCATAAAGAATCTACCAGGAAACTACTAGAAATAATCAACAACTACAGCAAAGTTGCAAGGTACAAAATCAATTAAAAAAATCTGTTTTATTCCTATACACTAACAATGAACTAGCAGAAAAAGAAATCAAGATTACAATCCCAGTTACAAATGCAACAAAAAGAATAAAATACCTAGGAATAAACTTAACCAAAGAGGTGAAAGACCTGTACACTGAAAACCATAAAATGGTGTTGAAAGAAATTGAAGAAGACACAAAGAAATGGAAAGATATTCCACGATCTTGGATTGGAAGAATCAACGTAGTTAAAATGTCCCTACTTCCTAAAGCAATCTATAGATTCAACACAATCCCTATCGAAGTTCCAACAACATTTTTCACAGAAATAGAAAAAAGAATCCTAAAATTTATACAGAACAACAAAAGACCCTGAATAGCCAAAGGATTCCTGAGAAAAAAGAACAAAGCTGGAGGTATCACACTCCCTGATTTCAAAGTATATTATAAAGCTGTAGTAATCAAAACAGTATGATACTAGTGGAAAAACAGACAAATCAATGGAATAGAATTGAGAGCCCAGAAATAAACCAACACATCTATGGATAGCTAATTTTTGACAAAACAACCAAGAATATACAATAGAGAAAGGAAAGCCTCCTCAATAAATTGTGTTGGGAAAACTGGATAGTCACATGGAAAAGGATGAAAGTAGACCATTGTCTTACACCACACACAAAAATTAACTCCAAATGAATCAAAGATTTGAGTGTAAGACCTGAAACCATAGAACTTCCAGAAGAAAACATAGGCAGTACACTCTTTGATTGGTCTTAGCAGCATATTTTCAAATATCATGTCTGAGCAGGCAAGAGAAATGAGAAAAAATAAACAAATGAGAGTATATCAAACTCAAAAGCCTCTGCATGACAAAAGAAACCATCAACACAATGAAAAGTCAGCCTACCACTTAGAAGATATTTGCAAATTATATATGCAATGAGGGGTTAATATCCAAAACATATAGAGAACTCATAGAACTTAAATACAGCAAAACAAACAACATGACTAGGAAATTGGCAGAGAATCTGAAGAGACATTTTTCCAAGGAAGATATACAGGTGGCCAATAGACACATGAAAAAATGTTCAACATCACCAATTATTAGGGAAACACAAATCAAAAACACAATAAGATATTACCTCACACCAGTCAGAATGGCTATAATTAACAAGACAAGAAATAACAAGCATTGGAGAGGATGTGGAGAAAAGGGAACCCTTGTACATTGCTGGTGGGAATGTAAACTGGTGCAGGCACTGTGGAAAACAGTATGGAGATTCCTCAAAAAATTAAAAATAGAACTAGCTTATGATCCAGCTATTCCACTTCTGGGTATTTCTCCAAAGAACACAAAAACACTAATTGAAAAAGATATATGCACCCCTATGTTCTTTGCAGCACTATTAACAATAGCAAAGACTTGGAAACAACCTGAGTGCCCATCAACAGATGAATGGATAAAGATGTGGTATACATATACAATGGAATAATATCCAGCCATAAAAAGGATGAAATCTCGTCATTTGTGACAACATGGATGGACCTCGAAGGCATTCGGCTAAGCAAAATAAGTCAGATGGAGAAAGCCAAATACTGTACGATTTCACTCATGTGTGAAAGATAAGAACAACAACAACAAACAAACACACAGATATAGAGAAGAGATTGGTGGATACCAGAGGGGGAAGGTGCTGGGGGAGACAAAAAAGCTAAAGGGGCGCATTTGTACGGTGATGGACAGCAACTATACTTTCGGTGGTGAACATAATGTAAAAAAAAGATTTGAAGAAACAATTTAATCAAAGAAGATATACAGATGGCAAAGAAGCGCATGAAAAAATGCTCAACATCATAAACCACTATATAAAGATGAATTAAATTCACAATGAGATACCACTATATTCTCATTGGAATGGCTAAAATTAAAAAGATTGATTGTACCAAGTCTTGACCAGGATGTAAAACATCCAGAACTCTCTTACACTGCTGTTAGGAATGTAACTGATACCAAAGTCGCTTTGGAAAATCGTTTGACAGCTTTTACAAAAGGTCAACAAAACATACTATATTTTTAAAGCATTCCATTCCTAGGTGTTTGCCCAAGAGAAAAGGAAATATGTATACACAAATACTTGCACAGAATGTTCATAGAACATTTACTTGTAATAGCCAAAACCCAGAAACAGCCCCAAGTCCACCAACAGGTGAGTGGATAAAGAAATTGTGGCATGTATACATGTATATATACACACAATCAAATACTACTCAACAATAAAAAGGAAGAATTCATCAATACATGCAATGATGTGGTTGAATCTCAAAATAATAATTCTGGTCTTTTATATGCATTTGAAAAGAATGTGTATTCTGTGGTTTTTGGATGGAATGTTCTGTATATATCTACTAAGTCCATCTGGTCTAATGTGTCATTTAAGGCCAGTGTTTCCTTATTGATCTTCTGTTTGGATGATCTATCCATTGATGTAAGTGGAGTGTTAAAATCCCCTACTATTATTGTGTTACTATTTCTCCTTTTATGTCTGTTAATAATTGCTTTATATATTTAGGTGCTCCTATGTTGGGTGGATAGATATTTACAAGTGTTATATTTTCTTGTTGGATTGTTCCCTTTATCATTATGTAGTGCCCGTCTTTGTCTCTTGTTACAGTTTTTGTTTTAAAGTCTATTTTCTCTGATATAAGTATTGCTACCCCCGCTTTCTTTTCTTTGTCATTTGCATGGAATATCTTTTTCCATCCTTTCACTTGCAGCATTATACACAATAGCCAAGACTTGGAAGCAACCTAGGTGCCCATCAAGGGATGAATGGATAAAGAAGATGTGGTATTTATATATAATGGAATACTCCTCAGCCATAAGAAATGATGAAATCTGGCCATTTGTGACAACATGGATGGACCTTGAGGTTAGTATGCTGAGTGGAATAAGTCAGAGGGAGAAAGTCAAATACCCTATCATCTCACTCATAAGTAGAGGATAAAAACAATGGCAAACAAACACATAGCATTGGAGATTGGGTTGGTGGTTACCATAGGAGAAGGGGAGAGAGGGGAAGGCAAAAAGGGGGATTAAGCTCACATGTGTGGTGATGGACTACAATTAGTTTTTGTGTGGTGAACATGATTTAATCTACACAGAATTCAAAATATATCATGATGTGCATCCAAAATCTATATAATGTTATAACCCAATGTTACTGCAATTAAAAAAAATAAATAAAATTGGAAAAAATAATTCCGAATGAAAGAAAGAAAAAAGAGTTCTTGTATGAACCCATTTATATAAAATTATAGAACACAAAAACTAATTTTGTATACAATTTTAGAAAATATTAACTGATAGACAGAAAGCAGTTTAGTGATTGCTTGGGGATTAGGGGTTGAGGGTGGTTTACAAAGGGTCACAGAGAAGTTTTAGGAATGATACTGTGTTCACTGTCTTGATTGTGGTGATGGCCTTATGGGTGCATACATATGTCAAAACTCATGAAATTATACACTTTAAATATGAGCAGTTTGTTGTATGTCAATTATATAACAATAATGCTGTAAAAAAATTTTGTATAGAAACCCACATAAGAACAGGGTATATTGCTACGTTTATCTATATATTCTTAGGGAGCTCTATTACATTTCCGAATTTTTTCATGATTCTACTTGCATATTTGATTTCATTTCTTGCTATTTTACTTTTTACTTCTGTTATGAATGCAAAATTTTATGTAAATATATTTTTCTTGTATGCCTTCTTAGTATTTGATATTCCAGAGGCAGGTGATGCTGTCCCCTACCTGTAGAAGAGCTCTTTGTCATCAATGTTGTGGCTGCTGAGATTCTGTTGTATCAGAGGTCAGGAGTGTGAGCTAGAACATTCCATTGTACTTGAATGACCCTCTTTCCATTGTTGCCATGATCTTGTTGCTGGAAAATAGCTCTGTTATATTCCCAAACTATATATTTAGAAAGTTCTGAAGTATTTGTTCAACAATTGCCTCCACATAGCAAGAAAATATTCTATGATAAAAGGCATAATCAGAGAAAAAATAAAATAAAGTATAGTAGAAAGTTAATTATAAAATGAACA